>NW_006774670.1:1595928-1662586 GCF_000442215.2 Lipotes vexillifer
TCCCTCATAGCTAAATAAGCCTTCAGAAATTGAGCCTTTTAATTTAATGAGGAAAGGATCATAAAGAAGTTGATAAGAGTAGTGAGAAGAGTTGAAAACTGACCCATGCATTTTTTCAATCTTAGTGCTTACCCATTTATATAGGAAAGACCTGGAAGAAAATACCCCTCTCACCAACACAGGATTATCTGCCAGTAGATTGATTAGTTTAGCCTTTTCATAGGGAAATAATAACTAGCTTAACCAGCGAGTGCTTTGGAGTGAGGGACTAAATATGGAAAAAAAGTGGGAGCGCAGTCAAGGAGGTACTAAGGCACTTGAATTTTTCCTGTGCAAAATTTATTATAACTCAGAATTCTCAAGAGACCCCTGGGAAATATCATGCTCTGCATGATAATCCCTCCCTGATATATCCTCGTGGGTGTCTTCAGCGGAGTAGAGTACTCCCTCTGGTTGCATTTATTTACAAACATTTTCATTTATCCATAACACATAAGAAAGTGTTATCCATATTACACAGCAAACAGTTAAGAATTTAATGACTATAATTAACCATTTTAAATTAAGGTTTTGTTACAAAGCTCTCCAAATTTTCATGCAGATATTCACTACAAAAATAATGACAGCAAATTTGTCTAAGTAGGTAGAGAAGTCATTCATTTAGTGTTCCTTCCATTATCTTAGAACTTCCTAAGAGTGGATTCTCCCCACATAGCTCTCTCCTTTTGGAGACTGACTTCATATTTCAGAAATGTAAGTAATAAATATGTATTGATCACTTAATATATGGAACATACATGCTAGGAAGAATAGTAGTCAAAATAAGAATAAAGCACAACTTTTGATCTCAGAGAGGCTACAAACTAGTACAAAACACACACACACACAATTAGAATTCTATCTAATACGTGATAGGTACCATTATTTACTATGGACCATTTCACAAAGAAGGAATCATTTTGCTGTGGGATTAGTGGGTGGTTTATTTTTTTCAGAGGTCTTGAGAAAACAGTATGTTTTCAACTGACAAAATGGAAGCAGATCTAGAATGTACAAATGAAAAATAATTTTATGTTTCAGCCATGTTTCTACTGCTTTTGAAAGTGATTTAAGTTTCCTGACTTTTTTACTTATCTTTTAGTGATTAAAATATCTTTTAGTGATTAAAATAGCTTCTAAGTTATTGTCTGAATTAAAATAGGTGTATGAGATATGCAAAGGATTTTAAATAATTTAGGTTCTTAGTAAATATAAAATAATGTTGAACTATAATAAGAAAATGACTGTTAATTATTGGGTCTATGTGCTAGACCCATGTTGTTTTTACATCACTGATCTGAATCCTTACAAAAATTAAGAGGAAATTAATTAAATTATCCTTATTATTCTGATAAGGAAACACTTCTGAGAGGCTAACCAACTTTCCCAAGTCACTCAAATAAGAGTTAACTAATAGTTTCTCTTTGAATAAAGCAGAAATTTTTTAATTGCACTTTAAAAAGTAAAACTGGAGACATGTCTGAATTTTAGCATCTTATTTAACATAAACTCATTTTTGAATAGAAATATAAATAGTTTATAGCACAGGGAACTCTGCTCAATACTCTGTAATAAGCTAAATGGGAAAAGAATTTGAAAAAGAATAGAAACATGTATATGTATAACTGAATCACTTTTCTGTACACCTGAAACTAACACAACATTGTTAATAAACTATACTCCAATATAAAATAAAAAAATTTTAAAAAGAAATATAAATAGTAAAACAGCCAAACAACTAAATGAAAAAATTATATTATGAATCAAAAATTGATTTTATACTATACTATTGAATAGAGATTCTGTGTTTTATATTTTCTATCTCATTCAAGTATATTGTGTTTGCAAGTACATTTTATAGCAAACAACAAAACACTGGTCACTGCATAAATGAAAAAAACAATCAAATGAGTAAAGCTTTCATAGAATTTAATTGTTAATTATCATCAATTATCAATATTATAATATAATAGTAGTTGATGTTATAATTATTTTAATCTCTAAATTTTAACAAAAAGCTATAGTGTTCACTTAAATACATTTTAAATATGTCATATCTCTCAAGCTGGATTTCACAAAAAGTGTTTGTTGTTTATAAACCCGAAACTTTTTGTTAGAAAAAAATGATACTAAAGAGTACTTCTTGAGAAGCAAAAAAAAATGTGTGTGTGTTAGAAAAGGCTGTCATAAAGAATACAATAAAAATGTACCCTATCTAACAAATAATGGTAATTTATGCTTTTCTTATATTATAGGAATGAAAGAGTGAGCAGTTCCTCCTCCACATAGTTTTCTTCAAGGACTTAAACTAAGGTAATCTTTTCCAAATTCTACATATGACTTCCAATGTTATGCTGGACACCAGTATGCAGATGACTCAAAGGAAGAGAAAAAAAAGAGTGGAAGTTTATAACAATGGCTCCCAAATTATTCGATACTTCTATCAAAATATGAGGTTTATGTTCTACCCCATAAATCTGGGTGGAGGGCCTCCCTGGTGGCGCAGTGGTTGAGAGTCTGCCTGCCGATGCAGGGGACATGGGTTCGTGCCCCGGTCCGGGGAGATCCCACATGCCACGGAGTGGCTGGGCCCGTGAGCCATGGCCGCTGAGCCTGCGCGTCCGGAGCCTGTGCTCCGCAATGGGAGAGGCCACAACAGTGAGAGGCCCGTGTACCACAAAAAAAAAAAAAAAAAAAAAAAAAAAATCTGGGTGGAATTCAGTTACTCCAGTGTGTTATGTGTAATGCTCTGACATCCGAGGCTGATTCAGAAAAGGAGATGCTAATTTTGCCTGGTGTTCTCAAGGTGTTTACTCTCAGAGAAGGCAAATACCATTTAAAAATTCCCACTACCCTGAGTCCATCCCATGTAGATGCTCCAGTCACAATTCTTGGCTGAACAGAAAGTCTAGTTGACAGCCGGCATCAACATCTAGCCACATGAATGACTTAAGATCTCCATGCAGTCAAGGGGATCCTTCAGGTGATTGCAATTTCATGAAAGACTCTACCCAAGAACAGCCAAACCAATCCTTTCTCAAATTTCTGACCGCCCCGCACCCAGAATTTGAGAAAAATAAAGTGGTTATTTTAAACTGCTAAGTTTTGCAGCAATAGTGTCCATTAGAAAAACACAAGAGGTTTGTATGACCTATGTCTGAAAAAGGCACATTTAACATCTGTTAACACATTGTTTTAGTCTGTTGGGACCACTATAACAGATTAATACAGAATAATACAGATTGGGCGGTTCATAAACAACAAACACTTATTTCTCATAATTCTGGGAGAATTGGAAAGTCTAAGATCAGGACACCCGCAGATTCAGTGCCTAGTGAGGGCCCACTTCCTGATTCATAGACAACTGTCTTTTTTCTGTGTCCGTACATGGTGGAAGAGGTGAAGGAAATCTCTAGGGTCTCTTGTATAAGGGCACTAATCTGACTAATGAGGGCTCCACACTCATGACCTAGTCGCCTCTCAAAGGCACCACTTCCAAATATCATCACATTGGGGATAAGGTTTTAATATGTGAATTTTGGAGGATACATTCATCATACAGTACATATCATTGGCTAGAACTCAGGAACATAGCCACACATGGCTGCAAGGGGAGATTGGACGATGCAGTCTATATGCTCAAGAATGTTAAAGAGGAATGTGAATTTGGCAAGCATCTCTTAATGGACATGTGATAGAATATTTGTGTTGGGAATAAGAAAGGAGAAATAAGCAAGAGAGAGATTATACACCACCCATCATTAATTGGTTTCAATTCTTCTTCTTTAATGCTTTGAGGAAGGGGATAAGGCATAGAAATGAAAGTCAAACTTTAGGAAGTATTTTTCATAGCAAATTTTTATAACCACCTCAAATACTTTTCTGTAGTCTAGTTTGAATGTCCTGGAATTAAGCTTTTGGTAGAAATTCCAAATTGCCACAACTAGTTTATTTTATTCTCTGTCTCTTTACTTTTCTAATAATTTAATTTCCATTTGTCAATCTGTTTGATAGTCTTTGGGCTACCTTCCTGATTTTCATATAGCACCACATATACAGCAGTTACTCAATAAGTGGAAATAGAAGAAAAGTAATAGTTATTGAAAACTCACAAAATGTCATGCACAGTGTTAGTTACTATACTTGGGTTATTTCTTTTAAATGTAAAACAATCCTTCAGGAAATTTATTATCATACTCTGTTTCACAGATGAATGTATTATTTCATTGAGTTTCACTGAACAACTTTACCATTGTTATCTATTTCTGCATAAAGTCATGTCTTTGAATTTTGTCAGTAATGTGAAGATTATCATCAAATATATAATCTTAGGAGTTTTAATTATTATTTATATTGTATGAACAGCATTAGGGGAGTAACCAAAGAGATATTTCAAACTCATTTCACTTTTGCCAAAATGAATATATCGCAAAAGCTTTTTTATATTGCAACATTTTTCAAATACCTTGCACAAAATAATGCTCAAAATCATACACAGCTAGGTTAAAAATTTACTTTTGATTCATAAAAGGTAAAGAAGACACTGAAATTAGAAACTGACTATAGAAGTCTAGGAGGAAATCAACTATGTCTCCAGCCAATAAAATTATCCAGATCAAATCTATATGATTTTTAAATGCCATTCTTGTCAACTTGATTGTAGACTCTGCAATGGCAGGGTTTTCCTAGTCTCATTCCTTATATCTCAAATGGTTAGTGTGTTGACTAGTCCATACTACCTGCTCAGTAGACAAATAGACCAAAATGTTAGGCCTGACCAGACATCAAATGCAGCACTACCCTTCGGCACAGAGTAGACTTCACCTAAACAAATTAGTCTCTGAACAGTAACACTCACTCCAGATATTTTTAAGCTTCTCATATTTTAAGCACCTTACACACTTTAAAGATCTAGTTAGTGAATGAAATCCAACCATGTCTGACGCCAAATTCCATTTCCTTTCTACTACATCTTTCTGCCACAATGTAATATTTGAAATTTTACTATATATGTGAATTAGATATTTTTATTCAGTGGAATCTATTCAGAATTATTTTGTGTACTTTTGTTTCATGCATTAAGTAAGGGAAGGTTTTGTCCCCAGGTACCAAATGCTACATTTAACAAATTGATTTTAAGTTATATTTTATGTATATAATTGCTAATGAGATTGCTTTTTCCATGTCATACATACCCTAAAATTTAAAGTTTCAGCTAACTAATTTTATTGATTCTAGAGGAAAACAAGCCAAAACAAAATTCCATTTTAAATAGATGACCCTCTGTATAGCTTAAGTAACTACTATTGGAATGAGTAGAAACACATTTTTTAATACAACTCTCACTAGCTAACAACGTTGGAAGGATGGCAGATTCAACATATCCCTGTGGCTATCCTCTCCCAGTGCCTATCAAAATATTTACTGTTTCTGTTGAAGCAAACAGACCAAACATAAAGTTTGAAGATTGTGAGTTAAGGCCTAGGACCCAGATGAGCAGAATATTTCCCTCTTGAGAGCCTGTGAACAAGCATTGGAAAGTATCAAACAGCATGGATTCTGGGGAAACCTTGGCCTTGTGGTCTCCCCAGAATACTCCAAGACAAATTATTCAATAAAGAAAATGACCAATTTTCCTAAAATGAAAGTTCCCCAAATCAAAGAATCTCAAATGTAGATTGTTCTTCAACAATCCATCTTTCTTTCAGATACACAGACTAATAAGTAAATCACATCAGTCAACTAGGTCTGTTCCTGACTTCTAAGAATTTTCAGAAAAGGGGATCCATGCAGATAATTTTGTGAACAAAGACACAAGTCTTCAGAATCTATCATAAATTTTGGTGAAGTAAACAGTAGACATAATAGAAAGTTTTAGAGAAACATCAGGAATTAGTACTTGATTAATGTCATGGGGATGATATACTTTCAGTGTTTTGTGGGATGACCAAAATAATCCATTTCTCTATTCATGAAGTTAAAAAAAATATTTAGTATATACCCAAAGCCATGTTTAGCCTCTCTAGTAAAAGTTTCACTAGATGCATTTTTCAGAACTTTTAACAGAGTTAAATCCATGGAAAGTCTGTGAATTTCAATTATTCATGACCCATGGATAATAGAGACTTGATTTAAATTGACCATAGAAAATATTTATACTAATGATACTAAAATGGACTGGTTTGAGGACAAAATTACATCCTGTAGTTTATCATGTTTTGCATGTGCACGCCTCCTTACTTAGAGGAAAAAGCTGAGACATTATCATATTTTAAAGTCATTATAAAAAACTTACATACTAAAGGGGAAATATAGAAGCTGTCTTTTTTTGAATTAAGTTAAACTCTATCCCTTCTGGCCTACAAACTTTATTGCCACTTTATAAGTTCTCTTTATACAGAGTCTTTTGGGTATTAAACTGCTTTTTCTGCAAGTCTAGTTGATTCTTATAAAACCTTTTTCTCTTGGTTCATTGACAGCTCATCAACCAACAAATCTCAGTAGTGACAAACTCTAATGACTGGAGCACATATCTTGATTTCTCTCAGAATCTCAATATATTTCTGATTCAATACTGACTTTACCATTATTAGCTCATCCCCTCTCTTACTGTCTTCTTTCATCCATCAAGGATAAACTACATGTCAGGCCCATAATGATTTGAACCAAGAGAAGAGAAAGGAATAAAATAACATTAGTTCACTGTAACCTTGCTATCATTCAATTTAGCTTACTCTAAAATTTATTTCTCAATAATTAGGTCCAATAAGAAACTACACTTTTCCACTTTACTAATAAATGCCTGAAAATTGAAATTATTTCTCATTTGATAACAACAAAAGATATGTTCACTGTTTCTTTGGTATGCCTCAAACTACCAAGTTCAGAAGAAATCTCTATAATAAAATGTCATATTATGGGTATCATCTGGTGATGATTCCAATTAGCATATCAAGCTAAGCTTGTATTTCAAAGTATTGTGATGCTTCAGTTGACTGAATAGTACACAGTGTGTATGTGTCATGAGCCATGTCTATTAAGGAAAATTTGAATTTCATTACAAAATTATTCCCTTTTTTCATAATCTAACAGTTTATGCTTAGCAATCAGAGCAACAATTTCTATAGTCTAAATAAATTCAGTGCTGAATTTAGGCTCTAGGAATATATAATAATATTTTCATTAATTTAAAATAATAAAACAGTTATAAAACATTACATAGATCATGATAAAATTATTTTATATCCATATATATATGACTTACAGTTACATATATCCTACATTTATATATATAATAAATAAATATATATTCACAGATATATTCACAGATGGGATTTTGTTCCACTGTAAAATAAACCTAGCAAGGAAAATAATTGTGGAGTAAATATTTCCCATTTTATACACTATCATGTGTGTGTTTGTAGTAGGCAGAATAATGACACTCCTCCCCACCAAAGATCTCTACCTCATATCTGTAATCTGTGAATAGATTACTTTAGGTAACCAAAGGAGGTTAAGGTTGCAGATGGAATTAAGCTTGATAATAACCTGATATAAAAGAGCCTAGAACATAAAAGTAGCCTAGATTTTCCAGGTGATTACATTAGGTTACACTCACTTTTACATTAGATAACCTAATGTACAATAGGTTACACTCACTTTTACTTTATATAAGCTAATGTAATCACAAGGGTCCTTAAAAGTGAGTGTCAAAAGATTCAGTGGGAGAGTGATACAATATGAGAAGGACTCTCCCTGCTCTAGTTTGCTTGAATATGGAGGAAGAGGTCCATGAGCTAGGAATACAAGTGGCCTCTAGAAGCTGAAAAAGGCAAGGAAACAGATTCTGCCCTAGAGACTCCAGAAGAAATGCAGCCCTACCAACACCTTGATTTTAGCCTAGTAAAACTTGTATTGAATTATAACATAGAGAAATGTAAGATATTCAGTTAGAATTGTCTCAAGCAACTAAGTTTGTGATATTTTATTTTAGCAGCAATAGAAACTAATGTTATGCAATAGAAAATTAGTATGCTAAATTTCAAAACATTTTTATTTAAATTATATCAGTAACATTCAATTTATACAATTTAAGAATAATTATACTATTTATTATTTACCTTAAGATTAAATCTTTTTACCTATTTATAGTTAAAACTTTTTCAGATATCATTTACTTAAGGAAAACAAATTACTACCAAACAATACATAAAGCAGAATAATTTTTTCCTAATTATAAAAGTATATGGTATCTATGCATGTGAGTATTAAAGGAGAAGTAAAATTATTTGTTCGCTTTAATATAGCAAGTGAATATATAGTTCTTTCATAGTCCTGCCCAAAGAGACATATGGCCCAAAAGGACTAACTCATACTGGGGAGATAGAAATACCCAGATCTTTGGGAGCTTTGGATAGAGTCTGATTTGAGACCAAGCAACTAACTTCAAGTGACTGAGAAACCAAAGCTTCCTGTTATTAGCTCAGTTTGGGCAGAGACACTAAGTCAAATAAGTAATTGGGCAGCCTCAGAAGATTATATCACTGGAAATGGTATATTCAGAATTACCCTCTAGGAAAACCAAAGAACAAAAATAAGTTGCATAAATAGGTGGTCTCTACCTACAAATCACCTATAACTATTGCATCAATGCCTCTCCCTCAACTTATACTTATGGTCTCATGAGTGGTTCCCTATAAAGAGCTAGAAGAGGAGAAAAATGCTGAGCCTGGTTCCCAGATGGGTTGACTCAGTTGGAGTAAGACACAGATAGAATGCTGGTACACTAGAGATCTACTCAAAGATATCCCTAAAAGATGGAGAATTATGAGAGAAAAGAACAGTTGAAGAGCTCTGGGCAGCGGATCTGGTCATTCATTTTGTGGACAGTGAGAAGCATCCTGATGTAAAAGTACAATTGGATCCCTGGATGATGGTGAATGGATTGACTTTTATCAAGGTTTGGAAGAAACAAGGTGCCGGGTAAAAGGAATGTTGATAGAACTGAAGAAGTGAACAGGAAATGTGAGGACTGGTTCATCACACATTAATGCTTGCCAGGGAGCATCCCCTGCTGTTATGTGTGTAATTTGTATTAGAATTTGTAAAGGATTATGCTTCACTTGCCCGCAAAGTGAATTTGTTTTACTAGCATTTTCACCCCTACTTTGTTAAATTGTAAACATTTTGTCATTAAAAATTTCATGAACATATTTCTTTAAAACTTATTTTGGACCTGTTATTTTTGAGAAAGCATTTTGATAAAAATTTTACCTAGGGCTTCCCTGGTGGCGCAGTGGTTGAGAGTCCGCCTGCCGATGCTGGGGACACGGGTTCCTGCCCCGGTCCGGGGAGATCCCACATGCCACGGAGCGGCTGGGCCCATGAGCCATGGCTGCTGAGCCTGCGCATCCAGAGCCTGTGCTCCACAACGGGAAAGGCCACAACAGTGAGAGGCCCACGTAATGCAAAAAAAAAAAAAATTTACCTAAAAAGAAATTATCTTAGATCAGGCTGTGTATTAGTCAGGGTTCTCCAGAGAAATAGAACAAATAGGAGATAGATTGATAGATAGATAGATGATACATAGATACATAGATAGATACATAGATAGATACATAGTATAGAGATAAAGAGATTTATTATGAGAAATTGGCTCACATGATTACAGAGGCTAAGAATTCCCATGATCTGCCATCTGCAAGCCGAGATCCAGAAAACTTGGTAATATGATTCAGTCCAAGTCCAAAGACCTGAGAAGCAGGGGAGTAAATGATGTAAATCTTAGATTAAGGGCTGGGGAAGACCAATGTCTTGCTCAAGTCGGCAAGCAGGAAGAAAAAGAGACGCATTCCTCTGTTCTCTGCCTTTTGTTCTATTCAAGTTCTCGAAAGAGTGGATGATTCCCACCCACACTGGGGAAGGCAATTTATTTTATTGAGTCCACCAATTCAAATGCTAATCTCATCCAGAAACACCTTCATAGACACACCCAGAACTAACATCTAACCTGGACATCCCATGGTGCACTTAAGTAGACACAAAAAAGTAACCATCACAGGCTGCTATAACAAACTACCACAGACTCAATGGCAGAAACAACAGATATTTATTTCTCACAGTTATGGAGGCTAGAAAGCCCAAGTTCAAGGTGCTGGCAAATTTGGTTCATGGTGAGTGCCTCATTCCTGGCTTGTAGAAAACCACCTTCTATATGCTCCGCCATTCTTCAGTGCACACCTTGGAGGGAGAGGACACACTTGTGTCTCTTTCTCTTCTCATAAGGACACTAATCCCAGCATGATGGCGCCACCCTCATGACCTCATCTAAACCTAATTAATTCCCAAAGGCCTTACCTCCAAATATCACCACACTGAGGGTTAATACTTCAACATATGAATTTTGGGGGGACACAGACATTCAGTCCATAACACAAAGTAATGTAAGCCAGTTGTTTGTGTTTGAAAGAGAGCCTGTGGAAGCCCTGATAGAGATCTCTGCTAATACTCCAAGCTACCAGAACCTCTGATCGCCCAGGAAAAAAATGTGGCACAGAAACTCAGCCAGCCCTACAATGAGTAAGCATTGAGCATCAATCTCCCTGGGACTTTCATGGATTGTGCCAAACTGGGTTTTCTGTTGGATGCACACACCACTGTGAGAAAACTCCAACCTTCTTATGCAGACTGTAAGAAAAAATTTTCCTAACAGAGGTCACTGACCTGCCAGCAGGAGTCAGAGCATCTGAGTCAATGGCAGACTGACCATTGTTAATACAACAGTGTCCTTATTGTCCTTCTCACCCTCACTAATTCACTGGTTGCCTAGCTTATAGGAGGAACTAAATGTAAATGTTTCATAACCAAGTGTGTGTATCATTAGTAATTTCTACCAATGTTCTCTACCCTTGGACATCTTGAACTGAAGATTTTTACTTTTAACTTTCAGCTAATAGCCACAATAAAACAACTGCAAAATAACCAACAAACACCCAGGTGGAAAACATAACTAATTTAGAGATATGAACTACTTTCTGGTCTTGACAACACATGTGATTGTCCAAAACCCCATGCAAGGAGCAGTCATGGAAGCCTTGTACAGGCCTAACAGCATGTGTTTGCCAAGACTGATCTAGTTACTGACCATTCTGTTTGCATGGACAATTAGGAGACAAGGGAAACACAGCTCTCAACATGGCACCATGTCTCAAGGAGAATGTATTGATACCATTGTTCTGTTCCTGCATAACAAATTACCACAGACTGAGTGACTTAAAAGAGTGTTTATTACCTCACAATTCTGTAGGTCAGAAGCATGAGACAAGTGTGAGACCCTATATAGGCCCTACAGGATCTCACAAGGCAAAAATCAAGATGTCCACCAAGCTTAGGTCCTATCTGGAGGCTCTGGGGAAGATCCACATCTAAACTCATGCAAATTGTTAGCAGAATTCAGTTCCATGTGTTTGTAGGAGTCTAACCTTTTCTTGGCTGGCTGTCAGTCAAGCTTCTCAATTCCTAGAGGCCGTTCTCAAGGCCTGGCACTTGACCCCTCCAACTTCAAAGACAGCTAAAATATGTGAGTTGTTTTCCTGTTTCAAGTCTCTCTGACTCCACCTTCTGCAACCTGCAGGAGAAAAGTCTGCTTTTAAAGGGCTCATGTGATTCAGTTAGGCCTACCTGGATCATTTCCATTGTGATTAACTCAAAGTCAACTGATAGATGTAAATAACTGATATCCACATGAATTAACTACACACAGGTACTTAAGATTTAGCAACTTCACTACCTCTGCAAAATTCCTTTTTCCATGCAGTGGAACAATCACGGGCATGATATCTCATCATATTCACAGTCATGGGGATTAGGAGTAGACATCTTGGGGAGACATCTTAGAATTCTTGTCATCAAAGAGAATAACCAGCCACTTGTGAAAAAAATAGTTTGTATCACACTCTTCCCTTCTGGAAAAGGCAGCAATTCTTTCTGACCACCACTGAAAGTTATTCTGGATATGGTTAGCTTTTCATGTCTACAGCAGTTCAGCCAGACTACCTATTCAAGAACTCACAAAGTATGTGTTTTATTGACATGGGATCCCAAATAAGACCACCATGGACTAAGGAACAATTATATGGCTAAGGAAGTTGTGGCCAAAGGCATATGATTATGGATCCACTGTTCTTACCATAATACCACATTCCTGAGAAGAATGGTAGCCTGATGAAACATTGGAATAGCCTCTTGAAGGTACAGCTAAGGAGCTAAATAAAGATGACATACTATGAGGTTAAGAAAGTGTCAGGATCTGGTATATGGTTTAACCTTCTGGCATTATATTGTACTGTGTCACCAATGGTTAGACTCCATGCATCTAGTTTCCCATTACTCCTAGAGATACCCTTGAGGAATTTCTACTTCTGATCTCACAATTTTATACCTTGTAGGTCTAGATATCCTGCTTTCCAGAGAAAGGAATCTTTCATTACACGACACAATAAGATCCCCATTAAACATGAATCTGTAGCTGGCACCTGATCACTTTGGTCTCCTCATACTGATAACTCAGTAAGCAAACAAAGGAGTTACCATACTTGTAGGGTCATCACCTTATTTTAGATATACATATATATGCATTTGTATATATTTATATGTATATACACATATATATCTATATGCATATGTATACATACATAGCAATATATAACTGTATGTGCTTATATATACATATACTTATTTAACTTTTCAAAGTGAACATTTCTTCTGAAATGCGGTCCATACTTTTTACCAACATGTTACTAATGTTATACTTGTTATAAACACCAGTAAGTCCTTTTGCTTCATGGAACACTCATAATAATCATTTAAAATCAATAATTTACTCTGTACAATGATCCAGGAAATATATTAATAATCACCTAGACATATTAGAATCAATATATATAATATATACATAATATATAATAAATATATAATAAATCATTGTCATAAAATGTTTTATACCTTTGAGGTTAACAAAGGAATAAAACATGCTTAACAGCTCCAAAATGAAGAGTGAGAAAGAGGGATTTTAGATTATAGTAAAATGAAAGATGGGGACAAATTTACTTGTTCCAATATATAACTGAAAAAGAAAATGTAATATTCTAAATTTACATAATCATCATTAAAAAATCTACAAACAGTAAATGCTGGAGAGGGTGTGGAGAAAAGGGAACCCTCTTGCATTGTTGGTGGGAATGTAAATTGATAAAGCCACTATGGAGAATAGTATGGAGGTTCCTTAAAAAACTAAAAATAGAACTACCATAGGACCCTGCAATCCCACTACCTGACATATACCCACAGAAAACCAAAATTCAAAAAGACACATGCACCCCAATGTTCATTGCAGCACTATTTACAATAGCCAGGACATGGAAGCAACCTAAATGTCCATCATCAGAGGAATGGATAAAGAAGATGTGGTACATATATGCAATGGAATAGTACTCAGCCATAGAAAGGAACGAAATTGGGTCATTTGTAGAGACGTGGATGGACCTAGAGACTATCATACAGAGTGAAGTAATCTGTGAGAACTATAGAAAAGTATGAATAAATAGATGTTGAGTTGGCATTTGGGATAAGTGCAAATATTTTCATTCACTGCATCTAGTTTTCACTTAGAAATCTGTCCTTATGATTTTCCGGTTTTGGTTTGCATTAACACAATTTTTTTTCCAGAAGTGCCATCTGGGCACATTATAAGAATTGAAAAGAAAAGAGTTTCAGAGTCAGGCTGACTCCAAAGTAGAGGTTTGAATCTCAACTCAAAACACCAAATTTGCTGAGATATGTTAGACAAACTGATCAAATTTTTCAAGTCTTCATTTTCTTATCTATAAAATGTGAAAAATAAGAACTCTACTTTCTAAAGACGCTTAGACAGGTGTCTGACACATAGTAAGTATTCCACAGATGTTCCTTATCATTGTTCTATTATTGTTATTAAATGAAAAATTAATGAACTATAAGATCAGTTGAAGAAACATTAAAAAATAATGTCTCCTAACTATCAGTTTCGTGGGCCATTGGTTTTGAAAATAAAGATTAAATCAGCCATACTCAACCCAAAATAAAAGTTATGTCTTTCTAGCTATGGTACAGTTTTCAGTACCTGGATTCTACTTTATGACTTAAAGTGATTTTTAAAAATAATTTGTCCTGTGATATTACAAATAGGGGAATGCTTTTCTTTTTTAATTAAAAAAAAATTTTTTTGGCCATGCCACACAGCATGTGGGATCTTAGTTCCCTGACCAGGGATTGAACCAGCGCCCCCTGAATTGGAAGGACGGAGTCTTAACCACTGGACCACCATGGAAGTCCCAAATAGGGGAATTCTTGAGGTTTCCAGTGTATGCTTTTACTTGTTAGTTATTTTTGAGGTAACAGAATAATTTTCTGACTTCAAATATGAAGATTTAAGTATATATCCTCCAAGAATTCAAAAGAAATTAATATTTCCAAGCATTCAGCAATTAATTCATGTTGAAAGTACACTGTTCCAATAGATTTGGTTTATTTTCAAATTTTCTACATATGCATATTTGAGAGCAAAATTGGTTTATGTACATGCATTAGTTTTATTGCATTGTACTGTGGTACACACACAAAAAAAGCATTTCAAATATTTCATTTAAAAAAAAATCAGTGCAACAAAGTTTGGCTTCCTCAGATGTATTTTGCCTAGAGCTTCCTGAAATGTTTATATAAAGCCCTTAACAAGATAACAAGAGGTAAGAGAAACAGTAGTTGTTATTGTTAATACTGGATTTCCAAGAAATAAGTGTCCTGCAATTCAGAAAATTTTCAGTTCCTTGTAAATATTCATATTACTCCTTCCTATGAATATTTATGGATGCATATTTCTAACAACGTTCATTAAAACAGCCAAGGAGACATTCAGTTGAAAATCTCCAACTTAAAACACAGAGGAAATTTATCTCAATGAGATAAATGTTCTGCTCATGCATATGATAGAGTGTGTGTATGCATTTGTGTGTGTGATTAAAATTAAATTTAATTTTATCCCAGAAAACTGTAAACTAAAGAACATGTAACTGATCTTGTTGAAAATTCAGGAAAATTTAGAATTTCTACTTACACTTTTGTTCTTCACTTGCTAGTGTTAAACATTGTGCTAGGCTCTAGGAATATAGAAGTGAGATATGTACATTACATACATACATATATATGTAATGAACATACATGTAAATGTGTATACACACACATATATATCTATTACATATATATCTTCTTTTAAGGCACTAGTGAGAGATATATATGTAATGAGGATGACAGTGCCAGTGAATATTTTTTTATATATACTGATGTGCAGGCATTGAGAGAGAGGAGAGAGGAAGAGAAGGAGATAGCATGGCAACCTCTACAGCTATGAACTCTTCAGCAGGGAAATTCACACATGCATAAATTCATTTCTTATATATAATTTTTGGTAACTATGAGAATCTTGAAGTCACTCTATTGTCTTACTAATTCTCTTAAGGTAATGGTTAACCTTATGTTCACTCACTTATACTCTTCTGACTTTTGTGATATTTTCCACCGTTCCATTCTTGCTGACTCTCTAGGCCATGGCTAATGCAGTGAGATGCTATTTGTGTCATCTTATATTGGGCATGAAGTGATTTAATAAGAGCTGCTGTTAATGATGTTATGAAAGTGTAGATGGACATACTATTTCCAGTTTTGACAGAGGTAATTCTTCCACAGCCAAATGTGTTCAAAATGGCCACCCCATCTCTGGTCACACTGAGTGCTAGGAGCAGCAGAAAGAATGTAACTGGCTGCCATGCTTTCAGATCAACATGGCACAGCTATGGCATCAGCAGACCAAGAAGGCAATGCTTTCTAGAAATTGATGAAGAAAATCAAAGCCCTTCTCAAAAAGCAGTAGCTTACTATTTCCATCACTAAACAACAATATTTGTGTACCTACTCTGTGCCAGGCATTGTTCTAGGAGCAAATGCATCTCTGAACAAAACAAACCAATTTGTGTTTTGCCCTGATGTTCATACTCTAACTTATTCATAGACTTTATCTTGAGAAATCACTAAGAAAAGTCTAAATATAAAACTAGACAAAATACAAATGATTTCTTCCAAGGGTATAATGAGGTACAGAAGACTCTCAAAAAGATCATTTGGCATATATGTATTCTTCAAAAGAGGAAACACATTCAGAAAGCCTAAATCCTTATTCTCAAATATAGTCCAATAAGATGTCATATGTCACGATAAAATCATCTTAGAAAATGCTCCAAACATCTCTCCTTCTTATCAATTAAAAACACATATTAGGGGATTAAAGTCTTTGAAATTTGCTGCAGTGCAAAAACTACTACACATGATTGAATCCCATATTTTTCAAACTTGAATTTCCTATAAATTTGCTTTTCACTCATAATCTGTCTTACAGAATTAATATTTCATGGGATTGTTTTTGAGGCCCGTTGGTTTAGTTAACACATCTACATAGAGTCACATAAACCTTCAGAATAAGATTATACACTCTTGCCAAGGTAAAGATATTTATACTGTAGGAAAAAATTGGGCAGGATGGTTTTATTTCTTAATTATAATCTATATTCATATGTATGTCCCTTACCAGTAATCATTCTCATTTATATCATGAATGAAATATGGTCATCAAAAGCACAAGTCACAAAGGAATCAAAGATATATTAAACTACACGGTAAATTTTATTACAAATTAATGTTACTTAAAATGTCATTAAACTTATCCTTTGCATACGGATTTTCTTTATTGTTTAAGCTTAGGAATAAAAATAAAAGTAAATCTTTGACCTCAACCATGTCTATCCCATATGGTATTTACACTGAGACAAAGATATTGTGAGTTTTCAGGCAACTATATCCACTAGGGAGTCTCACTATAAAATACTCAGCTGTTCTTATTTCTAACACTGGAAGCCAGTTCTGTAGAACCATAAACCTACTTTAAGGGCTACTACTAAACTCTGAGACTGCATTTTGGAAAAAAAAAAAAAAGAAAACCAGGTCTAGCTACTTAACCCATCTTAGTTTATTTATGGTGAATAAAAACTATATTTTTAGAAAGGACCTGAGGTCTTCAGATTGATTCTATGAAATGTGATTGTCATTGTAAATTATGACATTAGGCTTTTCATAGATTACAGAAGGTTTTAATAGTCAGGAATAATAAATAACCCCAGACCGTCCACTTAGAATGGCCTTCACCATCTTACTCTGCAGGTCACTTGAATAACTGTCAGGAAAGCAAGCTATTAGAGGAGAATTATCTTTGATTAAGTTTAATGCTTTCTCTTAACTATTTTTCTTAACTTCAGAGAAGATATTAATTTATATCAATTGACTAGGGTGTTCTGTAACAAGGTCATCCATACTCAAAAATAGATTAATTTTTAACCTGTTTCAGGCATGAGACAACTTAAAGATTCCAAACCACTTTTTAAAAAATTTCTTTTATTTATTTATTTTTATACAGCAGGCTCTTACTAGTTATCTATTTTATACATATTAGTGTATATATGTCAATCCCAATCTCCCAATTCATCCCACCCACCCCCAACTTTCTCCCCTTGGTGTCCATATATTTGTTCTCTACTGTCATTCAGAGTGAAGTAAGTCATAAAGAGAAAAACAGATATCGTATATTAATGCATATATGTGGAATCTAGAAAAATGGTAGAGATGAACCAGTTTGCAAGGCAGAAATAGAGACACAGATGGAGAGAACAAACGTATGAACACCAAGCCACTTTTTGTACTAGCAGGATTTTAAAAATGATTCAGAATGAAGCAAAGCAGATGATGAGATATGGAGAATAGGTACAATTCCTATATCTTAATAAACAGTAAAATACATTTAGAAAATGCAAAAAAGAAACTGAGAAAATTGTTTCACCCAATAAATATCCTTATTTCTTGAATGAAAAAGAATAAAACAATAAAATATGTGTCCTTATGTAGCTTATACCCACAAATATAATAACTTAGTAATATTTGTTGATGTTAATTGTTATAAAATAAAAAATATGAAAGAGAGCTAAGAAGTAAGTACAAGGTAAATTTTGTTAACAATGTTATTTTTTAAATTTATTTATTTAAAGTCTTTATTGAATTTGTTACAGTGTTGCTTCTGTTTTATGTTTTGGTTTTTTGGCTGCAAGGCATGTGGGATCTTAGCTCCCCAACCTGGGATCAAACCCGCACCCCCTGCATTGGAAGGCAAAGTCTTAATCACTGGACTGCCAGGGAAGTCCCCAACAATATTATTTCTATTTATTGTTGTTATTTATTATTCAAATAGTCATTTGAAGAAACATCTATAGGCATTTTAGACAAGATGTTAGAATGAACACAGTAGTTATATCCCTCACTGGGCACTCCCACTGACAGAAATAATTGAAAAAAATAAAAGAGAGAAAACCTGTATCAAAATGGAAAAAGAAACCTTCAGGATAGGTGCTATTGGTGTGATTGATACAATTTCAATGACAAGAGCTTGAGAGAAGCATTGAGAATCTGTCTAACCCCATCTCCAGTATTTCACTCCATCTGATGCCCTCTCCCTCTACCATCTAAAAAACAGAACAGCTTTTCATGAAATAAAGACTGAGGATATTTTTGAAAATGCTCTCTGATCTGCCCAACTAAAAGGATGACAGATGGAGGTAAGGAGTCTGGGCTCTCATCTCTTCTGACTGGTTAAAGAAAGTCCTCAGCGGTCGAAGATTTCCCCCTACTGTAGAAAGTCATGCAAGCTAAAGTTGAATTTAGCTATGGCAACTTGGTATTGTGAAGAGCAAAGAAAAACCTCAACAAAAAAAGCCTCAGGATTTATAATAGAAGTTAAGTATCAGGTTCTGTGTGTTTCACAAAGATGTTTTCAGTTTTAAAAGAGGGCCCCCAAGGCATTCATGGTTGTCTATAAATTCAGCTCTTTTTGTTCATTGCTCCCATACTCCCTCTTTGAACTAGAAATTTACTGTCAGGTTTTTACTTTTTCATCCCCATCACTCGAGGTCCTCTAGATAAAATGTGGTCAGGAATGTCACCCAGTACTGAAAAACCCTTTCGACCCTTAGATACATATATAAACCAGTGCAGTGCAGGTATTGACCACACTGTACGAACGGATAACACCAAAGCTTAGTCATTTCCACCCATCAAACAATTGTACTGAAGACCCAAAGAAAATGGAAGATGCCATGATCTGCAATGGATTTACTCCTGGCAAATATGAAGTAAAACATACACCTAATCTAAACAAAATTCCAAAGAATATTCTATCTATAAAATCTACACAGTAAAAGGAAGATTTCTAAAAGTGGGAAACACTGTATAGGTAAATAACATAATTATTGAGTTAAAACTATAATGGTGTCTGTGTAGAGCAGGCCAGCTACTGATAAAATTTTAAGAAAGAGATTACTAAGTTACCCATAAAGAAAGTTGGAAAAATTTCCCAAATCTGACAAAAAAATAATAGAGAAGTCTTTTGATTTTTCAATGAGAGAAAAATATGAAGTGTTGAAACTAAATTTAAACTATAATTATACTACGTGTATGGTTGGTTTTAATACTGTCAGTTAATAGCCAACAAATTTATTAAAGAAAGTTACGTAGTTGATGTATTTTCTTAGATTACACAAATGATCAATAAAATCTCAGTATAGAAGTTCTAGAGCAAAGAGAAATAAACTGCAGCTGAAGCAATACAAATGAAGCCAAAGAAAGGAAGTAAAACACTGTCCTAACATATTGCCCAAAACTTGACAGTAAGTTGTGCATTCAAAATTAATTTTAAGAGAAACACTCCTGAAAATGGATACTCTTGTATATTTCTATGTTGTCTCTGCCATCAGGGAGGAAATTCAGTCATACACACAAATATTTTAAATGTGCTTTTTAACCTACTATTTATATTTCTATGAAATTAATCTAAGAACAAAATCATAAGTATGGAAAAAGACAGGTTCATCTTTGTTCACTGAAGCTTAGTGCAATCACCTTAGGTATTAAACAATAAAATTATATCTGAAAAATAAATATTATTTATGTATTCAATAATTTTAAAATAATTTTTCAAACTATTATTTGATCTATAAAAAAGATCAAATACAAGCTGGATGATAGTATCAACCAGTATTTGTTATAGCTATTTTATAGCAGTGTATCAAAATAAATCATAGGATATACTATTGACCAGGTGTTCTCTTGGTTTGAAATTGTGCTAGATTTTGATTTTCATGTTATACTTTCTATATTTTCATAGTTTCTGCAAAGTGCATAAGCAGTCTTATGTAATCATCAAAAACTATATTATTTAGATAGATGTAAATAATATAGTTGTATTATATGATGTATCATTTTGAAGTTTTCAAGGACAATTTATCAAATAAAATGAAAGAATCTATAAAAATCAAGGAAAGAAAATATTGTTACCCATAAAGGAACAAAAATCTAAGGAATATTGTTGATTTTTCTGCAACGCCAAACTGTGAGAAAAAAATTTAAAAATAACTGCAAAGTGCTGGAAATAAGTTTGTGATTCCAAAGCAATGTGAGCATAGCCATAGAAATTCTCAGACTTGTGTGATATCAGAAAATGCATCAATTATGTAACCTTCTTTAATAAACTTTTTGGCTTTTAACTGACAGTATTAAAACCAGTCATACATGTAGTCTAATTATAGTTTAAGTTTGGATACAAAACCAATTAGAATCTGCAATGTAAGAAAAAATTCAAATAGCATAATCTATGACTCCACATAAAATTAACAAAGTCAAGTAGATATATGAAAACCTGGAAACATATCTCAAAAAAGCATTAAAGTTACCTTGTAAAATATCATCTTTGATAGGCACTTAGTTTGATAAATATAAGAGAATCTCTGAAAGGAACTCCAAAGTCGTCAACAGAATTAAAAGAAATGTGCCATTTCTTCAAGATCTTTGCAGAGGATAGTAGTAGAGCAAGGCCATATAATAGAATTATAATATAAAAGAAAGAAAACGTAACCTTATAGAGTGGAATAAAAAATTTTTAAATATATATGTATTTGAAAAGTGAAATAGGTCCATAATAGAAAAGTAAACATGAATGTTAAGAATAAGTATAAAAACAATAAACTCATCTATTAAGAGTGAAAGACTCACAGATTGGACTGTAAAGATAATTATATGGCATCTTTCATAATAACACTTTCTTAATAACACTCCTAAATCATCTACTAAACACTGAGACATATGATAGAGCTACTGGAAAAATAATAATTACCCCATAACCATTGGCTATATTTTTTATATATGAGTAGAAACATTCATAAAATATACCAGAGAAAGGCCAATTAATAATAGTAACAAAAGATATGAAATACCTAGATACATTTGACAAAGAATGCCAAAACACTATGTTAAAACTACTATGATGTCAGAAAAAAGACTTGCAAAAAATCGACATAGATAGGAAAATATTATATATAGTAAAGAGGTAAAGTCCTCCAAATTCACTTATAAACCTAAGGTAATTAATCAAACACTACTAGGAATTTGATTTACTTTAAAATATGACTAGACACTTGGGTGATGGTCAGCAAAAGAGGAATTGCTAGCACTCACCCCGAACCCAGAAACCTCAAGTTGAACAACTCTCTGTGCAGGAGAAAACCTTCACAATAGCCAAGGATTCCAGGTGAGAGTTGATAGCACCTGAGTGAAACAGAGAAATAAGAAAAGGCACATTGAGGAAAGTAGAAGATGGATTCACCCTACCCCCATCCTGGCCCCCAAAGGGCTGGCAGCCTAGCATGGAGACACCCTTCCTGTGGTGAGCACCCAACTTCACCTTGGACTCCAGAGCTGACCTGTCCCAGCACCAAGCTGACTCATGCAGTCTTAGGCAGCTCCCAGTGACTTCAGACCACTGGCTCACTGTGCCTGCTGGGTCCAGTGGCCCCAGTAGCTCCCAAAGGGCTCCCGTCTCACACCGGTGTGCCCACTCCAGCGGCTCCAGGAAGCTCGTGCAGCTTCATGGGGCTTCCTTGGTTCCAGGCTCCTAGAGGACACAGTGACTGGAGGCCCTCAGGCCACCTGGGAGCAGTCCAGCTCCAGGGGTCACAGGTAGCTCTCATGGCTCCAGGCAGCTTTGAGAGGACTCCTGTGAAACCACACTCCTGTTTCACCTGCACCAGCAGGCTCCCATGGCCACTGGTAGCTCCTGTGGCAACAGGCTCTCAGTGGGCCATGCTACACGGTGTGCAGGATCCTAGTTTATTGACCAGGGATTGAACCCATGCCCCCCTGCAGTGGAAGTTTAGAGTCCCAACCACTGGACTGCCAGGGAAGTCCCAGTGGGCTCTTTTCTTTATCCTCCCACTAAATAGACACTTGATGATATATATGAAACAAACATATGAAGACTCTGAAAGCTGGATAAGTAGAAAGACCAACTAGGGACCTCAAAACCAAAGGAAGAACACAGTGATGAGTTAAAGAGAAAACTTTTAGACAACAACCAGTTTATTCCATGCAAAAGTCACAAGAAAAACATATGGCTCCATCCCCATGCATGCCAACAAAGGCCAAGGGAAGAGCCTAGACTTCTACCCTGGCTCAGCTGAAAGTAGGCAGCCAACACCCTCTCTGCCAGAGTGGTAGCAGAGAAGACTAGGAAGAGAGCCAAGACTTTTATCCCCACCAGGCATTAATGAGCCCTCTCCCTTGTGGAATCAGTGAAGACTGTGTGAGATGTCTGGACTTCAACCTTCATCCAACAGTAATGAATTCCCCTCCCTTTCCCCAGTGGTATCAGAGGGAGCCCAGTGGATAGTCAGAACTTTCACCACCATCCAGCAATAATGAAGCCTCACCTCCCATGTGTCATTGAAGGCCACATGAGAAGCAGTAAGTAGGCATACATGCCTTTCCCAACCAGGGCAGTATAATGGAGGACAAGTGGAGAGCAAAATGACCAAATGTCCCAGGAGTAATGAGGATCTCCCTTGTGTATTAGATGTGGCCAAGTGGGAACGTGGACTTCCATCTCCAACTGGCAGTAAAGAGGTGGTAACTCCCTTTTCCTTCCAAAGTGGTGTCAGAAGAAGTCAGATAAAATAGAAGGTTTAAGTAAAAGCCAGAGTCTTGTAACATAATACTCAAAATGTCCAGATTTCATTTGAAAGTCACTCATCATACCAAGAACCAGAAAGATATCAAACTGAATGAAAAAAAAAGGCAATCAAGATACCAACACTAAGATGACAGAAATGTTAGGACTAGCTAAGGGAGCTTTTAAAGCAGCCATTTAAAAAATATTTCAACAAGCAACTAGGAGCATGCTTGAAACATGGAAAATAGTCTTAGCAAAAAATAAACTATCAGTAAATAGATGATACAAAGCAAAACCAAAGGGAAATTTTATAACTGAAAAATACACAAATTCTAGTAAACAGAATGTATGCCACAACTATGTTCACAAATCAGAAGACTCAACATAGAAAAGATGTCAATCCTCCCAAATGGATATATGAATTTAATAGAGTTCCTATGAAAATCCAAGCATATTTTCATAGATATAAAAATATAATTTGAAAATTGATATAGAAAACAAAGGAATTAGAATTGCTAAAGCAATTTTCAAAAAGAAGATTGAAGGGGGAGGAATCAGTCTATATGGTTTCAAGACATTTATATAGCTACAGTAATCATGATGATATGGTACTGACAGAGGACTAAACAGATAAATTAATGGAAGAGAACCCAGAAATAAACCCAAACAAATATGCCCAACAAGGATATAAAGATGGAAAATAAGCACAATGAAATAACAACATCATTAGCCACTAGAGAATTGCAAGTTTAAACTATAATCCACAGTGCCTATCTGAATAACTAAAATTTAAAAATAGTGATACCACCAAATGCTGACAAGGATGCAGAGAAACCGAATCACTCATACACTGCTAGTAGGAATGTAAAATCACATAGTCACTTTGAATAACAATTTAATGATTTCTTAAAAACCAAATATGCTATTATTATACCACTCAGCAATGGGCTTCTGGGGATTTATCTCATAGAAATGAGAACTTATGAACTCATGTTCACTGTACATGAATGTGCAAAGCAGCCAAAACCTGGAAACAATCCAGATGCAGGTTAATGGTTAAACAAACCATTTCAGCAGGTTAATGATTAAACAAATGATGATATATTCATACCATGGAATACTAGTTAGCAAAAAAAGGAACTAACTATTGATGCACACATAACCTGAATAAATCTCCAGAGAATCATGCAGAGTGAAAAAAAAAAAAGTCAACTGCAAAAGGTTACATACTTTGTTACTCTATTTATATAATATTTCTGAAATGAAGAAATTATAGAAATTAAGACTAAAGCAGTGGTTTTTCAGGGGTTACAGAAGGGAGGAGTTGGGAGGGAGGTGGGCATGGCTATAAAAGGGTAACACGAGGATCCTCATGGTGATAGAAATATGCATCATGTCAATATTCTGGATGTGATGTTGTACTATAAGTTTGTAAGATGTTGCCACTGGAGGGAAACTGGGAAAAAGGTACATTGGATCTCTCTATATTACTTCTTCAAACTGCAAGTAATCTACAATTATTACAAAATAAAAATTTCAATTAAAAAATCTAAATTAAAAAATGTATGGTAGGAATGCCAAAATAAAAGTCTGAAATAATAAGTAGAAATATAAACCACTTTACATAAAATTATACCATAAAAAATTACAAGAACAACTGTAAATTATGAAAAATTTTGCTGCAAATAGGTAATAATAAACTGATAATAGAAAAAGGTAAACCAAAGAAGAAAATTAAAGAAGAAATGTATAATTTAAATAAACCTAGAGAAATATTTCATCTCAATGGTAATTGATGGCTTTTGACAAAATGCCTTTCTGTCTCCCAAATTAACATATTTTAAAGTTAATCGTCAGTGATAGGGAGTGTTTGGCAAATTCTTTGGGGTCAGATATATTCATTTCTAGATGCTTTTTTTTGAAAGCAATTTCTCAATTTGTATCAAGAGTTTTTAAAATAGTTGTTACCATTGCTCCAGTAATTCTGTACATAAGAATCTATCCCTTAGATAGCATTAAAAATCATTATCAATCTACTGGAATTTTTACTGAATGCTTTGACTTTGGTTTTATAATCCATAAAATGAAAATGATAATCTATCAGTGTTTTTGCAAGGACAGAATAATTTAAAAGCTCTTGATTAAATTCAGAGTACCATATGACAGGGAGATAGAAGTAAGAAAAAGACAGCAATGTCTACTGAGTTAAGAGAAATATACAAGGAGAATGGTTCAGGTGAAGCTACATTATCCATCATCCATCAACAGGGTAAAATGCAAAGGGTCATTAAAAAAAAATGGTCATAGTAGGTCTCAGACTAAATTTTCTCTTCTACAACAAAGGATCAAAATCTCTACAAAGAATTCTGGTCCAAAGTATTGACAACCTTTTCTGAGGTTTTGCTGAGTAGAAGTTTTCTAAATAGAGGCCTCGGAGAAAACTGACATCAATTACAATGCAACACCACTTCCATTAAAAGAACTGTAGAAGCAATGACAGCAGTGAGGTACAGTAGTTGCATATGATGTGTTTATTTCAAATTCCCTATAGAGAGCATAGCCCAAACTGAACCTTTATGGGAATAAAATGACTACCTTACACTTTCATAACTCTTTATGCATTTAGAATTCTTCCCTATGCATTACCTACATTTCTTAACTGCCTTATACATTCTGTAACCCAGGTGCAAGTCTTACTTCTCACATCTATTTTATTAATAAAATAATTATGGAAAGGAAGGCTCAGAGAAACTGCATGCTTTGATGTTAAACATATGGCTAATAAGAGACTGAACCAAGATTTTAATCTAGGTCTTCAAACTTGAAAAATGTGTCTCTTATTTCCTCTTATATTTACATAAACATGCTGATATTTTTCTCTTTCCTGAAACTTTCTAGAAGCACTATATTTGAGAAAGGATTTGCATTTGGGAATGGAGACTTGGAATAAATCATTTGGGAGGAAAATCCATGGCATTATTTTAAATAAAAGGTGGTTTAAAAATTAATAGTGTTGTAGATTAAATATGCCCACAAATTTTTCTCCCATAATGAAACAGAGTCTCTTTGTCCAGCCTTTCAATGTGGGCTGCTCTTATGACTTGTTGTGACCAATAGACTGTGTCTGAAGAAATATTGTATAACTTCAGAATCCAAGACTTCAGAGATCTTGTAGCTTCTGCTCTTGCCACTTCAGAGCATCACTACCTGTGCAGAGGCTCAGGATAGAATCTATCCGGTTGACAGATCTAACGGAGGGAGACTGTGCAGAGAGAGAGGCTCAGCTGTCACAGCCTTGCCAGTGGAGCTCAGGCTCCACACATGTGAGTGAGGCCACCAGAGACTACACAGCCCCCACCATCACACCCAAGACTACAAAACCTGAGTGAGCCCAGCTGACAGGCTGTGAAGCAGAAACTGCGTGTCCATACTGAGTGGTGCCCATATCACAAACCTATAGAATCATGAACTAATAGTTATCGTTTTAAGCCACTGAGTTTTGGGATGATTTGTTATTCAGCATTAGGTAACTATGACTGATGGTAAAAGCATTTAGATCATCATAACAGACCATCATCATCATAGGCTTTATATTAGAAGGATTTATATGAAAAGCATAAATAAAATCTGTTCTCCGAAGAATTTTTGGAAGACAATTGGATAATTTAGTGGTGATGAAGCTTCATTATTCTTGAATGAATTAGAATTGCGATAAAAGCTCAGCTAAGTAATAAATTATAAATAATGCTAATGCACATCATTTATACATATACTATCTTATAGCCATTAAATAATACTCATGAAAATAATTTGCAGTGAGTGTTATTCGGTTATCTAAGGAGAGAATGGGAAAAAGGAATTGACTTTTTACAAAAAACATAAACGAAATGAAAAACCACTATTAGTACTTCTAGTCTTATGCTTTGGATTATTGTCCATCAATATGCACTTAATCCAATAACTCATATAACCACATATTTTTGTTAATCAATAGATCAAGAAGCCTGCAGTTACCATCTTCATCTTCCACTATTAAGATATTTCATTATTTCTCAAAATAGAAATTACATCTTCAGTTAAAATATTATAATGTGAAAGATTTATTTATAAACAATTACAACTTTCATGTTATCCCTTTATGTCCACATGTCAAATTAAACTTGAATCAATAATTTGCTAAAAAATATATAGTTGCTCTAATATCATGGCTTTTCTCTACATGAAAGGTTCAGGGCTAGAAACCAAAAGGGTTAGCCCTGAAACAAATACAGGGTCAATATAACCCTTGAAGAATCAAATTGCTTGAATTTCTTTCTCTCCATTTCCAATTAATCTGTCCTTTATTAGTTAGCAGAAAAAAAATATAATAAGGAGAATATCAAATAATATGAGGAGAAATAATAAGTAACAAATACAAGAGGAAGTATCAACAAGTCTAGAAAATTATAATCAAATGCAATTTATGTAACATAAAGATCAATTTAAAAAAAAACTAGTAAGGTAGGAAATGTACTATTTTTATGTGTCTGTTCTGTATTCTGGCCCCTAAATTTCACCTGGGACTTTACAGAGGCACAGAGCACTGGAAAGAGATAAAAGGAGGAAAGTGAAAGGGAGAGAGGGGAGAAGGGTGAATAGAGTTGTGAAAGAAAATTTCTGTTTACTGATGATAGCCAAAGCAAGGAATAAATTAGTTCCCTTGGGAAATTCATTCCATCGTGGAAATGGGACAAATGAGTAAAGAAAAAAGACTGAAAAAAGCTTAGATTCAGAAGGCACTAGACAGTCTCACCTGTAAGATGGGCAATTTCCAGAGATCAGAGTGCCAAGGGCTGATTAAGTTTCCACTCATCAAAGACTTCATTTAGTATACGAGACTTTCAATAGTGACATCAGATAGGCCATAACTTCAAGTGCAGCTAAATTAGCCCTAGAGTACACAGTATTCTATAAACTGGAGTTTAAAACTAAACCTTGAAAATATCAACTTGATCTGTAAGTTATTTCACTACCAACCAGAGAAACTGTCCAGTACTCCTTAGAAGACTGCAATATAGACTAACACTCAAGAATGCAAAATTCATAACATCTGACATGCAATAAAAAATTACTGGACCAAAGAAGAAGCAGGAAAATATAACTCATAAGAATATCAGTCAATAGAGCACCAGAAATGACAAAAGTGAAATAATTATCAGACATGGATATTAAAATAATTATTATAATTATGCTCCATAAGTTCCAGGATATAAAAGAAAATATTAACACAATCAGGGAAGTATGAGAAGATAATTTTTTTAATCAGAAATAAAAATTTCATAGGTTAGACACTGCAGAAGCAAAGATCAGTGATCCTGAAGCTATAACAACTGAATCTTTCCCATAGGAAGAAAAATGAGAAAAATATAAGGCAAAAAAATTCTCAGTGTTATATGGAACAATAATAGACACAGTATGAGTAATTGTAGTCCTATATGAGGAGAAAAGAAAGGGAGAACAAAAAATATATTAGAAGCTATGATGACATAAACTTTCTAAATTTCTGAAAATTGTAGATTCATTTATCAGGAAGTTCAGTGAACCCAAAGCAGGAAAAATACAAAGAAAACCACTCAAGACACATCAAATAAAGTTCCTGTGTTCAGTGATAAACAGAAAATCTTAATAATAGAAGGAGGATAATAAAAAACATTATGTACAGAAGAATAAGGGTAAGAATGATTTCAGAATCATATTAGAAACTAGCACACTGAAGGAAAATGGAATTCATCTTCAAAGTGCTGAGAAAAAAATACTCTATCTTGGGAACCCAGAATTCCATGCTCAGAAAAATATTTTTTTAAATAGAAACAAAGGAAGACAATTTCAGAGAAACAAATGCTGAGGTAATTGCAACTACTGTTATCAATGCATTTGATGCAAATGACACTCTGCCCAGGAAAACACTGCCCAGCAAGGACAGAATACCGATTCTGTTCAAATTTCATGAAATAGTCAGCAAGATAGATGATACGTTAGGATACAAAATCATACGTTAGGATATAAAATCAATCTCATTGAATTTAAAAGAAATGAAATCATACAGAGTCTGTTCTCTAATCATAACAGAATTAAATTAAAAATGAAAATCAGAAAAATATTTGGAATATTTTCATTTATGTGAAAATTAGATGACAACGTGTTTATAAGTAATCCATAGTTCAAAAATAAACATAAAATGGAATTTAGAAAGTATTTTTACATAAATAATTAAAATATACATGAAAATGTGTAGGATTCATCTAAGCTGTATTAGGAAATAAATTTAAATGTTTATATTAGAAAAGAAGGTGGATCTAAAATCAATTAAATATATTTTCATTTTAAACTATAGACAGAAGAGGAAAACAGACCCAAAGTAAATAGAATGAAGGGAACTATTAAAATGTGAGTACAAATCAATGGAAAATGTGAAAAGTTATTACAATATGATAAAAAATAAAACTCAACACTTACATCATACTATACACAAAAATTAACTCAAATGGATCATAGATAAAACTAAAATTTCAACTATAAACCTATTAAAGCAAACAACAGAGGAAAATCTTTAAAGCACTGAAGTAGGCAGATTAAAACACACTGACAAAGATTATCCATACACTAATTGATAAAATGGGATTTATCAAAATTAAAGACTTCTATTCAAAACACATTACAAATGAAAAGACAGAAAAATATCCATAATATACATATGGCAAGTTATACTATCCAGGATGTATAAAATACTTTTATATCCAAAAATAAAAACAGAAACAACCTAATTTTTTAAATGGAAAATTTTGACAGGACACTTCACAAAAGATAATATGTAAATTGTCCAATAAGCCCATGGAAAGACGTTCATCATTAGTCATTAGTAATATGCAAATTAATACAAGTAGAGTAAGCAGTATTTATCCATCAGAATGGCTGAAATAAAGAAGACTGGTTCTTAAGAAGACTGCTTAATAATAAGCATTAAAATAAGCTGAAAATGCAGAGCAACTAGAACATGCACATATTGCTTGTAAAACTCAAAATGGTACTTTGGAAAACATGTTGGCGGTTGCTTAAAAGGTTTAATGATACTTACCCATGACCCAGTGATTCCTCTCTGAAGTATTTACTCAAGAGAAATGGAAACATATAATGACACAAAAACCTACACATGAATATTCTTAGAAGTTTTATTTATTATAATAGCCAAAACCTAGAGGCAACTCAAATGTCCATCAGAATAAATAAGACAAATTTTATATATTCCTAAGTAGAATGTGAATCAGCAGTAAAAGGGAACACACACATGTGCATGTGTACACGTGCACACACACACACTACATAAATATGGATGATTCTCAAAAATGTTATACTGAGCAAAAGAAACCAGACATGAAAATATTGTATAATTCCACTTACATGAGACTCCAGAAAGGTCAAATATTTTCTGCAGTTATAGAAAGAAATCTGGTGCTGGAGATATGGGTTGACTTAGAAAGAGAAATAGGAAAATTGGCAGAATGATGGAAATGTTCTATAGTATATTGATTAAGGTTATAGTCACACAGTTGTATAGATTTGTCAAGATTCATCAAACTGTACACATAAAATATATTCATTTTATTATATATAAATTGTATCCCTATAAATTTTGAAAAAGTAAAACTAAAATCTTTGATGCCCCTACAGCCTATGTTGAAATGTCATTTTGTTGGAATGAAGCACTCAGTGTAGTATTCAAAGGGGCTATATTTAGAAACTGGAGATGCGTTGTTCCCTTTGGCATTTGTAACCACTGATAATTCATATTGATGCTTCATATAAGTTTTTAATAATGCAGGTATTTTGTTCGGAATTTAATATAGCTATATTTTAATGTTTATACAATTTTATAAGTTATTGAAGGTGTCTCTCATAAGAACAGGTACAAAAATTGCTAGGCACAAGTTTTCCCATTTTGCTTATAGAATTAATTGCAATAGTTTCAGGTAGAAAACAATATCCAATGTACACTGTGTATACAGAGGACTATATTAGGTTACTGTGGGAACTTTAAAAAGAAAAGACATAAATTCTGCTTTCTAGAATAAGAAAATCTTCTTAGGAGAAAAGAACACATAGTAAAGGACAATTTACTAAGTAATACATCAACTAGGGAAAAATTAACGTTGTATAGTGTGTGTATTCCTCAACACAGCTTTGACCCACATTAGCACTCTCACTTTGGGCTCTTACTTTCACTGTAACTCTTGATTTCTTGTTTAAATATGGAATATTACTCATATTATTGCCTCAGAAATCTTTCAATTGCAAATAGAAATGTATTCAAATTAGCTTAAGAAAAAAGTGAGTTTCTGAAAATAATACATGGATATTTCATGGAACTGAATACAAGGGACAGGATTAGGCATTAAAAAGCCAATAGGTTACTGAGGCCATTCTCTCCTTCTCTATGGGTCTGTGTGGCTTATTGTCTGTCTCTGACTTTGTAATGAATTACCATCTAGTCTTTTTGTCCCCATAGAGATTTATTTGCCCCAGTTTATTCTTGATATAATTTATCAGTTCAAGTGTTCAGCAAAGACCAATTAGAATCATGATACTCAAAGACAAACACTTATTAAAGAAACTGGTTGCTCCTGATGGGGCAAGTGGTCCAAGTTGGTCCAATCCTCAGTGGCTACGGAGGAGAAGCATATGGGGTCCAGGGCAGACTTATAGGATAGTAGGAACAGATCATCTTTCAAGTATAGGCTTAAGAGACAGCTTGACATGAATTTTTCATTTTACATGCAAGAAGATTTCAAGTTCATGTAGGAATTAAATAAAGTAACTGTGGGAACTCAGTAGAATTTTGGGACAGATGCAATAAACACTAGTTTCTTTATCTTTTTCATTACATTTCATTTGTTTTCCTTTTCTTTCCTCCACTTCTACCTACTCTTCTTTATTCCTACTTTCCGGTTTCTTTCTTTACTCATTTGTTTCTTTACTCATTTTCTAATTTCCTCTTTTTATTCCAGTTTTCATTCCTTCCTTTCTTCCTTCTGCCTTGTCGGACTGCCTTTTCAAAAACAGTGGTGGTTGAGAGGAACCAAATAACACAGATTTTATTCAAAGAGCTCAATTTTCAACCATATATTCAGAAGTTTAACTTGAGTAGAACTAATAGTACAGCAAGAATATCTTAACTCACATGCTTAAAGAGGGGCAAAAGGCTATAGTTCAAATTCCAGTATAGCCCCCAAGAAGACATGACCATTAGATTCCATTTTTCACCAACTGATTTCTTATCTTTTAATGACAAAACTGTTAATCAGTGTATGTCAGATATTCAATCACTTTAATGAACAGTTACCATGACTCTTGACCAGAATTCATGGCAGAATATCCACCCACTGTAAACATACACTGGAGAGAAGAACAAGGTGGGTTGACAAATTGTCAATGACATCTGTAATCTATTACTATTAGAACCAAATTCCATATCACTTTTAACATTTAATTTTTCTCCGTTGGCTTATGGAGTTATATGTATAGTTTTCTATCCCTTCCTTCAGCTCTCCATCCCCAAATACTATATTCTTTTCTCTTAATTTCTACAGCTAAGATTTTTGGACATTGGATAGTGATAAGAAGTTCCTAAATTTTAATATATATGTGGGCTTCCCTGGTGGTGCAGTGGTTGAGAGTCCACCTGCCGATGCAGGGGACGCGGGTTCATGCCCCGGTCTGGGAAGATCCCACATACCGCGGAGCGCCTGGGCCCATGAGCCTTGGCCGCTGAGCCTGTGCGTCCAGAGCCTGTGCTCCGCAATGGGAGAGGCCACAACAGTGAGAGGCCCGCATACCGCAAAAAAAACAAAAAAAAAAACCCACAATAATATATATGTGCACAAGATCACATTTTTATTCCTTTTTTCTTCATTATTATACCTTATATTGCAATATATGTTGTCTATTCTAAGTAAAACATCCCAAGAATGTATGCACCACAAGATAATAACAAATAAATAAATATACTCAATACATATGCAACAACAGTAAATGTACATACTTGGTAAAAATTACCTATGAAAGAGTGCTACAGAATAAACCATCTTAAACATTCCCAAATATTTCCTGCATTCTCTTGCTTTCCTATGAAAATATGGCAGAGCATCATTACTGGGGAAAAAATCAGAGCTGGGAAACCTGCCAGTGGGAATAGAATGTCTGAAAAAGGTACAGACAAAAACATATTTGTAAGTGTCTCCACTCATACCCATGGAACTGATACACGACAGTAGAAGTAGTAAAAGTAACTAACAGATATGACTATTTGGAAAAGTGCTCTTAAAATATTATTTTTACCTTCTATGAAACTGAAGGTATACCTGGTGGCAGTTTCAAGTCTTCTGAAAATCTTACAGGCTTTACAACTTCAAAAAGGATATACAAAGGTATAATGGAGTATATCCTGAGTTTTCCTTTTAATTCCTTATTTATGTGATAAAAGATTTAAATTTAAAGTAGCAAAGAAAATTATTTTAAGAAATATATTGATATCCAGAGATTCAGAATCTTTTCTGATCTCTTATGGCTGCCTCTGCACTTAGGTGCAATACTCTACAACACTGATGAAAAAGGATTTCTAGAGCTGGTGACTGACAAAACTGCTATGACTTAGCTCTTCTAGCCCTGAAATGTGTTCAACTATATAATGAAAACTTTTCTACACTCATTTCTCCTCCAGCAAATATCTCTCCCTAAAGCTCTCTCCCAGCCTTCCCCCAGATTCCTCAGTTCAATGTTTCATGAAAAAAGGCTTGAGTAATTTTCCTGGATTTTCTACTTAGGAGCTCTGTAACCCTGAGTCTCAGTTCTTTAACCTACAAAGTGGTGGTAACATCACAGTCAGTTATTCTGTAGAATAAAGTAACATATGAAAGTTAGTTTGAAGTGTATATGAATCAATGTATATATTGTGAAATGTTTACCACAATAAGGTTAGTTAAGACATCAGTCACCCACTGCCAGGGTCCTGTCATCCAGGGACAACTTCCCCGGGAGAACGCACAGCACCTCAGGCTGGTGCAACGTTATGCTGACCTCTGCCGCCGCAGGCTTGCCCCACACTCCGTAACCCTCCCTCCCACCAGCCTGAGTGAGCCAGAGCACCAGAATCAGCGGCTCCTTTAACCCCATCCTGTCTGAGAGAAGAAGAGACGCCCTCCGGCGACCTACGTGCAAGGCGGGGCCAAATCCAAAACTGAACCCCGGGAGCTGTGTGAACAAAGAAGAGAAAGGGAAATCTCTCCCAGCAGCCTCAGGAGCAGCGGATTAAATCTTCACAATCAACTTGATGTACCCTGCATCTGTGGAATACCTGAATAGACAACGAGTCATCCCAAATTGAGGAGGTGGACTATGGGAGCAACGATATATATATATTTTTTCCCTTTTTCTCTTTTTGTGAGTGTGTAAATGTATGCTTCTGTGTGAGATTTTATCTGTATAGCTTTGCTTTCACAATTTGTACTAGGGTTCTATCCGTCCTTTTTTTTTTTTTTTTTTACTTTTAAAAAAACTTTTTTTCTTAATAATTATTTTTTTTATTTTAATAACTTTATTTTATTTTACCTCATTTTATTTTATTTTATCTTCTTTCTTTCTTTTCTTTCTTTCTTTCTTTCTTTCTTTCTTTCCTTCTTTCCTTCTTTCTTTCCTTCCTGCCTTCCTTCTTTCTTTCTTTTTTTCTTTCTTTCTTTCTCTTTTTCTCCCTTTTATTCTAAGAGGTGTGGATGAAAGGCTCTTGGTGCTGCAGCCAGGAGTCAGTGCTGTGCCTGTGACGTGGGAGAGCCAACTTCAGGACACTGGTCCACAAGAAACCTCCCAGCTCCACATAATATCAAATGGCGAAAATCTCCCAGAGATCTCCATCTCAACACCAGCACCCAGCTTCACTCAACGACCAGAAAGCTACAGTGCTGGACACCCTATGCCAAACAACTAGCAAGACAAGAACACAACCCCACCCATTAGCAGAGAGGCTGCCTAAAATCATAATAAGGCCACAGACACCCCAAAACACACCACCAGACATGGACCTCCCCACCAGAAAGAAAAGATCCAGCCTCATCCACCAGAACACAGGCACTAGTCCCCTCCACCAGGAAACCTACACAACCCACTGAACCAACTTTAGCCACGGGGGACAGACACCAAAAACTACGGGAACTATGAACCTGCAGCCTGCAAAAAGGAGACCCCAAACACAGTAAGATAAGCAAAATGAGAAGACACAAAAACACAGAGCAGATGAAGGAGCGAAATAAAAGCCCACCAAACCTAACATATGAAGAGGAAATAGGCAGTGTACCTGAAAAAGGATTCAGAATAATGATAGGAATGATGATCCAAAATCTTGGAAATAGAATAGAGAAAATGCAAGAAACATTTAACAAGGAACTAGAAGAACTAAAGATGAAACAAGCAATGATGAACAGCACAATAAATGAAATTAAAAACATCTAGAAGGGATCAATAGTAGAATAACTGAGGCAGAAGAACGGATAAGTGACCTGGAAGAGAAAGTAGTGGAAAGAACTACTGCAGAGCAGAATGAAGAAAAAAGAATGAAAAGAACTGAGGACAATCTCAGAGACCTCTGGAACAACATTAAACACACCAACATTTGAATTACAGGGGTTCCAGAAGAAGAAGAGAAAAAGAAAGGGACTGAGAAAATATTTGAAGAGATTATAGTCGAAAACTTCCCTAATATGGGAAAGGAAATATTTAATCAAGTCCAAGAAGCACAGAGAGTCCCATACAGGATAAATCCAAGGAGAAAGACTCCAAGACACATATTAATCAAACTGTCAAAAATTAAATACAAAGAAAACATATTAAAAGCAGCAAGGGATAAACAACAAATAAAACACAAAAGAATCCCCATAAGTTTAACAGCTGATCTTTTAGCAGAAACTCTGCAAGCCAGAAGGGACTGGCAGGACATATTTAAAGTGATGAAAGAGAAAAACCTACAACCAAGATTACTCTACCCAGCAAGGATCTCATTCAGATTTGATGGAGAAATTAAAACCTTTACAGACAAGCAAAAGCTGAGAGAGTTCAGCACCACCAAATCAGCTTTACAACAAATGCTAAAGGAACTTCTCTAGGCAAGAAACACAAGAGAAGGAAAAGACCTACAATAACAAACCCCAAAAAATTAAGAAAATGGGAACAGGAACATACATATTGATAATTCCCTTTAATGTAAATGGATTAAAAGCTCCCACCAAGGGCTTCCCTGGTGGCGCAGTGGTTGAGAGTCCGCCTGCTGATGCAGGGGAAACGGGTTCGTGCCCTGGTCCGGGAAGATCCCACGTCCCGCGGAGCGGCTGGGCCCGTGAGCCATGGCCGCTGAGCCTGCGCGTCCGGAGCCTGTGCTCCGCAATGGGAGAGGCCACAACAGTGAGAGGCCCACGTACCGCAAAAAAAAAAAAAAAGCTCCCACCAAAAGACACAGACTGGCTGAATGGATACAAAAACAAGACCCATATATATGCTGTCTACAAGAGACCCACAACAGACCTAGAGAAACATACAGACTGAAAGTGAGGGGATGGAAAAAGATATTCCATGCAAATGGAAACCAAAAGAAAGCTGGAGTAGCCATTCTCATATCAGACAAAATAGACTTTAAAATAAAGACTATTAGAAGACACAAAGAAAGACACTACCTAATGATCAAGGGATTGATCCAAGAAGAAGATATAACAATTGTAAATATTTATGCACCCAACATAGGAGCACCTCAATACATAAGGCAAAAACTAGCAGCCATAAAAGGGGAAATCGACAGTAACACATTCATAGTAGGGGACTTCAACACCCCACTTTCACCAATGGACAGATCATCCAAAATGAAAATAAATAAGGAAACACAAGCTTTAAATGATACATAAAACAAGATGGACTTAATTGATATTTATAGGACATTCCATCCAAAAATAACAGAATACACATTTTTCTCAAGTGCTCATGGAACATTCTTCAGGATAGATCATATCTTGGGTCACAAATTAAGCCTTGGTAAAATTAAGAATATTGAAATTGTATCAAGTATCTTTTGCGACCACAACGCTGTGAGACTAGATATCAATTACAGGGAAAGATCTGTAAAAATTACAAACAGATGGAGGCTAAAAAATACACTACTTAATAATGAAGTGATCCCTGAAGAAATCAAAGAGGAAATCAAAAAATACCTAGAAACAAATGACAATGAAGACACGACAACCCAAAACCTATGGGATGCAGCAAAATCAGTTCTAAGAGCAAAGTTTATAGCAATACAATCCTACCTTACGAAACAGGAAACATCTCAAATAAACAACCTAACCTTGCACCTAAAGCAATTAGAGAAAGAAGAATAAAAAACCAAAGTTAGCAGAAGCAAGGAAATCATAAAAATCAGATCAGAAATAAATGAAAAAGAAATGAAGGAAATGATAGCAAAGATCAATAAAACTAAAAGCTGGTTCTTTGAGAAGATAAATAAAATTGATAAACCATTAGCCAGACTCATCAGGAAAAAAAGGGAGAAGACTGAAATCAATAAAATTAGAAATGAAAAAGGAGAAGTAACAACAGACACTGCAGAAACACAAAAAGATCATGAGATATTACTATAGGCAACACTATGCCAATAAAATGGACAACCTGGAAGAAATGGACAAATTCTTAGAAAGGCACAAACTGCCAAAGACTGAATCAGGAAGAAATAGAAAATATGAACAGACCAATCACAAGCACTGAAATTGAAACTGTGATTAAAAATCTTCCAACAAACAAAAGCCAAGGACCAGATGGCTTCACCGGTGAATTCTTTCAAACATTTAGAGAAGAGCTAACACCTATCCTTCTCAAACTCTTCCAAAATATAGCTAAGGGAGCAACACTCCCAAACTCATTCTACGAGGCCACCATCACCCTGATACCAAAACCAGGCAAGGATGTCACAAAGAAAGAAAACTACAGGCCAATATCACTGATGAACATAGATGCAAAAATCCTCAACAAAATACTAGCAAACAGAATCCAACAGCACATTAAAAGGATCATACACCATGATCAAGTGGGGTTTATTCCAGGAATGCAAGGATTCTTCAATATACGCAAATCTATCAATGTGATTAACCATATTAACAAATTGAAGGAGAAAAACCATATGATCATCTCAATAGATGCAGAGAAAGCTTTTGACAAAATTCAACACCCATTTATGATAAAAACCCTGCAGAAAGTAGGTGTAGAGGGAACTTTCCTCAATATAATAAAGGCCGTATATGACAAGCCCACAGCCAACATCATCCTCAATGGCGAAAAACTGAAAGCATTTCCACTAAGGTCAGGAACAAGACAAGGTTGCCCACTCTCACCACTCTTATTCAACATAGTTTTGGAAGTTTTAGCCACAGCAATCAGAGAAGAAAAGGAAATAAAAGGAATCCAAATCGGAAAAGAAGAAGTAAAGCTGTCACTGTTTGCAGATGACATGATACTATACATAGAGAATCCTAAAGATGCTACCAGAAAACTACTAGAGCTAATCAATGAATTTGGTAAAGTAGCAGGATACAAAATTAATGCACAGAAATCTCTGGCATTCCTATATACTAACGATGAAAAATCTGAAAGTGAAATCAAGAAAACACTCCCATTTACCATTGCAACAAAAAGAATAAAATATCTAGGAATAAACCTACCTAAGGAGACAAAAGACCTGTATGCAGAAAATTATAAGACACTGATGAAAGAAATTAAAGATGATACAAACAGATGGAGAGATATACCATGTTCTTGGATTGGAAGAATCAACATTGTGAAAATGACTCTACTTCCCAAAGCAATCTATAGATTCAATGCAATCCCTATCAAACTACCACTGGCATTTTTCACAGAACTAGAACAAAAAATTTCACAATTTGTATGGAAACACAAAAGACCCCGAATAGCCAAAGCAATCTTGAGAACAAAAAATGGAGCTGGAGGAATCAGGCTGCCTGACTTCAGACTATACTACAAAGCTACAGTAATCAAGACAGTATGGTACTGGCACAAAAACAGAAAGATAGATCAATGGAATAGGATAGAAAGCCCAGAGATAAACCCATGCACATATGGTCACCTTATCTTTGATAAAGGTGGCAGGAATGTACAGTGGAGAAAGGACAGCCTCTTCAATAAGTGGTGCTGGGAAAACTGGACAGGTACATGTAAAAGTATGAGATTAGATCACTCCCTAACACCATACACAAAAATAAGCTCAAAATGGATTAAAGACCTAAATGTAAGGCCAGAAACTATCAAACTCTTAGAGGAAAACATAGGCAGAACACTCTATGACATAAATCACAGCAAGATCCTTTTTGACCCACTGTTTTTGACCCACCTCCTAGAGAAATAAAAACAAAAATAAACAAATGGGACCTAATGAAACTTCAAAGCTTTTGCACAGCAAAGAAACCATAAACAAGACCAAAAGACAGAATGGGAGAAAATATTTGCAAATGAAGCAACTGACAAAGGATTAATCTCCAAAATTTATAAGTAGCCCATGCTGCTCAATAACAAAAAAACAAACAACCGAATCCAAAAATGGGCAGAAGACCTAAATAGACATTTCTCCAAAGAAGATATACAGACTGCCAACAAACACATGAAAGAATGCTCAACATCATTAATCGTTAGAGAAATGCAAATCAAAACTACAATGAGATATCATCTCACATGAGTCAGAATGGCCATCATCAAAAAATGTAGAAATGTAGAAACAATAAATGCTGGAGAGGGTGTGGAGAAAAGGGAACACTCTTGCACTGCTGGTGGGAATATGAATTGGTACAGCCACTATGGAGAACAGTATGGAGGTTCCTTAAAAATCTACAAATAGAACTACCATATGACCCAGCAATCCCACTACTGGGCATATACCCTGAGAAAACCATAATTCAAAAAGAGTCATGTACCAAAATGTTCATTGCAGCTCTATTTACAATAGCCAGGAGATGGAAACAACCTAAGTGTCCATCATCGGATGAATGGATAAAGAAGATGTGGCACATATATACAATGGAATATTACTCAGCCATAAAAAGAAATGAAATTGAGCTATTTGTGTTGAGGTGGATGGACCTAGAGTCTGTCATACAGAGTGAAGTAAGTCAGAAAGAAAAAGACAGATACTGTATGGTAACACATATATATGGAATTTAATAAAAAAAAAATTATATCATGAAGAACCTAAGGGTAAGACAGGAATAAAGACACAGACCTACTGGAGAATGGACTTGAGGATATGGGGAGGGGGAAGGGTAAGCTGTGACAAAGTGAGAGAGCGGCATGGACATATATACACTACAAAACGTAAAATAGATAGCTAGTGGGAAGTAGCCGCATAGCACAGGGAGATCAGTTCAGTGCTTTGTGACCACCTAGAGGGGTGGGATAGGGAGCGAGATGCAAGAGGGAAGAGATATGGGAACATATGTATATGTATACTGATTCACTTTGTTATAAAGCAGAAACTAACACAGCATTGTAAAGCAATTATACTCCAATAAAGATAAAAGAAAAAAAGACATCACCTCACATAGTTGCAGTGTGTGTGTGTGTGTGTGTGTGTGTGTGTGTGTGTGTATGTGTGCTGAGAAAATTTAATATCTACACTTTTAGCAATTTTCAAGTATATAATACAGTATTGTTAACTATAGTGACCATGCTATACATTAGATCTACAGAACTTATTTACCTCATAGCTGGACCTTTGACCAACATTTCCCCATTTCCCCTCCCCAGTGACATCTACCATTCTACTCTTTGTTTCTATGAATTCAGCTTTTAAAGATTTTACATACTCTAGTAAATCTTTATTGATATATAAAATAGATATTGTTTGTTGGAGAAACCAGTTCAATGAAGTTTAACTTACTTTCTCTATTGAAAATAGTAACTCCCTTATTGGGAATAATTAGGAGATCAGTATCAAAGCACCTCACACTTAAAAATATGTCATATTTCCCCATGCTTAGCCATTCTTTTAATCTCACACAAATCTGAATGTAATTGGAAATAATGATATATCCTCCAACCTGGGTTCAAAGATGGTTGACAAAGAGTCTAGGAAACATACACTTTGTCTTTCCAATTTTACATTGACCCACCTATGCTAGCATTTTTGTTAGCACAAAGATATATATGAAACACATCCCAATACGTATGTGATACACATTTTGACATTTAAACTGAAGCTCTATGAATCATTAATTAAAGTCAAAATCAAACAACACATCTTCACTCTAGCTTTCTTGTTGCATTTTCTCTTTTCAGTGTTTTCCTTTTTAAAATATACAAATATAAGTAAAGTATGAATAATTATGACTAATCATTTATAATATCACATTCTATATATTCAACAATTAAAGAATACATGCCATGTTTTAGAAGCCTCTAAATAATATGTACTGACAAATCACAGTAATATTTTTATGAAAAGTATCCAGAAAATGTTTACTTTAACAAATTATAGCTTTGTACTTATAAAATTTTGAAGGAACTTCAGCTATAGTTTAATATTCATTTTAAAGGTAAAATGTTCACTTTCTGAAATTTGACAAGACAGCTAAGCTATTATTGATTGTAAATTACTTGGACACCCTTTTCCTTCTTATTCTAATAAGCTAATGTCAAAATATGTAAAATAACATAGTCATTAATGCTAATGATTTGTTCCTAGAACTGTTGACAAAGAAAGATTCTAATTTGTATTCAGCTACAATCTTAATAGAAAGCTGATCTTTTGTAGAGCCAATTTCAGAAGAAAGTCTGATGTACTTATAGATAGATTCATCAGGAAAGATAATGGCCAACCTACCGCCATCTCTTTAAGTGTAAATAGTAGTCATATTAGATGCTTCCCAAGATTCTAGATACTTTTGTGCTATTTTAAGGAAAGAGTACCATCTTCTGACTCAGATGGCAGATTCCTAAAAAGTAGCTTTTCTCATTGTTTAGAAGTTTTAAAGATATTTTCTTAATTGTATTAATTATAGTCATTACATTATTAGACTTGAGGGTAGACAAAATTGTGTACTGTTTTCTTTCTTATGCATTTTCCTCCATAAGAGACTCTTCTTTATTTAAAAAAGTCTTAATAATTTTGAAAGAACATAGAAATTGACATTTTAAGCAGGAGACACTGGTTCCAGGGAAAAAAAGAAATGCCTGAAGACAGGGCAACTTCATGAAATATATGCATAAACAGGTGCAGTATCATATTTCATGAAGTTACCCTGTCTTCAGGCATTTCTTTTTTTCCCTGGAACCAATCTCCTGCTTAAGTTAAGTAAGGGTATTTATATGTTGCTGTTGCTTGTTTATCTTAAAAGATGATGAAATATTTCATGAGTTCCAAATTGAACTGATATAATTTGCAAGTTATTTCAGCTGCAAGAGAACAGACCACTCTCTTACTGTCACCTGAGTTCAGAATAACCAGTAGAACTAACAGAATAACTCATACAACAATAACTAATAGAACTAATAGAACAATTCTGATGGTTCAAGAGGAAAAATCTCTGTAAACCCCATGCAGTAGTAAGCATGTGCTACTTATCATTAGGGCAGAGGTGCATTGCTTTATGTAGTTCTCAGAGCCATCCCATGAGAAGTGGTTATATCCTCATTTTAAAAATAAAAATACTGAAGTTCATCCAGAGAAGTCAGGTCCATTGTACAAGTTACTCAACAAGCAGGGGAAGAATGAAAGTTCAAACCCAAACCTGATGATTCCTCAACTCGATGTTAGTTTAATGTCTCCAATATGAATAAAAGAATAGGTGTAGTCAGTATAAATTGCTGAGGAGGATCTTAGGAAAGATAATTTAACATCTGAGACAGAAATGAAGGATTGAGAGAAACTCAAATCATGGGACTTTCAGGACTGAATCAGTGCCAGGTGAGCCAATGACACCCCTGATGAACTCATTCCAAGATAGTATCTCTCTTTCTCTTTCTCTCTCTCCCTCTATATCTCTGTCCCAACTTAACTATATACCAGCTTTGGCTGCTCCAAGTAATTTTTAAAAATATTACCATGAAAGTTCTCCATGCACATGTAGTCTTGCCCATGAAATATACTCCGTTTTTTAATGTCTTCTGGCCAGGGTCAGTGTAGATTCCAAGTTCCACTTGGACTCATACAGACCCATATTTCTTTTGAAGACTATACTGCAGGGCCACAGTACTGCCATGAAGGATCATGGATTTGATCTCCCTTGTTCTGATTGACCCTGACTTCCCTTAAATCACCAAGCATCACTCTTACCAGCTTTAAATATGTTATAATACTACTTATTTCACAAGATTTTTGCAAGAATTAAAGAAGATGATATTCATGAAACAAATAGCTCAGAAGCTATGTTTAATAAAATGTTCATGAAACTTTCATGTTTAATCCACCTTTTTCCTATTCACCTACAATTCTTCCTAAGGACTGTCATTTCTTTGAGCTGTAATTCAGGACAATGTCAAAAACACTAGAATTTTTGCTGAAAGAAAGACCTCTTGCCCTGGTGACAATATGTCACATTTTTATTATGTACAGTGTGCTCACTTTATTCATATTCTGTCTTTTGGAGACCTACAGGCACAATAAAATCATTGACTCTTTTCCTTTAGAATTAGTTGTCATGTTTTTCATTGTGTCCCTCGGTGTTACAATACAAAATTAACTTCATAGTATAGATGCACATCTCTCCAACTCCTTAAGTCCACAACATTCAGAGAATGAGTAGGGCTCAAAAATAGCTCATCATCATTTCTAAAGCTCATTTCCCAAACCTATGATGTTGTGCATTCATTGATTACATTGAAATTACATATTTCACCTCTTATTAGATAATGACCTTTTTGTTCTTCTTTATTCTCCAACATCCATTCTATTAGAGGAGATCTTGTCTTGCCTGGTGCTTTTACAGTTAAAGCTGATGGATTTAGTACAGATTGTCCAAGTCATTTTATCTTTACTTACAAAGGAAACCTACTGGGTGATGAAACGATGCTTTATAACACTAGCAGTGCACTCATTTGTAGTTATTAAACACTCAGCAGGCTCCCCACCACACTGACATTTGTTCCCCAGTCAAGGCTCCTGTTTGACATGGTCCCACCGTGTACGGTGCCATTTACTGAAAATGAGAATTCAGCTTGGATAATTAATAAATGTCATGATACTCTCAAACAAAGGCATAACTTAATATATGAGAAATAAAATGCACAATACAAGGACAAACAACATGAACTTTCTTGTTTGGCTTGTTAAAGTTTTTAATAGCTTAAGTGGACATCTGGCCCTGTCTTTTTCTCAGGACAAAAAGCCACTCTGAAAAATCCCTAATGGATGGTGAGATGGTGTGAATTTGGGCTAGCATACCAAGGGATTATGAGCTTACAGGCTACTAGAGTACGAATTTTACACTGATGAAAAGCTCTACCTCTGACTTACTGTGTGCCTTTGGACATGTAACTGGACCTCCATAAGTCTCTTATTCTTACATTTGTAAAATGAGTATAGAAATGCATCTAGTCTTTCCCAAAGTGTAGCTAGCAAACCAATGGTGGAGCAAGAGCTTATTTTTGGAGACATATTAATAAATGTTCTAAAATTTCCATATTTGCTTTATTTTAATCAGGATTAGAAAACAGTATGACTAGCCATATCATTCCCATTCTTTCAAGGATAATAATTCTCAAGAGGAAGCTAAAGTAAGTAGGAATATTCAGTCTGCATGAAAGTTTTACAAAATATACTAAGTAAATAATAATAGAGGTGAGTTAGAGAAATTGAAAAATCACTGTATTTGTACATAATAATTTGTTATAAAAGCATTTGGAAAACTTTCTGGCATGACGAAAGTTGTTATTGTTGCTGTGTTTATTGGTGGTGGTAGTAGTAATAGTAGTGCAAATAGTAGTAATAGGATATTGAGGGAAAGTCTGTGTCCAGTTATTGGTTTGTTTCTGATTTTTGTTTTGTTTTAAACTCTTTCTGCCCACTTCCTCCTTGAAATAAATTCAAAACAACTCTAAATATCATAACAAACAATAAAGAGGCTACATTTGAAACAGTAAATTCCTGCACGTTTGATAACTGTCATTGCCACCCATCTCTGCAACTCCAAGTCACTGACCTCACACAGCAGCTAACTAACTATTCAGGAGGTTCAAATGGACTTGACTCACAGAGCTAATGTAACTCAATAGCAAGGCTGAAATACTGAATAATATGACTCGTGCAAAAACTTCATAGACCAAAGTTTTTTTTGGTCATCTGTCATTTCATTTGATATTTACAATGATAAGAGAAAGACAAGTAATAATATGCCCATTTCTAACAAATGAGAAGGATGATATCTGGTGAAATTAAATGCATGACCAAAATATACACAAGTTGTTCTGGAAAAAGAATTCTCTCTTATTGTATGGGAAAAACAATAGTAGAGTTTTATTTTGAATAGAAGAGCCAGAAAAAAACATTGAAAGCAACATAGAAAGATTTTACATTTTAACAGCAATTTTTCCCTTAAGTTTAACTTCTTTGCCAAGAAACAAAATTTTATTTTGAAGATAAATGTATCTTCAAAATGTACAAAAGTATGTGATACAAATGCAGTTAAAGTGTGTTTGAAAATAATTTTCTTTTTTCAGGAGAAATGAAACGAAGCAATTAGAACACTGACTCATATTTTAAGGGATCATTGGAGAACACATAAACCCCTACTTCAAATTACAATTACATTAGACAATACTAAGAATTATTTAATTGTTATTTTATTAATTAAATTGCATGAAATTATTTGCATCTTGAGGAAGTGGCTACTGTTTGCAGCTTTGCCCCTTTGCTACACAATCAGCATGTAATCTTTCTTTTTTTAAAATTTTTATTGGAACATAGTTGATTTACAATGTTGTGTTATTTTCTGCTGTACAGAACAGTGAATCAATTAGACATGTACATATATCTACTCTTTTTAGACTCTTTTCCCGTATAGGTCTTTACAAAATATTGAGTAGAGTTCCCTGTGCTATACAGTAGGTCCTTATTAGTTATCTCTTTTATATATAGTAGTGTATATCTCTTGTTTCCCTCCAGTAACCATAAGATTGTTTTCTACATCTGTCACTCTATTTCTGTCTTGTAAATAAGTTCATATGTATCATTTTTTTTTAGATTCCACATATAAGCAGTATCATACGATATTTGTCCTTCTCTATTTGACTTACTTCACTCAGTATGACAATCTCCAGGTCCATCCATGTTGCTGCTAATGGCATTTTTTTATGGCTGAGTAATATTCCATTGTATATATGTACCACATCTTCTTTATCCATTCATCTGTTGATGGAGATTTAGGTTGCTTCCACATCCTGGCTATTGTATATAGTGCTGCAATGAACATTGGGGTACATGTTTGTTTTTGAACCATGTTTTTCTCCAGATATATGCCCAGGAGTAGGATTGCAGGATCATATGGTAGCTCTGTTTTTGTTTATTAAGGAACCTTTATATTGCTCTCCATAGTGGTTGTACTAATTTACATTCCCACCAACAATGTAGGAGGGTTCCCTTTTCTCCACACCCTCTCCAGCATTTATTGTTTGTAGATTTTTTGATGATGGCCATTCTGACTGGTGTGAGGTGATACCTCATTGTAGTCTTGATTTGCATTTCTCTAATAATTTGTGATCTTGAGCATCTTTTCATGTGCGTTTTGGCCATTTGTATGTCTTCTTTGGAGAAATGTCTGTTTAGATCTTCCACCCATTTTTTGATTCGGTTGTTTGTTTTTTTTGATATTGAGTTGTTTGTATATTTTGGAGGTTTATCCCTTGCCGGGCACTTTGTCTGCGAATATTTTCTCCCATTCTGTGGGCTGTCTTTTCATTTTATTTATGGTTTTCTTTGCTGTGCAAAAGCTTTTAAGTTTATTAGGTCCCATTTTTTTAATATTTGTTTTTATTTTCATTACTCTAGGAGGTGGGTCAAAAAAGATCTTGCTGTGATTTATGTCAGAGTGCTCTACCTATGTTTTCCTCTAAGAGTTTTATGGTACACAGCCTTACATTTAGGTCTTTAATCCATTTGGTGTTTATGATACCATACATAGAAAATCCTAAAGATGCGACCAGAAAACTACTAGAGCTCATCAATAAATTTGGTAAAGTTGCAGGACACAAAATTAATACACAGAAATCTCTTGCATTCCTATACACTAAAAATAAAAGATCAGAAAGAGAAACTAAGGAAACAATCCCATTTACCACTGCATCAGAAAAATAAAATAGCTAGGAATAAACCTACCTATGGAGGCAGAAGACCTGTGCTCAGAAAACTATAAGACACTAATGAAAGAAATCAAAGGAGACACAAACAGATGGAGAGATATATCATGTTCTTAGACTGGAAGAGTCAGTTTCATCAAAATGACTATAATATCCAAAGCAATCTACAGATTCAATGCAATACCTATCAAATTACCAATGGCACTTTTCACAGAATTAAAACAAAAAACTTTACAATTTGTATGGAAACACAAAAGAAACACAACTTGTATGAATAGCCAAGGCAATCTTGAGAAAGAAAAACAGAGCTGGAGGAATCAGGCTCCTTGACTCCAGACAATAATACAAAGCTACAGCAATAAAAACAGTATGGTACTGGCACAAAAATAGAAATATAGATTAATGGAACATAATAGAAAGCCCAGAGTTAAACCCAGGCACCTATGGTCAACTAATCTATAACAAAGGAGGCAAGCATATACAATGGAGAAAAGACAGTCTCTTCAATAAGTAGTTCTGGGAAAATGGAAGAGCTACATGTAAAATAATAAAACTAGAACACTTCCTAACACCATACACAAGCATGCAATCTTTAATAATCTTTAACAATCTTTAACTCACATTGACAAATAGCTGTCATTATTATATCTCACTTTTCTCCTACGAAGATGCAGGGATAGTTTGGTTGGTTTAGCTGAGAGGCCAAAAGATTAATATAAGTATCGAAACACTCATTCTCTAGAAAGAGGTAATTCCTCACACTATGCTATGGTATTGATCTGAATGATAGTACCTTGTTTAATCTAATTAATTCTTCCTATACCACCTGTACACCTATTGTTTAAGAAACATTCAAAAGAGGGCCCCCAAACTTTCTATTTTTCAAGATTATCTAGTTTTTATATATTTTCATTACATGTACAATGCAAATATATAAAAACTAGATAATCTTTAAAAAAAATATATATATATATCCTTTTTAAACTTAAGAGTTTCACTACTTCATCTACCCTGCAAACATGTTCACCTTTTCTGACAATATCTTTAGGTGATTTTTCAACACTTAAAGCCAGGAAGATCTTCCTTTTGAGGATAGAATCTTGAAATTGCATTCACCTTTTCTATTTTAAAATCCTGAATGTCATTCAGTATACAAAGAACCTTAGGCAGATGACATCAATCCATCCTCCTTTAAGCAAGAATAGAACTGAATTATTAAATACAAAAGTTTAGCTTCAAAGAGACACAATTATAATAAGAACTACTTTTACTGTGTGCTACAGTGTGCCAGATACTATTTCAAAAGCTTCCCATAATGCAACAAAACAAATTGATAAATAGGTTCTCTTAGGATCTGCACTTTATAGATATGGAAACTAGTTCAATATGGTTAAATGATTTACCTAATATTTCATAATTGTTGAGTGCCAAATTGTAGTAGGCAGAATTACCACCTGAAGATATCCATGTCCTAATCCCTGGAATCTGTTATGTTACATAGATGCCAAGAAGGAAATAAGATTGCCTCTGGAATTGATGAGGCTAATAGGCTGACTTCAAAATAGACACTATCCTGGATTATTCAGGTGGACCCAACATAATCACAAGGATCCTCAAAAGCAGCAAGAGGCAGAAGAAAAGTTTGTGTCAGACTAATGCCATGTGAAAAAGATTTAACCAGCCATTACTCATTTGGAAGATGAAAGGCAGCGGTGAGCCAAGACATACTGGCAGCATCTAGAAATTGGGAAAGACACAAAAATGGATTTTCCCCTCTTGCCTCCAGGAACAAGGTTGCCCTGCTAGGACCTTGATTTTAACTGAGGGAGATGCATGCCAGACATCTAACCTCCAGAACTGTATGATAATAAATGTGTGTTGTTTTAAGCCACCAAGACTGTAGTGATTTGATACAGCAACAATAGAAAGCTCATACTCAAGGACTGCATTTATTTTTTCTTTCATTCATTTATGAAATCTTTAAGTTTCTGTAATATGCCAGAAACTGTTTTAGTTCCTTGCGATACATCAGTGACCAATACAGGTAAAATATATTTTCATGTAGCTTAAATTTTGTTGGATGTGAGACAGGAATATGAAGCCAAGTAGTCAAATTTTCATGCTGTGTTATCCTATCTCTGAATAAATTTTGGAAAGATTGTTGCCCCTATTTAAAACTTAGCAGTTTTATTAAAAATAAAGATATTTTAGGCAGTAGAAATGTGTTTGTATCATATTATGACATGCTTAGAATCTCCTATCAGTACACATTTACAGCCATATAAAAAACCCTGGTTTAATCCACCAATTTTTGTTTGTTTTTTTCTGGCTGAAGCAGGTACTAGGGATATAAGCAAAGTAACTTTTAAAAATTATCACTGGAATTGATTTTAATAAACACCTCTAATAAGTATAATTTATTCAGATATACTATGGCAGGTCATCTCAACCACTGATTTTATGAAGACGTAAAATCCCAGATTTTGAAAATATGGAACAAGTACATCAATATTACAATGAAAAAAAGAATGCTAAGTTTATCTCTTAAATACCATGAAAACATTTAAACACATCTTGCTGATAAATTTGATGAGACTATTATATTTTAAGTATTAAAAAAGTGATGAAGGGCTTCCCTGGTGGCACAGTGGCTGAGAATCCGCCTGCCGTTGCAGGGGACACGGGTTCGTGCCCTGGTCCGGGAGGATCCCACATGCCGCAGAGCGGCTAGGCCCGTGAGCCGTGGCTGCTGAGCTTGCGCATCCGGAGCCTGTGCTCCACAATGGGAGAGGCCACAACAGTGAGAGGCCTGCGTACCGCAAAAAAAAAAAAGTGATGAAATTTCATTGAGACAGCTATCTTATGGGTCTTACTCTCAGACATTCTGCAGACCTCATAAATCATAAGAATTCAATTTTAACTACACCTAAATTCCTATGTATTTATGATTTTTTTCATGTAATGATATGAATATTGCTGTGTGTTTCAAAAACTTACACCATTCAATAGGTGGAAATATATTTTATGGAAGGAGGAGAAACTCTGATGGAAAATGTTTTCATGAAAGACATAGGAGTAACACAAGGCATCAACAAGTGTTTCAGGCTTTTCTCTGAGCTCACACAAATTTACAGTCATGTGAAAATAATAACTTCATTATACTGAGTAATAATTAAAAGTTTTTGCTGAAATAGAAAAATGAAAATGGAAAAAAAAAACCCTCCAGGATTCTCTTTTAGTGTATTTTTCCCCATAGAGGTCAGTTATTTAAAACTGAGAAAAAACAATACATTTACACAATTTTAGTAACCAAAATTTAACAGGTAACATGAAAAATGTAGTTTGCAAATTACTAAATAGATACCTGACACTTCTAATAAATGAGTTGTAAGCTTTTATAGTGATTTTCTTTTTAATTCTAAGGGGTTTATTCTTTCTATTTTTGCAGTATACAGTTGACCCTTGCACAACACAGGGTTGTTTTGTTTTTGTTTTTGTTTTTTTGCGGTACGCGGGCCTCTCACTGTTGTGGCCTCTCCCGTTATGGAACACAGGCTCTGGACACGCAGGCTCAGCGGCCATGGCTCACGGGCCTAGCCGCTCTGCGGCATGTGGGATCTTCCCGGACCAGGGCACGAACCCGTGTCGCCTGCATCGGCAGGCGGACTCTCAACCACTGCACCACCAGGGAAGCCCGAGATTTTTCTTCTTGTCACAACTTGGTGGAAGGGAAGGTACTACATGTAGTGAGTAGATGTTAGGAATGCTGTTAACCATCCTACAATTTATAGAACAGGCTCCCACAACAAATACCATCTTTTCAAGAATATCACTAAGAAATTTTGTAACCTAAAATGCACCTAGTTCTGACTAGGTATTATAAACATAAAGTAGAAAAGATCGGGCCATTGAATTAAGACACCTGGATTCAATATTTAGTTCCTATATCACTCATTTCCTCTTCTGTAAAATTAAGAAATGAAGCTAAACTGTATATATTATGCCTGATATAGAGAAGACATTCAATAAACTTCAATTAAATTACATTTTCATTGTGTTCTGCCCAGAGCAGAGCCTGAGGTAAGCACTTGTTTGCAGGGTTGGAGATGATCTATTGGTATGTTGGGGGGGTGAGCCCCGGAGGCAGAAAGAAGACAACTTCAAGAGAGAGTTAAAAGAGGAAATGACCATAGGAGGATATATTATAGAGTTTGTTGAGAGCACTGCTTGAGAAAGAGTTGTTATACTGGTGGTACCATCTGAAAGCCCACAGAATTCTTCCCAGAGTTGTGTACTTGGGGGAAAAAAAGGGGGAAGCAAGGACCTTTATATCTAGAATGTTATTCACCCTTCCTTGAGAAATTTCCCCATGGGTGTTAATTCCCTGGCCATTTAGCCTTGCTTGCATAAAATCTGAGGGCTGGTTGAGAGCCATGCTTTGGAGAAGACCCTGGGTTAGATAGTTGTACCACTTATGCTAGAGTGGAGGGGTGGGTCTGAGCTCCCACTGAACCGTCTACTAGAGAAATCAGATGTGAGTTGATGAAATATGGCAAGAGCATAATAAAATGTGATAATTTAAAAAATAGCTTTAATAATTTATATAAGAGCACTGTAAATACAATATGCCAAATGGTTACATTAACCAAGGTTTGTGATTAATTTTGTATTAAACTGTGAAGAATCCTATGAGAATATTAAATACAAAATGTAAGAATCTTATTTTTTCCTGATGATTAATAGATGATTGAAACTCAACAATCAAATCAAACATACAAATACAAATCCAACAAATATTAAATAGCTGACAGAGATCATTAAAAACAGAATTAATCCACCTGTTAGTTTGTGGTACTGTAGAAAGGTTATATATATATATATATATATATATACATATATATATGTAATATATACATATATATTTTTTGAGGTATACTTGACATAAAGATTATGTATTTTTAAGCAGACAGAACAGAGTTCAAATACTGTCTCTAAATAAGCCAGTACACCATATTATTTCATTTGAGCTACTTTTTTACCATTAAAGGTGTGTGTTAATGAGCTTAGACAAAATTATTAGGAATGAATAATTTATTACAAACTTGATAAGAAATAAGTGTCAAGAACTATGAAGGATCTCAAACATCATCCCACATGCAAACTAATAAATTAGCCTGTCTCGGTTCCATGGATTATAGTAGAAGACATGGGATTCCTGGGTTAGAGACTGAAGACAGTTCAGTACTCACAGAAATAGCAGTAGATGGAGTATCAGTGTTTTTTCACTGTTTCCCAGAGCCCCAATTCCCACAGGGTGATACAAAGAGGGCCAGATAAGACCTGCATAGCTCATGTGTATTTTAGGGTGAGGTACCCTGAGTTTAGGGAACCCAAATCTTTTGGGGAAGTGAGCATGCTTGCCCTTTGTTCCAGAAAGAGTATTGTCTTTGTCTTGAAAGACTGCGAACAAATCTGTCCTTTGCCAAATAGGTGAGCCCTATCTCTACTTCCCATGGCTCCTCCCATGGCTGTTCACTATATACACATCTTAAAAATATAGTCCAGGACACAGTGCAGTCAACGCTTTGCTCAGGAGATGTGTGGAAACAGGAGACACCCATAGAGAATTGCATTCTACAGTAGTTACTCAACACGGTATTAATCCATTCTATTTTAAAATACAATAATGCCTCAGGGTAAGAATACAGTTGAATGCACCCTGGTTTATATTCATTTTTATACCAGAAATTATTGGAGGAATTAGGAAAAATGTTATCAAATAAATTACAAAATACCTACTATACTTGATATCTTATGAAAATGTTGGAAATTTTGTTATTGATACTATCAATAAATTTTGTGAATTTCAAGATTTAAATTTTGTAGCGTTCTTTTAAGATGTAACACAAATGAAACAGCTTAAAATCAAGAAGTAAAACAGTGATGTATAATAAGGATAAACAGTTGTCTCACTGAAGTCTATTGGACTGAAACAAGGAAATAAAAAACACTCCTGTCTCTCAATTTATTCCTCATAGCATCATTACTCTCTGACTTTGAGAACAGAAATTCTCTGCTGTACACATAACATGAAAGGTGCCCACTTTACAATATCTGGTTACAGAAACCTAAAGAGAGACCTAGACTTTCCCTCCATATCTAAATTTCAGACACCTAAAGAAGTAAATGATTTAGCCCCTTCTGGACTAATCAATTATGCAGGGCTCAGGGATGTAGCACATGGTGGGATGCACTTTACATTGTTCAAGATGTATTCCAAGGTCCTTCTCTGTAATTTTGTGGGTAGGGAAGAAGGAAACAGAAAGAGGCAGTTCTCAGAATGCAGAGTCAGCCAAACTTAATGATTGTCTCTCACATATTTCCATTGTTCCTTTTTATAGACAATGATTTCTTTACAACTTAGCATATAGTAAAACACACCCTTTATTTTGTCACCAATAAAGAGAGAGAAAAAAAAAATGACTTGAATCTCTGCTATCCTAAGTGGTTTACCCTGGGATAAAAGAGTTCAACTGTCACTTTCAGTAACACACAATTTCTTATGTCTTAGACACTCAGTCATAGTAGGGGTATTAACACTAACACTAAAATGTAGAAAGCATTTTTCAGTTTACAAAGATTGATTTTCATAATATCATGCTTTTTTAGTTTTGGTGAGCCTGAGAGGTGAGTAATCAGTTTGAAAATCTGATAAGAGCAAAAAAAAAATCACCATAAGCATAAACACTGTAAATATGACAATAGTCTATCTAGTCAGTCTTAGGGAAGAGCACCTATTTTAGTGAGCAAATATTTATATAAACACAGTAGAAAATATTGCTAGGCACAGTACCAATGACATCAAATATCTTCATCAAATTGTACATTTGTATAAAATATTAACTACTGTTTTTCTACTTTTGCTATTAAGGAAATAGATGTATGCATATAAAATAATACCACATATTTCTAAAACAATTTCCAAGTACATAAAGTGCAGCATACATGGTTCAGATATTTTCTATTTTCAAAACTTAAAACTTGCATAATTTGTTTAGTAAATGAGCCATGTAATATAATTGATGATTATAAGATAAACTTTCAGTCATATTATGATCTGTTGAGTTTAAATATACATTGATTATACATTTGGGTACTTAATAATCCCTTGCATACATAATGCTCAGTATTTGACTCCATATATATAAATATATATATATATATATGACTCTCCTCTCATTCTTACCTGCATTTAAATGCATTTCTTTACCCCTCAAGCCTAAATGAGAAATGTCTCTTTTGAATGACAACTACTCTGAAGAATCCAGCCCTCACTAAAATTGTCCAGCTAGAGGCATAAAAGATGAAGGACGCTTAGATAAGTGGAGGAGAAATGGCCTTATAGCATACTTCTAATTTTATATCTCTTCTTCATTTTTTAACTTCCTCTCATGTGATCATTGGTCCATTCAAAATCCTGATGATATTTTGATTACATTCACTTAAGAATTAAGGACCTGTCTCACGGTTTAGTGGCTTGGAAAAACCACTGTTGGTTGTAAAAACACTCAAAGAAACAAGCAAAGGTCTCCTTCCTTTCTTTAACAATATATAAAAAATCTTCAGAGGATTATAGCAGATCTGTATTCTTGAGATTGTGATAGAAAGCTTAAAAGAAAGTAAACAGAATTGCCTTCAGAAAGAATTTTGAACCACAACCATTACTGTAAAATCACATTACACAGCACTCTTTTGCATACATTACAAAACATGATCAGTCTATGTAGAAGGAAAAGTCACCTCCACTGAGGTAAATATAGGAATGAGAAGCAACTAGTTATAGATGGTGAGACCCAAGATTTTGATTAACACTTTATAATGTAAAATTGCTTGGATTTTGTAACAAGGCTTTGGAGAATATGATAAAAAGTCTCTTAGGGCTTTCAGTAAAATAGAATTTTTCTATGCTTGGGTACAAATGTGGAAATTCTACTGACAGGAAAGGGAAGAAAAGCATCTGGGACTGAATTTCTTCCCATGGAAATAAAAGAACATTTGACTCTGTAATGGAATAGAATGGAATGGAATTCAATAACAGATCTCTTTTAGTTACTGTGCTGGGATCATTAATTTATGAATTTTACATAACTAGGATACTATTTTAATATGCTTGAGCTGTTCTCTTATGCTAATTTTACTGTCAATATTTTCTAGTTATCTTTGCACCAATATCTTACGTTAAGCCACGATTTTCATTATCCTCAGACCTGGCATATGTTACCCAGTATTCTGGAAGTCTCTCAGGCTCAGAAGAGACTGAAAAGCTATCTGATTTCTGGAAATCCATGGAGACGTTTGATGCTTTCTGGCACACAGCCAGAATAAACGGCTTACTTGGCCATCTCTTCTTAATGTAGTATACCCCGTGATACTCACTAACATAATTACATTATTGAGACAATAGATATCCCTTTACTTAATTCAGAAAAGTCAAGTTGGATTCAGGATACTAATGTGAAAGTTTAAAAGCCTATTCTACTTGTGAAATGAACCCAGACCTTATTTCTAAAATACAAAACTAAAGCACGGTGGAAGTATTACACTATACTATTTTATTGACAGTATTTCATTCATTATTTTGTCCCCCTATCTACTAAATTCTGCAACTTGGTAGTCTATCCATTTTGGCTACTATGAGGCAAGCAAATACCAGATGGACATAGTTTATCTAAATCTAATCTTTTTATTAGACACAGTTCCTGGGTCAATTTAATTGGTTAGTAGATTTCAGGATTAAAAAGTCTATTCCCTTTCTTTTTCTTTTTTTTTTTTTAGAATCCATATATATGTGTTAGCATACGGTATTTGTTTTTCTCTTTCTGACTTACTTCACTCTGTATGACAGACTCTAGGTCTATCCACCTCACTACAAATAACTCAATTTCATTTCTTTTTATGGCTTTGTTATAAAACAGAAACTAACACACCATTGTAAAGCAATTATACTCCAACAGAAATGTTAAAAAAAAGTTTATTCCCTTATGTCAAATATATACAGAAATTCTGCACCTCATTTTACAAAATAGTGGCAAATGTGCATTAAAAATTCTAGGATGCATGTGTTTGTGTGTTACAGTTCAAGAAGTTTATTTGGAGGTTGCACTCTCGTCTCAGTCTTAGTACCACTGCTCATGGCAATGCCTTTAATGAAATTACTCTGGGAGAGGACTCTTTTTTTCACCACAAAAGAATCTTAATAAATTATTTTCCCCAAAAGTATTAAAGAATGGATTTTTTAAAAGGCCATAGATTAGGTCACATCTCTTCCTGAATGATTGTTGAAACTTCCTTATTATTGAATCCAGGTCTTCTACTGGAATCAATGCATCCTACACACCATAGCCAGAGTGGTCTTACCAACTGGTCTGGGCATGCTATTCACCTATTTAAAATGCTTCAAAAGAATCTAAGCTGTATAACTATGTCTATTTTGGTTGAGTCATAATAGAAATATCTGTTATTTGCTTTTAAGTGTTCCTACCTTTATCACTGGGATGCTCTTAGAGTCCCCATATAGCCTACATTCTATGATAGATCATCCCAAATCTTATTCTCCAAATCTGGTGAAAATATGACTAGCTGTATCTCAATTCTATTAATATTAAAACAAAACTAGAGAAACTTGCTTTTATTTATATAGCATTTTTGGTTTTTTTTCATATTTGCTCCCCAATAGAATATAATTCTCAGGTAGCACAAAACACATTTTATTAACATTTGGAGAAATCATGTAACCTAAGATGATGTCTGGAACAAAATAATTTTTTAAAATAAATTTAAAAATAGAATACATTTTTTTAAAAAATGATCTTGCAGGTATATCTGCAAACATTTTCACAATTTCCAAATTTAAATCTTCCTTCCAAAAAATAAAGATTAAATTCATTTAAAATTGTTTTATAGGAATTAAGAATCTTTCCAAGTCAATAATATTAGACATTTTTCTTTGTTAATGTTCTGAAACAAAATGGCATGACTGAGACTCTTGTCTAGTTCCCAAGGTAATATTTAAAGGAACATATCCATTTCACTGGAGAATTTTTTGCATAGTTTATTGTTTGTCTAACATTTTATATAATTCTAACAATTAAACAAATCTCACAATTATTTAATATTTGAAAAGCTCCCATACTGGTAATTTTCCCTATAGTGTTAAATAATTATAACATGATAACATTAAAATATCAATACTAATCATTGTACTTTACTTTTTAACTCATCTTTGTATGATTCTTCTTGTTGTATCATTATTTCCAACTGTAGCTGCATGTTGAACTCCCCAGGCAGCTTTTTAAAAAATACTGAACTTTAGGTTACATAGCATAGCAATCATATATGATTCATGGGTTGGTACATGGATATTAGTAATTTTAAATTCCAGCTGATTCTAATGTATAGCCAGGTCCGAGAATCACTATTTTTGTATGTCAGAAGTATCCACATTTCTTTAGGGGCATTTAGGCTTGTTATAAAAGATCTGCAGGAACACACAAATAATAAAGCCAAAGTTTTGATTTCCAAGAGCTGGCTGTGTTGAGAGAAGAAAGGTCTCAAAGCAATCATAATGGAAGTCTCTGAGGGAATCAAGGCAACAGTTTTTACTGCAACAATTTGGAAGATGTAAGAGCCAGATCAGATTATTCCATTCTCCAGGGATTCACTGGGCTGAATAGTTGGAGAAGAAAAGGACATGATTTTGGAGCAGATTCAAGAAGCCTGAGACAAGGGAATCACATCAGCTGATGGAGAGAGAGAATCAGTATCTGGAAGTTGTCCAGAATCATGACTGACCAATACCAGCAACACCTGTGAAAGTTGAGTCAAAGCCTGCAAAACACCCATGACTATTTAAGAACGTACTTTCTGTCAGCAGAGCTGGAGAGCTCTCCTAGCTGAGCGCACCGTCTGGTTGGTCTTTGCTGAGGGTCTTCCATCTACAACTACCTACCTGCTGTTTATGGGTGAACAAGAATCAATGATGTCGTTTCATGCAATAAGACTTTGCTGTGACCCATTTGTAGTATCCCAAATTGAAGTGTCACTTTTCAAAGCTCTAGGGCATACATGATAGCCCCAAACACAAAATAGCATCCTTAGTATTAGAAAGTTATTGCTCATTAGGAAAGGAACATGCAAAGGACCTGCACCTGGGTGGTACAGGAGGGTGGCGAATCTTTCCCAGTTGCATAATAATTCATCAGGTAATCCTATTTTACTAATCATGTGATTCCATTCTACATTATGTAACAGAGTCCCTATCATGGCAAGATTTCATCTATTTTTGAAAGATTTAAAGAATTTTTTAAATTAGGGAAGTCAGTTTGACATAAACAATATTTAAATCAACTGCTTCTTTAAGTTCTGGGGTTGGAGAAATTGAAACAGAAAGGTACCCTCCTTTCCTTCCTCTGTCACTCCTTCCTTCCCTTTCTTCTTCCTTTCCTTCTTTGCGTCCTTCTTTTCCTTCTTTCCTTCTTTTCTATTTTCTTTAATGATTTTATATTATGATTTAATAATGAACAGATTCTAGCTATCAGTTTCTAAGATACACATCTGTTAAAGGACATATATGAGGCTCATTGTCTCTTGGTATTTTAAAGTTTCAAAAAGCAATGTAAATTGTAAATTCTTAGTTTATAGAAAAAAAAAACAATTATAGCATCCATGTTAACTCAATGTCCAGTTTAATAATTCATATTACAAAGAAGATATTCAGAATTCACAAATAGATGTTTCTAACTATACAAATAGTTATGCAAAAATCAGAAATAAAATTGTATTAGCCTATGCCCTGAGATTCATCATTTACACAAGCATTTAATTCTCCAGAAAAAGCTTGTCAATTTTATAGTCTGAAAGATCAATTTCACATTACTCCTACTAAAGAAAAATTTCAATTATGCAAGATCTTTTCAGTCTATAAAAAACTCTCCCTTGAATCTTACTTCTCTCTGGCTCCAGTTCCATTCTTTCATTCCAGCAGATGACAGGTAATTACTAAAATAGATAACTTCTATAAAGATCACAATATGCTCTTCAATTTACAGTGCAGCTACAGATTTTCCCTTCCATCTTGATGTCCTAAAAGAGTTTCAAACCATCTACTTAGGCATTTATTTACTAGCTACTTAGAAAACATAATCATATGTGTATATATGTGTATTTATATATATATATATATATATATATTAAACCCAATGTACACCATACAGGCACCCAAGTTTTTAATTCAACAGCTGCAATTTTCACTAAATATATGCTATACAAATTAGAAATTTATTCTTTACCTGTAACTAATAAAAGAAAGCTATTTTAAAATATTACTCTTATATCTACAGTTAATACACCAAATAGCATACATCATTTTACTTAACCTAAAACTTGTATTCACATGTAAAAGACAATTGTTTTGACTCCACAACTCACATACTATAGAAATAACTTTATTTCTAGGCTTTCAATTTCTTTATTCATAGAGTGGGAAAATAAGTGATATAAATCTCATGTAGTTGATTCTATGATATATTTTTTGCATATTTAACTCCTAAAAATTAACATTTCCCTTACAGTCAGTGTAAGAAAAAATTTTACCAGCTAACCAGATATTATATAGACTCACTCATTGCCAGTATTCAAATTTAACTCACCTTAGAAGTATTAAACTGACATTTCTATTCAAAGAAGCTTTTCACATGATTGGTCCTCCCTTCCAAAAGCAAAAGGTAGAACTCATTCCCCCAGCATCCTCTGCAGTTTGGGTGCAGGCATGTAACCTAGGACCCTCAATTAAGAACATCTAAGCTTCATAATTTTGGAATTGAGTGACATGAAGAAGCATGTTAGATGAGGAAGCAAGGATGCACAGTATTGATCATTTATGTGAGGATTAACATATCTGTCTTAGCAGCAATAGCAGTAATAGAGTTTGTATCTATTCCCAGCAACAGGGTTATATGTGTCATCTCCCGCAACTCAATGGTCCAAAGCCTGGGAGCAATGGAGATTTCAGTAGATTTGTTCAGTTTCTATAGTTCTCATGATTGGTTTTAAGGTTCTCCTGGAGAGCCTGTTAGTTACTTAATGTTCTCTGATCAATTCTCTTTCTGCTTAAAATAGGTAGGAACCAGGAACCTTGAATAATATACTTCTTATTAGATTGTCATCTCACTTATGATTTTTGAACCATGTAATTGAATATGAATCCTCGGTTGTCTTGAAAATTATTACATGTTGTAAAGCTATTAGACACTCAGAAAATTATATGTCATATGTCACACAATGAAATAAATGGCAACAGAATGGCCAAATAGTTCAGAATACTTAATTCCTTAAGGTAGAAAAATGTTTCTTGTGAGCAACTTACATGTCATAGAATATCACTCAAATGCTAAATATCTCTGGGTCATAAACTTCTGACTTCTTTCCCAAAGAAATTATTAAACATCTAAGAATATTAAATTCAGCTAGTGAAAATTTTTTTGAATAAATTTAACCAATAGGAATTGAAATAATATTCTGGTATTCTTCAATCTGCCTTGAATTTTCCCAGGTACAAACTATCAAATCCAGGTTATTCTTAAAAATGTGAAGATACACACAAGAAAGATTTTTTGCAATTTTATGGTTTGCAAATGAAAGAGCTGCATGACGCAAGTTGTCTCTGAGGAGAAATACACCTGTAAGACCAAAGTCAAGAGGAGAGACAAAAATAAATCCTCTAAAGTAATTGGAAGCCTCTCAATCCAACCAGAACAAACATTAAACATAGTCCAGCTCCTAGCCAGGTCAATATTAAACTTCATACTAAAGTCTGTTTACCTCAGTTCCTATTACCCAGTACAACAATTTTGGTTTCAACAAAAACTTACAAGGCTTTCCAAAAGACAAGCTAAAACACAGTCTGAAGAGGAAAAGCAAGATTCAGAACCAGACTCAGCTATGACATGGAAGTTTTAAGTTTTAGACAGGAAATTTAAAATATCTGTGATTCATATGTTAAGGGCTCTAATGAAAGAATTAGACCACATGCAAGAACAGATGGGTAATATAAGCAGAGAGATGGAAACTCTAGGAAGGAATCAAAAGAAAATATAAGAACTCAAAAAAACATTTTAACAGAAATAGTGCCTTTGATGGACATTCTTAAGAAAGTAAAAGAGAAAAGACACACATGACCAATTTTAGAATTAAAATGAAAGAGAGGTCATTGCTACTGATCACGTGGCAATAAAGAATAACAAAGAACAAAATGAACAACTCTATGCCCACAAATTTGATAAACTCCTTGCTCACGAATTTGATATAGAATGGACAAGTACCTTGAAAGCCACAAACTACCAAACTCACACAAGGAAAAATAATCATCTGAATAGGCCTATAGTTAATAAAGAAATTGAATCAATAATCAATAATATTACAAGACCATTTATTTTTCTAAAATGAAACCCAGATATCAAGAAGTTTGTCTATAAAATATCAGACAACCCTAAGGCTTTGTGAGGAAATAAAAAATTAATTATTTCTATGCCTAGATTATAACATATGTATTTTTTATTTTCTGGTTGTATTATTTTTCTGAGTTAAACTTCAAAATAGAATATTGGCAGTTAACTTCTAAAAAGCAATTTCTTGCAGTTTGACCATTTGGTTACTAATTAAAAAGAGGACTGAGCCACTATTTGTATGTTAAAATGTTCAAAATGAAAAGTAATGAGAGGTGATAGAAAAACAGAATCTTTTGAGTGGCGATTTATGGGTTCTTAGTGTATTAGTTTCTTATTACTACAATAACAAATTACTAAAAACTCTATTAGTGGTTTAAAACAACAAAAATTTATGATCTTACATTTCTGGAAATCAGAAGTCCAAAATTGTCTCACTGGCTAAATCAACATGCCAGCACACTGCATTCCTTTCTGTGGGCTCCAGGAGAAAATCCATGTCTGTGGTCACTCAGGTGTAGGCGGAATTCAGTTAGTTCCACACAACTGTTCTGAGGTCTCCATTTACTTGTTTGCTGTAATCTGGGGGCTGAATTTGGCAACTAGAGGCATCTTTCTCATCCCTGCTCATGGCTCCCTACTTCTGGGAACTAGCAACAAGGTATGAAATCCTTCACATGCTGCCATCTGTCTTGCCGCCTTCTTCCATTGTTGTATCTCTCCTACCCACTCTTTTTGCTTTCTCCTGAAATTTTAAGGACCCATGTGACTACTACACTGAACCCACCTGGATAATCAAGGATACTCTCCATATTCTAAGGTCAACTAATTAACAACATTAATTCCATATACAACTATGATTACCTTTTGTCATATAATGTTAACATATTCACAGGTTTAACACCAGGAATTAGAACATGGACATCTTTGGGCAGCCATTATTCTGCCTACCCGTTAAGCTTTCAAACAACATATATGGTCTTATTTCACCTTTCACAGAGACTGTTTTTGATTGGGAGAATTAAGCCAGTGAATATAAGGTAGGATAAACTCATGATGGGAAATACACTCAAACTTAGTAGCCTTTGAAATTTAATGGTGCATACCCTCATGGAAGACTTCTGCTGTCATGTTTAAACTTATTACCTCCTTTACTTGTTTATTGAAGGAACTGTCTTGATAGTGTGTGAAGTAGGAAAGAATTTAATTCTTTCCTACTTCAGCTTTTAGATGAGTGATGTTGGAATTCTTTCTCCTGTGCCTGGATGATACATCAAGTAGATCCATAGCCTTTAAAATCATATTCAAGCACTAACAATTTTATTTGTGGTATTGTAATGCCTATTCCAAGCAAATTTCAAATTTGCAATCACATTCTCGTCAAGGCTTCTTTATCTTTAGAATGCAGACACATTTCTCACCTATTGTGAGAAATTTTAAGGTTCAATGTTCAATTAATAACAATCTGTAATATTTCATACTTGATGCTAAGACACAGAACTTGTATAAGATAGATCGAATGTGTATAGCAAGGTAAGTACTATAAGCCTATTTAGTGATAATGATTATAAGAGCACTGGAGTCCCATAATCTGGGTCATAATCCTGGCACTTTCTTCAGAGTTCTGTGTCCTGGGGCAACTCTTTGAATATTTCTATGCCTCAGTTTCCTCAACTGATGTAGCCCAAGCCATAAAGTTATTGAGTATTATTGAAGGAATACATAACAAGGCAGAGAAGAGTGCCTCAATAAAATATGCCCTAATTGCCTGTGGGATTTTTGTTTGTATGCTTGTTTTAATTTATTCACTTACATTTTTTATATGCTCAAGTAAAGGTATAGAGGTTTGGTATTAAGTTATATACTGACTAAGGACTAATGCCAGCCTGGATATATAAAACATAGCAGAGCTACAATCTTTTACATCAATATAATTTAAAAATTAGGAAATAGACTTCTGCATAGAAGAAATTTTTTGACTACTAAATTAAAAAAATTATCATTGTAGTAAATGTTAACTTACTTTTGGTCTATAATCTTTAAAATTGCATGTAACATGGTAATATCAGTCATACTACTTTTCATTCCAACCCTTAAAATAATTAAAAACATACTAAGGCAAGTAATGAAATACTAATGGAACTAATAAACAACTATTTCCTATCCTTTCCTTTTAAAGTTACTTTAAAGAAAGTTTGTCCCAAATAAAAACATTATACTAAATCAGTGAGCTCAAAGAAAGAAAGAATAATGTAAAATAGTCAACATTTGTTTAATGGGCCAGTTTATTGCTCTTAGTATGAAACTTTCCTGAAAACTTCTTTTTAACATTGAAACTGAGGGAAACATAAAATAATAAAATATGCATATTTTATAAACTCCTTACTTCTTTCATTTAAACTTTATTTAAGCTTTTTTGTTGTTGTTTTTAGTGGGAAGTTCAATTCTGACTAAGTAATAATAATATTACAAGCCCACTGGGCAGGGAGCCTGGGACAGGACAGTAAGTGCAAGCTAAGCACTTTAATTTTGCAAGCAGAGGGGTGTAAAATCCTAGACTATGATAAACCAAAAATAAATGAGGGAATTGGTATGAACTTAAAGAAGTTAAGTTCTTGGCTAAACCTCCCTGGGACTTTCAGGGTTTTGTTTATTAAATCAGTAAATCTAGGGAAATAAAACTTGACTTTACTCAGATATTATAGAAACTAATTCTTTATTGAAAGCTTTCAAAAACACTGATTATAAGCCTGGTGTTAAAGTTCCACAAATATCTATGTGCTTCATATTTGTATTAAGACCAGCCATTATAAGTAAACAGAATAAAGAATAGTCAGATGTATTATGAATCTAGTAGTTTCAGGGGTGACAATGAAATAAGAGGTAAAAGTTATTGAGTGCTTTATTATATCTATGCAGATATTGTGAACATCACAAGCAGTTCACAAATGTCATTTTAATTTCTCACACAGTGTCTTAGAAAGATAATGTAGTTTGCCTTATATTATAAAGATCAAGGTACGACTCAAACTCACTTCCTTCTGATACCACAGTTTGTGCTCTTTAACCAATAGTTTAGAAAGGATCCTCATCTAGATTTATCTTCTCCTCGCTGATGAAGTCACAAAAAACTTACTATGCTATCGTTTAAGATCTTAGTGGATAATAAATATAATAAAGGCCCTGTAAAAGATATATAGATTATATAGATAGGTAGGTAGTTATTAGATAGATATATAGAGAGAGAGAAATAGGAATGGAAAAGATGGAGAAGCCAAGAAGAATAACAAATCTTTCATGAGCTCCTGATATGAGAAAAGCACAGTCTAGTAGTTTAACATAAGTCATTGACTTATTCATAAAATAACTTGAGGAATACCTCATGGTTTCCACTTTACCAATGAGCAAACTGGTCTCAACTCAAAAATAGGAAGCAAAGGTCCCGTCGTAAAAATTCTAGCTTCTTAGGAAGCAAAGGTGAAATTTAATCCCAGGTTTATCTGATTCAAAAAATCTCTTTAGCATAAAAAACTTACAAATAAAACATATTATTCTATATTCATATTTAAGAACACACAGACCCAGTAGGATTAAATTTTACTAATTATTTATATGTCAAAGACTGAGTTATCTCTAAGCTTATGCACTCTTGCATTTTCGTGTCTAAACCAAAACTGCTGTTCTTGTCTCAACCAAAACAGACTTCTGCTCCCTTGTTTCCAAGAAGAATAGAAGTGGTATTTTAAACCTCTTTTTCTATGCTGGCAAAATTGGAGTTGCAACTGAATTTGGAATGTCACACGGGGCTGGGCCATGGACGGACAATATACTTCCTGTGTATGACCATTAAAAATCTCCTTGGTGTAGAGCAATCTTGGCTGAGAGACTGTTTAATTATACACACCCTATATTATGTTGGCTATCCATGTGTTCAGTGGAAAATAAAAACAAAAATTTCATGTTTTCTTTTGGGGAGTTATTTTTAAATTGTTTATAGAGTTGGAAATTAAACTCTCTAGGTGATCTTTTTTATTATCTTCCTAGGAAAAAAATAATTGGCTGTATCCCAATAAATTCACTTCATTAGTTTTAATTTAAAAAAGAAGCTTTTTAAAATTCATAATGGCATAACTTGGAATAAGAGCTCTAACTCTATTTATTTGATTATTCACTTAATAAATATTTATTTCCTGATAATCTTAAGGAATACAATGATGTTTGGATCACTTTTGTATAGCTGAAATTAAGTCATAGATGTGTACAATATTGCCTAAAGAAAATCTATGTAAAAAGGCTCTAGGACTATAACATTGAATGTAAGGAGATTGAGCCTGCAAAGAATTAGAAATAGTAGCCAGAGAGATATAGGGTGAAAGAGGAAAGTGCTGTCTCATGAGATTCTAGAGTCCAGAAAGTTTCATTTAAAAAAAAAAAAAAAGGGCTTCCCTGGGGGCCCAGTGGTTGAGAGTCCGCCTGCCAATGCAGGGGACACGGGTTCGTGCCCCGGTCCGGGAAGAGCCCACAT
>NW_006774670.1:1662768-1688496 GCF_000442215.2 Lipotes vexillifer
GGGAGAGGCCACAACAGTGAGAGGCCCGCGTACCGCAAAAAAAAAAAAAAAAAAAGAGTGAGGTAAATAATAAAGGGCATTGAAAAAATGTCTTTTGGATATCAGAAAAATAGGCTACACTTGAATAAGTGAGGATGATTTTGGTGAAGTGATGAAAGCAAATCCAGATTTCAGTGAATTGAGGAGATGATTTTCCACAAAAGCAAGAACAAGGAAGTGTCAAAAATAGTAAGATAGAAAAGGTGTGAAATAGTCATTCTACACCATAACTGAGATTAATGTTTCTATTCTTAAACTAATGAAGTACATGTATTATTTTTATTAACAAATAAGATTATTCTATAACAAAAAACAAATGTGATTCATTTCATTTTTACTTTCTTGCAAAATTTATCTATGCCAATAAAAGTATAGTACATACAAATAACTCAATTTCGTTTCTTTTTATGGCTGAGTAATATTCTATTGTATATACGTGCCACATCTTCTTTATCCATTCATCCGATGAAGGACACTTAGGTTGCTTCCATGTCCTGGCTATTGTAAATAGAGCTGCAATGAACATTTTGGTACATGACTCTTTTTGAATTATGGTTTTCTCAGGGTATATGCCCAGTAGTGGGATTGCTGGGTCGTATGGTAGTTCTATTTGTAGTTTTTTAAGGAACCTCCATACTGTTCTCCATAGTGGCAATATCAATTTACATTCCCACCAACAGTGCAAGAGTGTTCCTTTTCTCCACACCCTCTCCAGCATTTATTGTTTCTAGATTTTTTTGATGATGGCCATTCTGACTGGTGTGAGATGGTATCTCATTGTAGTTTTGATTTGCATTTCTCTAATGATTAATGATGTTGAGCATTCTTTCATGTGTTTGTTGGCAATCTGTATATCTTTGGAGAAGTGTCTAGGTCTTCTGCCCATGTTTGGATTCTTTTTTGTTATTGAGCTGCATGAACTGCTTGTAAGATTTGGAGATTAATCCTTTGTCAGTTGCTTCATTTGCAAATATTTTCTCCCATTCTGAGGGTTATCTTTTGGTCTTGTTTATGGTTTCCTTTGCTGTGCAAAAGGTTTTAAGTTTCATTAGGTCCCATTTGTTTATTTTTGTTTTTATTTCCATTTCTCTAGGAGGTGGGTCAAAAAGGATCTTGCTGGGATTGAGGTGAGAGAGGGTTGTGCTTATGTTTTCCTCTAAGAGTTTGATAGTGTCTGCCCTTACATTTAGGGCTTTAATCCATTTTGAGTTTATTTTGGTGTATGGTGTTAGGGAGTGTTCTAATTTCATACTTTTACATGTACCTGTCCAGTTTTCCCAGCACCACTTATTGAAGAGGCTGTCTTTTCTCCACTGTATATTCTTGCCTCCTTTATCAAAGATAAGGTGACCATATGTACGTGGGTTTATCTCTGGGCTTTCTATCCTATTCCATTGATCTATCTTTCTGTTTTTGTGCCAGTACCATACTGTCTTGATTACTGTAGCTTTGTAGTATAGTCTGAAGTCAGGGAGCCTGATTCCTCCAGCTCCATTTTTCTTTCTCAAGATTGCTTTGGCTATTCAGGGTCTTTTGTGTTTCCATACAAATTGTGAAATTTTTTGTTCTAGTTCTGTGAAAAATGCCAGTGCATTTTTAGTAGTTTGATAGGGATTGCATTGAATCTGTAGATTGCTTTGGGTAGTAGAGTCATTTTCACAATGTTGATTCTTCCAATTCAAGAACATGGTATATCTCTCCATCTATTTGTATCATCTTTAATTTCTTTCATCAGTGTCATAATTTTCTGCATACAGGTCTTTTGTCTCCTTAGGTAGGTTTATTCCTAGATATTTTATTCTTTTTCTTGCAGTGGTAAGTGGGAGTGTGTTCCTAATTTCACTTTCAGATTTTTCATCATTATTTGTAGTGAGGTGGATGGACCTAGAGTCTGTCGTACAGAGTGAAGTAAGTGAAAAAAAGAAAAACAAATACCTTATGCTAACACATATATATGGAATCTAAGGGAAAAAAAAAAGGTAATGAAAAACCTAGGGGTAAGATGGGAATAAAGACACAGAACTACTAGAGAATGGACTTGAGGATATGGGGAGGGGGAAGGGTAAGCTGTGACAAAGTGAGAGAGTGGCATGGACATATATACACTACCAAATGTAAAATAGATAGCTAGTGGGAAGCAGTCGCACAGCACAGGGAGATCAGCTCGGTGGTTTGTGACCACCTAGAGGGGTGGGATAAGGAGGGTGGTAGGGAGAGAGATGCAAGAGGGAAGTGATATGGGAACATATGTATATGTATAACTGATTCACTTTGTTATAAAGCAGAAACTAACACAGCATTGTAAAGGAATTATGCTCCAATAAAGATGTTTAAAAAAAAAAGTATAGTACATACAAATAAGGAAATAAGGAAACATAATATATGCAATTTTCCAAACAAATGAGATTGTTTCCAAAAAAAAACTTCTATTTGCTAATAGAATTCACTGATGCAGGAGACTCTTGAGTCAAATACCATGTCTGAATTTTGAAAAAGCCCTGTATAACTTTATGACCAATTATGCTGCCTGTAGCTATCCAGATAAACTAACGATAATTAAGTCTTCATGCTTCAGGATCTAAACTGAGAGCCAGCATGCCTCTATTGCAATTGAATTCATTAGTTAAATGCTCTATTACTCAAATATCACATAAAATTATCAAAAAGATCAAATATAGGTAGGCCTAGGGACAAAAATATCCATTGAGACATTTTTGGTACCTTTTCAATGTGTTATCTGAAGACAAAGCATCTGTACGCTAAATTTCTATTTGAATTGATTTTTACTCTCCAAGTAAGAAGAATAAATATTGCATAAAATAATTCTCAATAGTGTAGGAAACCAAATTATACATTTTGCCTAAAACTGTCTATTGAGGTTAACAGAAATGGCAGTATTGTTTCAGAAAAGCAACTATTAAAGCTAGATAAAAGGAGTTGAAGAGGCATGAACAGTGGCTAAATCTATTTTCTTTTTCAAGTAAGATTTAATTACTCAGTTCACACTTCTTCAACAGCACATACTAAGTTATAAGGAGTTCACAGTGGCCCTTCCTCAACAAAAGCTATCAGGGATGAAAATAATGCAGTGAAAAGAAATGTTAAAAATGCATGTAAGTACTCCTACAACTATTGAACATGGGGGAGATTTAGAAGTAAAGTTACATAATTTTCAATAGTAAATTACTTAATAATCTGTTAAGTAATAGAGATTTCTTGTATATAGGTTTTAAGTTGGTAGATCACCTATTAGTTCTATGGTTTAAAAAAAAACTATATATTATAAAAATCTGCTTATTAGGTCTTTATTTGGTTGAGAAATCCTACCAACACTATATATTGTCAGTCTATCCTCACTTCATTGTAGTCTAACCATCTGTAGATGATCCACATTTAAAATATTGTAAATCTTTATCCTATTAGGTTTTTCCTAAAGCAACTGTTTAATCCAAAGAAATAATAAAAGTATACCATTCCGTATAGTGTAAACTATGAAAATATTTCCATGGTAAAAATGATCCTCTGTTTATCATTAATAAATTATATATACATATACTTATATATAAAATACATAATTATACATATAATCTTTACATGTACTATCTAATTTAATTTTTCTCAATCTTGTGAAACAGAGACTATAATTATCTCAGGATGAGAAAGACACGTATATATATCTTGAATCTTTTCATCCTGAACTCTAAAAGTAAATTACCTTTCTGTTTTATTCATGCTTTCTGTGTCTACTTCTTCGACAAGAAGAATATGAATATATATTTTTGGTTCCTGTTTGACTAAGTATGTTGAGGTCAAGTGTACAAGTTTTGTACTAAAGAAAGCATAGCCTGATATTAAGTAAACAGGATAAAATTTCCCTTTAAAGATGTATTTTACCTTGAACTTGATTTAGTATTTTTGTATGTCTTTATACAACAATTTAAAATTGTCTCCAGTTTCTACTTATATACATACTCATTTCAAACTAAGTTATCTTTATTGAGAGAAACAGATATAGACCCAGGATGCTGCTTTTCCCTATTTGATAAGAATTCCACAGGTACTACTACTAATGACCTTAATATAAAGAACTATACTGCTGATAACCATAGTGATGATAGCTAGCATGTATTGAATATCTATTCTATTACAGAAACTATGGTAGCTCTTTACATGCATTATCTCATTTTATTTTTCTAAAACCTATGAGACAGAGACTATAATTTTCTCCACTTTAGAGAGAAGAAAACAACTGTAGGGAGGCTTAGTTATTTTCCAAGTTGATATATATATTAAGTTCAAAACTCTGATTTGAATTTAGATCTGTGTTTTAGTAAAATGAATGTGCTTAATTACTCATATCAGGATATAAGAGCATTTTAAATTTGAATTCATTCTCCATTTAAAAACTCTGAGCACAACAAAATCCATTAGCCCCATTAGAAATGTAAGCTGTCAGAACCAACTTCACTTTTGTATTAGAATGTTTAGTGATGAGGTCATTGGTGTGACGTGTGTGTGTGTGTGTGTGTGTGTGTGTGTGTGTTGCAGCATTCTTGATTAATATGCTGGTACCTTTGCAGAAGTTTGTTCACACAATTTTGCTCAACAAAATCAATATTTGCAGCCATACAAACTAATTAACCATCAAATATCTATTCATTTGCTAAGGGATGAACAGATCCAAAAGACATTTTTATCTAAGAGAATACACGTCAGCAAGCATGTTTTTGTGATAGGCATGTGAAAGGTGAAAAATGAGACTTTGTAATGCTTGAAGATGGTCTCACCCTCCACCTGGAGAAGTACTTTCACCTGCTCTGTATTTGAAAAACAAGGGCTCAAACCTAGATTTATAAGAAAGTGCCGTAACTTAGTAGAGTAATGGCCTACACAGTCTTTGAATATGAAAAACTGAAAAGTAATTTTACTATACATTAAAAGAAACCTGTCTCCCTTAATACCCTGAAACTGGTATTGGTAGTAGAGAAAGAAAAATTTTAAAACAGAGGCTTGTTAATTAATCTATGCAAGATGATGAATCCTAAAAATCTGGAAGAATATTAATCCATGAATCAGTTCTTAAGTCTTCTCCAACTGAAAAGAGATCTACGCTGGCCATGTTATAATTCAGTAAACCAAACATGGTTTAGCTGTCTCAATGCCATCATACAAGAAGAAAATTCAGTCTGTCATATTATTGCAACTGGCTCTTTGCTTCTACCCTTAACCCTCCCTCTAATAATCCATTCTTAGCTCAGCAGTTATGGTGATCCTTTTTCAAAATGCGACTTAGCCAATGGCATTTCTCTATTCAAATGCCTCCAATGGCTGCCCATTTTCTTCAGAGTAAAAGTCAGAGAATTTATAATGTTTAATAGGACCTAAGTTAGTTGTACTTCTTCCAGACTAATCTCCTGTGCACTATTTTCTAGCAACAGTTGCCTCCTCAATGTTCCTTAAAAATGTCAAGCATTCCTCCACCTCAGGGACTCGCACTGGCTCTTTCTCTACCTAAAATATTTTCCCTTAACACATTCATATCTTCCCCTCTTGCATCCTCTCTTTCAAGTCTTTGCTCAAATGACACTTTCTTAGTGAGGATCCTTTGACTGATCTATTGAAAACTTTAATGCCCATTACTCAAAATCTTCTCTTAGTTTGTCTGATTTTTTTCTAAAGTACTTATGATTATCTTATATCATTTAATTTTTTGTCTGTCAACTACTATCAGAATGCAAATTTAACAAGAAAATATTTTGTTCACTGAAATAAACATATACTTCAATCAGTGCCTGGCACATAGGAAGCTTAATAATATTTGTGTAATAAATGAAGAATGATTGATTGACTGATTGATTGAATTAGTAACCTTTAGTACATTCAACTTGCTAAAGTTGATCGATAGATGTAGATTAGGAAGAATGTCCTAATCAAGGAAATATTTAAGGAAAATGAAGTATGATCCAAATGCTAGAATTTTCAGGGGCTCCCCATTTCTCTCTACATCAGATTTTATTCTTAATATCATAAGAAAGCCAGACTATGATATCCCTGAATCCAAAAAATGCAGGTAGCCTATCAGAGCCAATTTCAATTATGTGTTACAAAGATTAAGATAATGAAATTTTAAAATATTATTATATGAGATGATTGTAGATGTGGTTAAAACTAAGAAGGAAACAAAATATGAAATGATGGAAAGTATAGACAAGCACAGTAGACTGTTATGAAATTTATTACACATACCTTAGACTGCCTGCTATTGCCATACAGGTCACTGATGTTCTTTTCATTGACTTTTCTTTTTAAATCCTTTTCTCTCTGTTCCTCAAATTAGATAATTTCTATTGATCTGTCTTCAAATTTACTGATCCTTTTTCTGCAATCACCAAAATACTATTAGGGTCATCCAGTAATTTTTTTTAAATTTAAGACACTATTTTTTTTCTTCTTTCCATTTTTTAAAAATTGAAGTATAGTTGATGTACATTATATAAGTTACAGGTGTACAATATAGTGATTCACAACTTTTAAAGGTTATATATAGTTACTATAAAATATAGCCCCTGTGTTGTACAATATATCTTTGTAGCTTTAAAAAAATATTTTTTTATTGGGGTACAGTTGATTTACAATATTGTATTAGTTTCAGGTGTACAGCAAAGTGAATCTGTTATACTTATACATATATCCACTCTTGTTTAGATCATTTTCCCATATAGGACATTATAGAGTATTGAGTAGAGTTCCCTGTGCTATACAGTAGGTCCTTATTAGTTATCTATTTTATATATACTAGTGTGTATATGTCAATCCCAATCTTCCAGTTTATCTCTCTCCCCCTTACCCCTAAGACACTGTAATTTTCAATTTTAGAATTTCAATTTGATTTTTTTCTTGTAGTTTCTATTTTGCTAGTGAGACTTCCCATCTATTTACTTATTATAGCTGTCTTTTTCTTTACATTTTTGAGCTTTTATAATAGCTGTTTTAAAGTGCCAGTCTGCTAATTCCAACATCTGAGTCACCTTGGGGTCTGTTCCTGCTTCTTAACTATATACCACATTTTCTTGTCCTGCATATGCCTAGTGACTTTTCAGGACATTTTCCCTGGTTCTATTATGTTCTCTGAAGATGCTTGCTTACTGTTGTAGCAGGCAGACAAATTAGTACATGACCATCAAGAATCTGTGGAGGCTTGATTTTAATATTGGACAGTGCAGATTTGTGTAAAGCGTGAGTTGTTTATCAAACTCAGCAGAACTCAAACGGCAAACTGTTTCTATTGCAATAGGCATCAGCTAAAATATATGCCCAATTCTTTTAGCTTTCTGGTGTCATTTTTAGCAGGAATCCCAAATACATCAAGTTTAGAGTCAGGCAAATATTTGAGGGAAATCTACTCACAGATTTTAGGTCTCCCTCCTTTCCTGGACACCCACTCACCCCCAACCAATGTTCATTTACTCTGACAGCCCTAAATGCTCTCCTTGGACACCTTAAGTCAATAAAACTGTACCTTTCTGCTTATATTTCTAGCGGCCTCACGTCACACTGACAGGGGTGTGACTTTAGGGAAATGTAATATAATTGTGAATGTTACCCAGTGAGTGTGGTTTTCTTCTTTCAAAGGTTGACTCTCTTTTAATATCTGCTTGCTATTGCCATTCCTCAGGGTCTTTGAAGAGTTTCTTTATATTTTGTACAGTGTTTGCAATTGTTATTTCCATGAGTATTAGAACCAACACCAGCCATTTTGTCATTTCTAGAATGCTCTTGCTAGTTTGTAAAAATAAATCATGCCTAGTTGATTTATCATAAATTATGTTCATTGTCTCAGGTAGAAATCTTGGAATATTGAAGACAGTTGTTTGTCTAGTCATAGATATGAGTAGATGTTTACCTGTATGGTAACCAATTCCTATATTAAAGGGAAGATTTACAATGCATTTTTCTTATTTATTAATTGCCTAATTAACTACTCTATGTCATATGCTGTACTTTATGTTGGGTATACACTGGTATTCAAAACAATTATCGGGTAAAACTTTATATTTCATCATCTTTTGTTCTCTACATTTATGGTAGGTCAGTCATTCAACAACTGATTAAATTATAGTTTATCTTTTGAAAACCAATGGATTAATAAGCTACATGTTCTTAAAAAACAAAATTCATCTGAGTAAATTTGAAAATCTAATTGGCTTTATTCAGCAATCAATGAATCAGGCAGCATCCCTTCTAGCAACTTAGGTGCTCTGAGGGCTTATACACAGTGGAGGGTTTTGTAGGGAGAAAGGTGGGGCAAGGGAGCTATTAGCAAAAGAAAAGAAAGGATTATTTTTAGGCCAGGACACTCTCTTTTCCCTGGAAAGAGAACAGCAAATGTTTTATCATGCAGATTGCCTCTTCTTCCTGGAGGTGGGCTGGTGGTGGGGGCAGAACAGAGAGGGCCCATATGACTGATTACCTCATTGGTACTGACCAGAAAATTTCTGGATGATTAGGATTACATTTCTGAGGAAGGTTGAAACTATAGTTAGGTTAGGTATTAAATCTAGGTTTTGTATCATGGACTTAAGCACCATTTGGGGCCTGTAGTTTTTCTCTTTAATGATGTTTTATGCTACTAGTATTTAATCAAAATTATGTTTTTATTATTTAAATTAATGATTTCATTGTTTACTTCTTATCAGGAAGGATTTAAATGAGGGTTGCATCTGAGAAGCACAAAGATATAGAGTATGCCAAAAATATGTAAATTATATTAGAGTCAGCTAAAGATTTTAATTAAAATAGGAAGAGATTTGCATCTAGATTTTTTTATCACCCAGTAATTTTCCACAAAGAAGAACAAATGTACTAGAAAGTGATTTCTCCAATCATATGTTAATCATTTTGCATGTAACTTTTATTCATTGGTGGTAGGGGAATGTAATGGCATGAAACTCAGAATTGAATTTCAGAATATCTAGAATCAAAAACCCAGAGGAGCAGAAGGAAATTCACCTTAATAGCATGCACCTATATATAGCATCTGGATATTATTGTTGTAAATACTATATATGTTTACAAATATGCCTGTATAAAATATACATTCTTTTTGATAATTTTAAATGTTTAAAAGGCTGTGATGAACACAATCCAAAAGCCCTGCTACTGTACTCTGAGTGGGGAAAGTCCTGTAGTAAGGGGCGATTAACTTTCTCTAAAGTATGCTTCAGAAGAACAATTTCCTTTTGGTGTTTCAAGTGCACAGAAACCTTCCTACACACAAATGCAGGAATCTCAAATGTAATGGCCAAATACCCATTTAAAAATGAAAAAGCTAATCATGAAAGTCTGGCCATTTATCAATTCCCTGATTAATTTATTTAACTCTATACCACTCTCTTCAATATATTTTAGGGCAAAAGTTTTACAGCTGGATTTCCTGAATGGCCTATTTTACTTGCCAAAGGAAGTAAACATGGGAGGTATTTTGTCTCCTTGAAAAGGTTATGAAACTAGTTTGTAAAAACTTTCCCTTGGGGGCTTTCCAAAAACAACTGAGCCAGTTCTATGTCAAAACACAATGAACACAACGTATAAGAAAACCAGACTTTTCGAACCAGCAGCTGGACTACCTGCAGCTCGCCTTAACAACTGGGCCAATTCCGCCTGGGAACAGAATGAACATGAGATATTAAAAGATCAAAATTGTTTGAACCAGCAGCTGTTCTACCTGCAGCAGTTAATCTTTCCTGGCAATCTGTTAGAGACACGATTCCTCAGGATAACAGGACTAGGAAATTTTTGCTGACTCTGTACCTCTGGGACATGCTCAGTAACAGTTCTCCCAGCAAGCATTTGGAATGTGTCAGCTGTACACTTACACAGCATAGAAACATAGCACCTTTTATTTCGATTTCGATGTAAAGAAGTGAATATTAATAGTCATTCTCACTCAAGGAATACAAACCCATTTATTGCTTACATCTTAATTTCACCAACAGGATATTTGAGATATTTTAAAGTGTGCTAGCAGTAATATTAACTAAACTAAAACTGATATTTAAAATAATGCACGCAACAATGTGATCTATAATTTATTTAAAAATCAAAGGCTATATATAGAAAGACACATGGGTAAGCTCAGTGTGTCAGCCACTGTTCTAAGTGACATACAGATATTAGTTCAACTAATCAAACATTAGAAGAAGAAAGAACCATAAAGACCAAGAACCTGAGACACTGAGAAGTTATGTAATTTATCCATGACTACATAATTCACAACCAACAGAGCTAGGATTCAGACACATGCCATCTGAACACAGGGGGCATATTCTTGATAACAATACCATGTTGCAGGGAGATGAACATTCACTGGAAACATTTCCTTCAAAGAAATATAGACAATTATGCCTGAATACTTGGAATTTTATTTTGTTTAAAATGTATAATCTAGATCTTTACATATTAACTATGGTATTGAATTTATTTCTGTATTATATTGTGTCAAATATAAAAACCATTTACACTATGTTTAAAATATTAACAATTTGGAACCATTCTCAAACCATATTAAGTGCTCAAGAAATTGATCACAATTAATGTAAAATTAAAAAGGACAATTTGACTATTACTGTTCTCCATTTTTCAGATTCAAGCTATTATGATGTGTGCATAATAGGTACAGGCAATCTAGTGATAGTCTAAATTGTTTAATTTGTGAAATAAAATTTTTTTTTATTGGGGTGTAGTTGTTTTACAGTGTTGTGTCCATTTCTACTGTACAGAGAAGTGGAGTTCCCTGTGCTATACAGCAGGTTCTTATTAGTTATCTATTTTATACATATCAGTGTATATATGTCAATCCCAATCTCACAGTTCATCCCACTCCCACCTTGGTGTCCATATGCTTGTTCTCTACAACTATGTCTCTGTTTCTGCCTTGCAAACCAGTTCATCTGAACCATTCTTCTAGATTCCACATATATGCATTAATATACAATATTTGTTTTCCTCCTTCTGACTTACTTCACGCTGTATAACAGTCTCTAGGTCCATCCACATCTATACAAATGACCCAATTTCATTCCTTTTTATGGCTGAGTAATATTCATTGCATGTATGTACCCATCTTCTTTATCCATTCATCTGTCTATGGACAGTTAGGTTGCTTCCATGTCCTGGCTATTGTAAATAGTGCTGCAGTGAACATTGGGGTGCATGTATCTTTTTGAATTATGGTTTTCTCTGGGTATATGCCCAGTAGTGGATTGCTGGGTCATATGGTAATTCTATTTTTAGTTTTTTAAGGAACCTCCATACTGTTCTCCATAGTGGCTGTATCAATTTACATTCCCACCAACAGTGCAAGAGGGTTCCCTTTTCTCCACACCTATCCAGCATTTATTATTTGTAGATTTTCTGATGATGCCCATTGTGAGGTGTGAGGTGATACTTTATTTTAGTTTTGATTTGCATTTCTCTAATGATTAATGATGTTGAGCATTCTTTCATGTGTTTGTTGGCAGTCTGTATATCTTCTTTGGAGAAATGTCTATTTAGGTCTTCTGCCCATTTTTGGATTGGGTTATTTGGTTTTTTGATATTCAGCTACATGAGCTATTTATATATTTTGGAGATTAATCCTTTGTCACTTTCTTCGTTTGCAAATATTTTCTCCCATTCTGAGAGTTGTCTTTTCATCTTGTTTAGAGTTTCCTTTGGTATGCAAAAGCTTTTAAGTTTCATTAGGTCTCATTTGTTTATTTTTGTTTTATTTCCATTACTTTAAGAGGTGGGTCAAAAAAGATCTTGCTGTGATTTATGTTTATGTCAAAGAGTGTTCTTCCTGTGTTTCCTCTAAGGGTTTTATAGTGTCCAGTCTTACATTTAGGTCTTTAATCCATATTGAGTTTATTTTTGTGTATGGTATTAGGGAGTGTTCTGATTTCATTCTTTTACATGTAGCTGTCCAGTTTTCCCAACACCACTTATTGAAGAGGCTGTCTTTTCTCGATTGTATATCCTTGCCTCCTTTATCATATATTAGTTGACCATAGGTGTGTGGGTTTATCTCTGGGCCTTCCATCCTGTTCCATTGATCTATATATCTGTTTTTGTGACATTACCATATTGTCATGATCACTGAGCTTTGTAGTATAGTCTGAAGTGAGGGAGTCTGATTCCTCTGGCTCCATTTTTTTCTCAAGATTGCTTTAGCTGTTCAGGGTCTTTTTTTTCTCCATGCAAATTTTAAGACTTTTTTCTTCTAGTTCTGTAAAAAATGCTATTGGTAATTTCATAGGGATTGCATTGAATCTGTAGCTTGCTTTGGGTAGTATAGTCATTTTCACAATATTGACTCTTCCAATCCAAAAACATGGTATATCTCTCCATGTGTTTGTGTCATCTTTGATTTCTTTCATCAGTGTCTTATAGTTTTCTGAGTACAGGTCTTTTACCTCCTTAGGTAGGTTTACTCCTAGGTATTTTATTCTTTTGTTGCAATGGTGAATGGGATTGTTTCCTTAATTTCTCTTTCGATCTTCTGTTGTTAGCGTATAGGAAGGCAAGAGATTTCTGTGCATTAATTTTATATCCTGCAACTTTACCAAATTCATTGATTAACTCTAGTAGTTTTCTGGTGGCATCTTTAGGATTCTCTATATATAGTATCATGTCATCTGCAAACAGTGACACTTTTACTTCTTTTCCAATTTGTATTCCTTTTATGTCTTTTTCTTCTCTGATTGCTATGGCTAGGACTTCTAAAACTATGTTGAATAAGAGTGGTGAGAGTGGACATCCTTGTCTTGTTCCTGATCTTAAAATGCTTTCAATTTTTCACAATTGAGTATGATGCTTGCTGTGGGTTGGTCATGTATGGCCTTTATTATATTGAGGTAGGTTCCCTCTTTGCCCACTTTCTGGAGAGTTTTTATCATAAATGGGTGTTGAATTTGGTCAAAAGCTTTTTCTGCATCTATTGAGATGATCATATGATTTTTATTCTTCTATTTGTTAATATGGTGTATCACAATGATTGATTTGTGTATATTGAAGAATCCTTGCATCCCTGTGATAAATCCCACTTGATCATAGTGTATGATCCTTTTAATGTGTTGTTGGATTCTGTTTGCTAGTATTTTCTTGAGGATTTTGCATCCATATTCATCAGTGATATTGGTCTGTAATTTTCTTTTTTTGGTAGTATCTTTGTCTGGTTTTGTATCAGGCTGATAGTGGCCTTGTAGAATGAGTTTGGGCGTGTTCCTTCCTCTGCAATTTCTTAGAAGAGTTTGAGAAGGATGGGTATTAGCTCTTCTCTAAATGTTTGATAGAATTCACCTGTGAAGCCATCTGGTCCTGGACTTTTGTTTGTTGGAAGGTTTTTAATCACAGTTTCAAATTCATTACTTGTGATTGGTCTGTTCATATTTTCTATTTCTTCCTGATTCAGTCTTGGAAGATTATACCTTTCTAAGAATTTGTCCATTTCTTCCAGGTTGTCCATTTTATTGGTATAGAGTTGCTTATAATAGTCTCTTATAATGCTTTGTATTTCTGCGGTGCCCATTGTAACTTCTCCTTTTTCATTTCTGATTTTATTGACTTGAATCCTCTCCCTCTTTTTCTTGATGAGTATTGATAATGGTTTATCAATTTTGTTTATCTTCTCAAAGAACCAGCTTTTAGTTTTATTGATGTTTGCTATTGTTTTCTTTATTTCTATTTCATTTATTTCTGCTCCAATCTTTATAATTTCTTTCCTTCTGCTAACTTTGGGTTTTGTTGTTCTTCTTTCTCTAGTTCCTTTAGGTGTAAGGTTAGATTGTTTATTTGAGATTTTTGTTGTTTCCTGAGGTAGGATTGTATTGCTATAAACTTCCCTCTTAGAACTGCTTTTGCTGCATCTCATAGGTTTTAGATTGTCATGGTTTTGTTGTCATATGTCTCTAGGTATTTTTTGATTTCCTCTTTGATTTCTTCAGTGATCTCTTGGTTATTTAGTAACGTGTTGTTTAGTCTCCATGTGTTTGTGTTTTTTACGTTTTTTTCCCTGGAATTGATTTCTAATCTCATAACATTGTGGTCGGAAAAGATGCTTGATATGATTTCAATTATCTTAAATCTACCATGGCTTGATTTGTGACCCAAGATGTGATCGATCCTGGAGAATGTTCTGTGTGCACTTAAGAAGAAAGTGTAATCTGCTGTTTTCAGAGGGAATGTCCTATAAATATCAATTAAATCAATTTCGTCTATTGTGTCATTTAAAGCTTGTGTTTCCTTATTAATTTTCTGTCTGGATGATCTGTCCATTGGTGTAAGTGAGGTTTTAAAGTCCCCCACTATTACTGTGTTATTGTCGATTTTCTCTTTTATAGCTGCTACCATTTGCCTTATGTATTGAGGTGCTCCTATGTTGGCTGCATAAATATTTACAATTGTTATATCTTCTTCTTGGATTGATCCCTTGATCATAATGTAGTGTCCTTCCTGGTCTCTTGTAACATTCTTTATTTTAAAGTCTATTTTATCTGACATGAGTATTGTTATTCCAGCTTTCTGTTGATTTCCATTTGCATGGAATATCTTTTTCCATCCCCTCACTTTCAGTCTGTATGTGTCCCTAGTTCAGAAGTGGGTCTCTTGTAGACAGCATATATATGGGTCTTGTTTTTGTATTCATTCAGCCAGTCTGTGTCTTTTGGTTGGAGCGTTTAATCCATTTACATTTAAGGTAATTATTGATATGTATATAATTATTACTATTTTCTTAAATTTTGGGGGTTTGTGTTTGTAGGTCCTTTTCTTCTCTAGTGTTTCCCACTCAGAGAAGTTCCCTTAGCATTTGTTGTAAAGCTGGTTTGGTGGTGCTGAATTCTCTTAGTTTTGCTTGTTTGTAAAGCTTTCAATTTTTCCATCAAATCTGAATGAGATCCTTGCTGGGTAGAATATTCTTGGTTGTAGGTGCCTCCCTTTCATCACTTTAAATATATCGTACCACTCCCTTCTGGCTTGCAGAGTCTGCTGAGAAATCAGCTGTTAATCTTATGTGAGTTCCCTTCCATGTTATTTGTCGTTTTTCCCTTGTTGCTTTTAATAAGTTTTCTTTGTCTTTAATTTTTGTCAATTTGATTACTATGTGTCTTGGCCTGTTTCTCCTTGGATTTAGCCTGCCTGGGACTCTCTGCACTTCCTGGACTTGGGTGGCTATTTCCTGTCCCATGTTAGGGAAGTTTTCGACTATAATCTCTTCAAATATTTTCCTGGGCCTTTCTCTTTCTCTTCTCCTCCTGGAACCCCTATAATGTAAATGTTGGTGCACTTAATGTTGCCCCAGAAGTCTCTTAGGCTATCTTCATTTCTTTTCATTCTTTTATCTTTATTCTGTTCCATGGCCGTGATTTCCACCATTCTGTGTTCCAGGTCACTTATCCATTTTTCTGCCTCAGTTTTTCTGCTATTGATTCATTCTAGCATATTTTTCATTTCAGTTACTGTATTGTTCATCTCTGTTTGTTTGTTCTTTAATTCTTCTAGGTCTTTGTTAAACATTTCTTGCATCTTCTTGATCTTTGCCTCCATTCTTTTTCTGAGGTCCTGGATAATCTTCACTATCATTATTCTGAATTCTTTTTCTGGAACGTTGCCTATCTCCCCTTCATTTAGTTGTTTTTCTCGGGTTTTATGTTGTTCCTTCATCTGTGACATAGTCCTCTGACTTTTCATTTTGTCTATCTTCCTGTGATTGTGGTTTTTGTTCCACAGGTGACAGAATTGTAGTCCTTCTTGCTTTTACCATCTGCCCTCTTAAAATACAATTTTTTAATCAACTCATTTTACCACAGTCAGATTCTATGTAGCACTTTGGGTAGAAATATATGAGAGTAATTTTTTTTTATTGTCAGAGGCCAAGCAACTTACATGATGAAATCCCAATTAGAAGTCCTGATTCCATTATAAATGCAATTATGACCTTTTCATAAAATATTAACACTCTTCTGGCAGTTTAAAAAATGTACACAGATTTCATCGAAAGAACAATTCTGGCAAAAATACTTCAATTTTAGACAGTTTTTATAAACATTACATTTCTCAGTTTTGTACAAATGAGATTATTATAAATAATCAGTAATATCAGCACAAGTCATAAAATACTCATTCCCCAGAATACTTGTTGTCTCCTGGAATTTTCTTCATTAGGTCACTTTTAGTGAGTGACCCACTCACTAAAAGTGACCTAATGTAACCCATCTATTTCTGGACATTCTAAAGATCTCAGACTCTAAGGACAAAGCTGGGTTTGAACTCGAGCTTTGGCAGAATTTAGCTGTGTAACCCAGGACATGAAGCTACTGCTCTTGAATTCTAATTTGGATTATGAGGATAATGATAATATTCATCTCATACAATTATATATGAGTATATATTAAACGTCATAATATACAAAAATACCTTCGTGTCAGGGACAAACACAACATATTCAGCCACAAGTGTGACCAACCACCCCAGTTTGGCCAAGTTCACCCTAGTTTTGCCAGTGAAATCCCTCAGTCCCAAACCAGGACAGTTGGTCACCCTACACCAGTCACACAAATATACCTTACATATATGTATCTTCATACTTTTGGGAACACAACTAAATTTTTTAAACTATAGATAGGAAGATAGATAAATAGACAGACAATTTAGCAATATACTGTGCCTTAATTATGTAAAATTTAGCTGCCCTAGAAATTCAACAGAATAATATCAAAGATCATGGAGAAAAAAGACTCTTAAAGAGCAAAACAGGTGCCTCAAATTTCATGAGCACAGTTCTTTGGTTTACTCATATAAGAAGCAATCAGTCTCAAATTCTACAATTATCCCCCAAACAATTCTATCAAGTCTTGTTATTGGCTTTGCAGACTAATGTCAGAATAGAAGAAAAATCATAGGATGAAGAAAAAAGGCTGCTGTGGACAGTCACACTCAAGATTGAATGTCTGGGTCCTCCTAAATGGCAGTATTCTTCTAAAAATAGTACAGAAAGTTCAAGGCTCTCATAGAAATGATCACAATTGAGGATGAAACAGTAGGTGGACTTCATTCACACAGTTCAAATTATGAGCTGGAAACTGAGAAGAATACAGAAACACAAGCAAATCCAGTACCATTTATTGAAGGAACAAGGATAGGAAAGACAGGCTGTCTGTCTTGCCTCAAGGCACAGCAAAAGAAAATGCAGAGAGTTTACAACATGGAGTATTATATTGACCTTTTCCGGTAGTGTTGTTACAGAAGGATGTATTTATTTATCTAACAAGCTTTTATTGAGTGCCTGTCATATTCTAGGAATACAATACTGAACGAGAGAGATGATGTCCCTATTCATTCTACACGAAAAGGACAAAAATATTTATGAACAAAATAATATTGAATAGTGAAAAGTGCTATAGAATAAATAAGGTAATTTGATAAAGAAGGACTCAGTGGGCACTCAGGGTGGGTCTCTCTAGAGACATGTCCCTTGAGTTGAGATCTGAATGATGAGAAGCAAGACAGACAATTTAGTATTTACAGTACATATACGAGATGGAAATAGCCCAAAGAGCTTCCCAGTCCAGAGAAAGGCAAGGCCTAGGTTTAGCCTGTGGAAGAGGAGAAGGGAAGAGACCACTGTGTAGTGGAGTAGTCTCTTGGGGGTGTAGTGTTGACAGTGACAGAAGTCTGAGATGAGTTTTGGTCAAGCAGATGGAGATAAGACCTTGTAGACTATGAGGCCATGATAAGGTTGCTCTATGAAGTCAGGGGAGGGTGTTAAGCAGAGGATTAACTGGATCTGATCTACAAATGTATTAGTTTCCTAGAGCTACTGCAATAAAGTACCACAAACTGCGTCCTTAAAATGACAGAAATTTATTCTCTCACAGTTTTAGAGGTTAGAAGTCTGAATCAAGGTGCTGGCCATGATGGTTCCTTGCTTCTTCCAAACATTTCTGGATATCCTCAGACATTTCTTGGCTTGTGACAGTACAACTCCAGTCTCTGCTTCGATCTTCTCATGACATTCTCCCTCTGTGTCATCTTCACAGGGCCATATGCTATAAGAACACCAGTCATCTTGACTGATTATATCTGCAATGACCCTATGTCCAAATAAGGTCACATTCTGAGGTACTGGAGGTTAGGACCTTGACATATCATTTTGGGAGGACACAATTTAACCTATAATGACATAGATAAGCGATCACTTCTTCCCCTCTATGGTAAAAGGAGTTTAAAGGGGCAAGAGTGATAGGGGACCAGTTAGGAAGTCATTGCCATAATTCAGTTAAGGGTAAATTTGTGTCTTGCTCTAAGTTATTAGCAGTGAAGATTGATAGATGATATTGTTTGCAGTTGGGGGGTGGGAATGGACCAGACTTGCTTGTGAATTAAATGTGAAGAAGTGCAAAGAAAGAATCATTTATAATTTTGGCATTTTTAATGTTAACAACAAAAGAGATGAATGGTGGTTCAACCACCAAAATGGGAAATATTGGCAAAATAACAAAGAAGAAATCTGGGAAGTGTGTGTGTGTGTGTGTGTGTGTGTGTGTGTGTGTGTGTGTGTTTAATATGTTAAGTCTGATACATATCAGATCCTCAAGTGGAGGTACTTGATATAATAGTCTGAAGCTCAAGAAGGAGTTATATAAATGGGTGTTTCAGTTACATATTAATGTAATAATACATTAATGTAATACAATTAATTAATATTAATCCAGGCAATAACCTGGATGAGAAACCACAAAGAAGGATGCTAGGGCTGAGCCTGGAGGTATCTCAGCAATCTAAAAAGAGGGTTTATATAGAATTATTTCTGAGCCATGTCAGGATAAATGGAGTTCTTCATCAATATAGCTGTTAAAGAGAGATAAAAAGATGAAATCTAAGTAGAATGGAGATACCAGGGTTCTATGAAATAATGCTATGTAGTGGTGGTATTAGTGGTAGAGTGTGTGTGCATGTGTGTGTGTGTTGGAGAAGTTGTCTTGAAGATTCTTTCCAATATAAAGGTCTTTTCTACAGAGACATGAATATACACTTGGTATTAAATGCTAGTAATAAGTAAAAGTCTGTGTAAGGGGCTATTTATCTCTATGGGTAATTGGGGTGGCAGAAGTTAAAGAAACTCTCCTGTAATACATTTACTCTGTTTATTGGGAGGGGGGGTTCCTCTGGGAAAAATCACATGACATAGTCTAATCTCCTCATAAATACACTAATAAATGATGTTCCTGGTTGTAGACTAATGATATTTGCTAAGAGAAAGATTCTTACCTATGTAATTCTCTTGCTTTTGGTAAATAAACTCAGAGTTTATGGAAAATTACACATAGGCTGGTGCATAAAATGGAAAGGTTTCATAAATTAAATGCTCCAAGATGTGTCAGGTAATATTTCACATTCTTCACTTAGAGACTCAACCATTCTGTGCCAGACTGCATATCTAATGTAGCAAAGGAAGGATCTGGGGAGACAACCTCGATATGCCTGTCCTCTCCTTGTGTTTCTTGTGCCTTTTGATAGCTTGCATATTTGAAGTTATTAGTAATACTAGTTACTGGATAATATTTCTGATTCTTATGAATCTGATTTGCAAAATTTATCTTTTTTGTTAGGTAAGTAATTACTCTCATTCCAATCCTCTCCTGCTTCCTACAAGACAGTTCCCTTAGAGTTTCCTTCACAGAGACTAAGAAACTGTGGAGTAGAAATGATCCTAGGGACACTGAGCTGTGTGTCACAGGGCCCCCTAACTTTTAAGTTATGGATGCCGTGGCTTGGGGTCAGAAAACAAGGGTTACAAAATAATTAGTTTGAATATTTGAGATCATATGTCTTAAAGAAAAGTTTCAATTCTACTTCTACACTATTTTATACTATTTATTAGTGTAGAAAATCTGTAATACATATTGGAAGGAGTCCAAGGTAGAAATTACTAATACTGTCAAACTCTTGGTGTTTAAGAAGTAAAACTAAGTTATTACAAAAATTTAAATGTTTTACATTATTCATTCTCTGAAGGTCCCAGATAGTTCAGATTTCATTGTCCATACATTGAAGACAATTGCTAAGAGACAGCACTTTATATCAATTATTTGAAAATTAGTATCTGAAATACTTGATATAGAGAGGTGGTATTTTCAAGTCACAAGCGTTGATTTGAACTAGTATTTTTATTTATTTCAAAAGTTCTTCCCTTTTTTCCTTTCTTTAACTTTTCCCATCCCCCATCTGCCATTTCAACCATGTACAGCTATTTGGGAAAATTGGTCTCAGCAGAACACCAGAGAACACAAGCATCAAATATCGCCTTTGGACTATGTAACTTAAAAAAATATATTGTTTGATCAATAACTCAAATATTATTTTAAGCATTTAGTCCATGTAATAGTAATAAAATAAATGCTCACTTCAGTGTTTTCAAAATCTCTCCAGACCTCACCCTCAGCTATTCTTCTCCTTGGGGTGAATAAACTTGGGGGTCTGTATTTGGTGACCCACTGACATCTGCAGAGGTCTGATATGTTCTATAACTGCATGAATCCTGGCTTTTTCCTCCTCTTCCCTGCCATCGTCCACAAAGGGTAAAGCCCATCTTATCTCTGCTGGCACAGGACAAATCGGTTATTGCTTCCGTGGCCTCTTATCACTTCTGAAAGATTTCTGGAGGCTTGCCTTTGACTTGACAAGTGGATGTGCCCTCTCCAGCCACAGGGCAAGCTGCTGCTCTTCCAGTGCATTCTAAAGAAAGTGCTTTAGGGCTGTCTCTCAATGCCCCTGGCACTGAGCAAAGCCAGTTCTCTTCTACTATTGCCCCGTGTTGGCAAAGGACACTTCTGTTGAGCTACTCTCTACTGGGGTTCTGTGAAAGGATTAGGACAGAAGTCATCTCTACACATTCATTTCCTAAAATATACACTCTAGATCAAAGTCCCTTCCCAGATATTTCCAACACTATTAAATTCTATTATTTCTTCTGATGACACTTCCAGCCCACTCAAAAAATCTTCCAGCCCGATCACAAAACCAAGTCTAGGATAGAAAATCTAACCTGTAAATCAGGAAATGTTTCTCCAAAATCTAGTCTTTGTTTTTAAATAACTTTGACATTTAGAATGTAGATATACTCTTGGAGATAAAAAGTCTTTTTTTCAAATTATTATGATTTTTAGAAATTTTGAAACACTATTTTAGAATTCAAGAGGTGATAATTCACTCCTTTATGCTCTGGTGTTCCACTGAGGCAACATTTCCTAAACAGCCTCAGGAAGTAGAAATGGCAAATGAGGGGGTGGTTAGAATTAAGGAAGGAAAAAAAGGGGAAAGAATTATTGGAATGAGTAGTTACATTAGTTTAAATGAGGCTTATTTCCCTGCTGCAGGGTCAATCCTGGGAAAAGAGCAATGGTGGCATCATTTTTGAGTCTCCAAATCCCTACATAAAAACAAGTAGAGGAAATAGTAGAATTTTAAAAAAAGAAAAAAAAAGCAACTCATGAACCACTCTTAAAACTAAACCAGGTGAAAATGTATCTTTATGAACTCAAAAATACAAGTCACAGTAAAAAGCACCTGCATGGTATCAGCTTCTGTGCAGGAGAAAGCAAGGGTAGCAACAAGGTATCTGATGGACCTGAGAAACAAGAGCCTCAGAATAATTAGTAGGTACTCAGTAGAGACCCTGGTGAGACAATGTCAGAACATCAGCTGAAATGGAGAGATGCTGGGCCTAATCCAGAAGGGTGAGTGCAAAGGGTCCATGGCAAGACCTGTAAAGGATTAGAGTAGCCATCTATAAACTCTTGAACCTGAACATACAGAACTTCTTTCCAGGATAGGCCCCACATTGAGGAGAGAGTGCTAAGAGTTGAACTCAAAATTTAGTAGAAAACTGATATTAGAAAGTAAAAATCCACATAAAAGTGAAGGAGATGATAGAGCCAGGAAATCTTAAAAATCAAGTCACCATGTATTTGTTCACTACACAAGCTTAAGAGGAATGTCTGTGAAGGTAGAAAAAGTACCTGAACCACACTTTCTTCTAAAAGTTTAGGAAAACCAATTCAAATATAATTCAACAATAGAAAAGTATCAGCACAGGGAATTATAGCTATTATAATAAACTGTAATGTGGTATAAACTATAAAAATACTGAATCACTATGCTGTATACCTGAAACTAATATAATATTGTAAATCAACTATACTTCAATTTCAAAAATGATTATTATAGATTGAATTATTTCCCCTTAAATTTCATAGATGAAGTATTGGTCTGGCCAAAAAGTGCCCTCAGTTTTTAAGTAAAAATAAAAAACACATTTTTCATTTTCTCCAGGAACTTAATTGAATAACATATTCACCCTTTTGTTCCACTACCTTCTGCCATTTTTCAGGCAGCTTAATAATTCCATCTTCCAAAAACTTTCAGTCTTTTTGAGCAAAGAACTGTTCCAGGTACATTTTATAGTCTTCCAGGGAATTGAAATTTTTTCCATTAAGAGAATTTTGTGAAGACCTAAATAAATGGAAATCTGAAGGTGCAGTGTCTAGTGAATATGGTGGATGAATCAGAACTTCCCAGCCAAGCTGTAGCAGTTTTTTGCCTGGTCATCGAAGAAACATGCTGTCTTGCATTATCCTGATGGAAGATTATGCGTTTTCTGTTGACAGATTCTGAATGCTTTTTGTTGAGTGCTGCTTTCAGTTAGTCTAATTGGGAGCAGTACTTGTTGGAAATAATCATTTGGTTTTCCGGAAGGAGCTCATAATAGAGGACTCCCTTCCGATCCCACCATATATACAACATCACCTTCTTTAGATGAAGACCGGCCTTTGGTGTGGTTGTTGGTGGTTCATTTTTCTTGCCCCACAATCTCTTCCATTCCACATTATTGTACAGTATTCACTTTTCATTGCCCATCACAATTTGTTTTAAAAACAGACATTTTCATTACATTTAAGTAGAGAATCGCGTGTGGAAATAAGGTCAAGAAGGGTTTTTTCGCTTAACTTATGTGGAACCCAAACATCAAAGCGATGAACATAACCAAGCTGGTGCAAATGATTTTCATTGCTTCATTTGGATATTCCGAGTGTGTCAGCTATCTCCCACGTGGTGTAATGCTGATCCTTCTCAGTTAATGTCTTGATTTGATCGCTATCAACTTCAACTGCTCTACCCAACCATGGAGCATGGTCCAGAGAGAAATCTCCAGCACAAAACTTGGCAAACTACTTTTGACACGTTCAGTCAGTCACAGCACTTTCTCCATATGCCGCACAAATCTTTTTTTGCATTTTGGTTGTGTTTTTACCTTTCTTGAAATAATAAAGCATAGTATGCCAAAAATGTTGCTTTTTTTCTTCCATCTTCAACATTAAAATGGCTACACAAAAATTCACCAATTTTGATAAGTCTTTTTTAAAGGCACTCTGATATGACAGCTGTCACATATAATCTAACAAAATTGTTTTGAATGCAGTTAAAGACAACTAAGTGATACTATAGCCATCTTATGGAAAAAAACAACGAATGTTTTATCCATTATGTCATTTAGGACAAGAGTTCTCAGAATGGAAAAAAAAATCAATGTAGATTTAAAACAAAATGTTAAATTTTAAAAGCTAGGCCTAAATTTAAATTGGAAGTATCAGTATGATCAGGCTGGGAAACAATGACAAACTCGGAAGCTAATAGGAATCTCTAGAGCTGAGATTGTAGTTTGAAATTCCATTACCCATGAAGAGAAACAAGCACCCCTTGAAGAAATGCTGATCCAAGTCTGGGGAAGAAAATGTATTTGATAACCAGGAATATCTTAATCATACCAAATACTGAGGAAGCTATCAAAGTGAAGTAGGGTCATATCAGTCAACTAGGGTAATGTCACACAAAACAGCAACAATAACAAACCAAGGGTGCCAACTCAAAGAATCTTCCACTAACTTGAAATTATAATCTTCAAATAGAGCAATGATTTCCATTGTTTGAAACTCATTACATTCATTTGAATTTGTGAGTTGAAAATTAATTTTTTTAAAAAAGCTTATTGGTCTATTTTGGAGGATGACAGGGAATCCACTCATTATTTTGAAAACCAGTAAACATGAGGAAATTGCAAATACTTAGCCCATTTTTCCTATACTAACTGTGCCACTGAATAACCAAATACAAGATGATGTAAGGTGTTTTTCTCTTTATAAAAAGTATTTTAACAAATAAATAAGAAAAAGGTGATTGATTTGTATCACCATTTTTGCAAACACCTAATGCATTGTTGGATATACCAGGCATCTCTAAGACATCTCTAAGACATCTCTAAGCATCTCTAAGACAATTAGATATTGTGTACCTTCTACTACTGCAAGAAGACACTTCTGTCTATAGTCTTGACAAAGGGATCAAACAGGACTCTGGTTAAGCCTCTAGATCCAGCTACCCATATGCAGTCAGCAATACCAAAACAGCAATACCGTTGGAACACCAACAGATAAAATATAAGAAAATCAAAGTAGTGAAGAGGGTACTTATAAAAAAATTTCAAAATATACCACCACTTTAAAAAAATAGGCAAGACTATCATGTCTAGGAATGTATTTTTAGTGATAAAACGGTAAAAAAAATTATAAGAAAGAGTTTACCATAAAAGTCAGGATAATGGCTGCTTTTGAGGGAAAAGGAATTTGAAATTGGGATGGGACACATAATGAACTTCTAGGGTGGGTGGCAAAGTTACATTTCTTGACCTGGGTGTAAAACTATATGGGGGTTAGTCTTACAATAAATCATTAAGCAATTCATTTGTTTATGATGATTTATGTATATATGAGTTTTATTTTACAATAAAAATGATTAAAAATATATGTTTTTAGGATACACAGATTTTATATTGAAAATTTGTACTGTATACCCAATTTCGTTGGGCAGGTTATCTCCATTATAGCCATGACTCTGTTACTTGAAATCATTAACTATGGGAATTGGATGGGAATTAGGAAGAAAGAAAAGAGGTGAAGAAAAGAGCATAGCAGGTATAGTACACCAAGCCTGAGTGCCAAGTTGGCTCTTCACATTAGGGAAGAGTAGAAACCCACTATGTGAGTGAGCAGGCTGACTGATGAAGGAGGATTTCTCTGATAATAATATGAAGGATAGTGGAAGTGGAGAAGGATCCTTTTTTTCTTAGCTATTTAAAGCTATTAAAAGTTATCAAAATAACTACCAAGTTATAACTTTATAACTCTAGAGCCAAAACTAGTTTGGGAGGAGGGAGTAGAGACATGGAGCTTCCAGATAGCAATAAATATACATAGACCCCTATGCGGAACTTCACCGTGAATAACTCTAATGCATCTTAGTAAGCTTCACCAAATAGGATGACATCTGCTCACCTTCCCTTTTACTTGGTAAGGTAACTAATGAGTCTAACTCTCTTAAGTTCATTAGGATCTCAGAAAATTTTCTCTCCGCTGAACATCCCACCTATTCTCTGTACCAGTTAGTGGCATCTGAGAAAAATTGCTCTAACCTTCAGGTCTTCTTTGGGAGGAAAGGAAAAAGGAAGAATAAGTGAGGAAACCACATATATTCACAGAAAAAAACTAAATAAATAAATGAGTGGATATATGAATGAATGAAAATCATACTTAGGGAAAG
>NW_006774670.1:1688506-1688770 GCF_000442215.2 Lipotes vexillifer
AAAGACGTTACTTATTATAACTTAATAATGTAATTAGCACTTATTTTGTTCCCAAACGGAACTGCAGAAGAGCTGACTAAGCTTGGATTCCTGTCGCTTGAACACATGCTCTGGAGGCATCTGGTGCCACAAGGACTAAATCTGGCTCTGCAGGGATTCACTGCATATGAGGAAAGAGCCTTCGTTAAGAGGCAGGTTTCTCAGACCTAAGCAATTCTGTAGTAACAGTCAATAGAAACACTGCAGCACACAACCCAGGAATGC
>NW_006774670.1:1688911-1698324 GCF_000442215.2 Lipotes vexillifer
AGGAATGCCTTCTCATTAAAGAAAGAAGTTTTGTTTGTTCAGTTTTTTTCTTTTAATGTTCAGACTTTACACACAATTCATTATTGATGGGGTAGTGGAGTATAATTGGATATAATGGATAGGCAAGTAAGACATGGAATATGAGTGCAGTCACCCTAAATTTCTGAACTTCGTGAGAAGTCAGCAAATTCTCAGATGTCTCAGTTTTTACTCTGAAAGAGTAGATATATGGATTGTTGCCCCCTAAGAATGTATAGTAACCAGGTCAGTTTAGGTTCATAGGTGATGAATTTCTGACAGATGGCAAAGGCCAACTAGCATTCCAATAAGGTAAATACAAAGGTTTCTCCACCTTCACTCAGTACCAGTTGTTTTATACTATGGTGGGTGTGTGTATGTGTTTACAAAACTACAACTAGATTTCTGGGAACAGAATTGTTAATTAAACTTGAGATAATTAGCCTGAGGGCTTAGAATATATATTTTCCTAATTTGGAAAACATAAGCTCAGTGCTGGTATATTCTTGCACATCTTCTTAACTCGTTCAGTTCTTTCAAAATAAAGCTAAAGAAGAATTTGATGTTAAATTAATACAACTTCTGAGACCCAGTAATTACCACAGCCATTCCAATAAAAGCTCGGCTTCTAAAAAATCCAAACCCCACACTGGCATTGAGAACCCTCCTACTGACTTTGTCCAAAATGAAAAAAAAAATAGTGGGGAGGATAGATTTTGGAAAAATATGTAGCAATGATTTTGGATTTTAGACTTTTAAGTTTAAAATAATAAAATTTGACTTTAAAATTTCTTTCTTTCTGACTGTTTCTGAATTTAACTTTTTCAAGAGAATTTAAACCTTTAATGTTCAATTTATCTTTGGAATTTGAAAATAGAAAAAGGTTTTATTAAAATTGGGGGCATCTCAATGTGACTGACATTTTATTATTGGAGTAGCTAGTGTTTAAATAATAGAATTTTCTTATGATTTTATTTCTTCTTATTACAGAATCCCTAATAGATTTTATTAAACAATGTGGCTAAGCAAAATTTGTAATAGGAAACTGAATGATGAATGAAATTTTGGGCTTGTGAACAGAATGACCCTGAAAGAAACTTACTAAAGACAAATCTGACCCATATCAGAGACTTCTGAGAGTATAAGCTTAAACTACTCTGCTGACGAATGGTCCAAGGAAGAGAACCAAAGGAGCAGTCATTGGTACTTAGAGAATTGTCTCATGAGGTTAGAGACTTATCATCCTGATAGGTGGTAACCATAACTACTATACTGGTCAGTCATTGACTTGTGATTATATCCAGTAGGTTGAGAGGGGAAAAAAGAGCTGGGAATGACTCTTGCCCCCCTCTTTCCCCTTAACCTTCCTAAGAAGTGACATGGCTTAGGATTTGGGGGATAAGGTAAATTGATGCTCAGTATCTACTGTTCACTCCTCCTGATAGGCCTTCCTCTAATGCAGAGACTTGGGTTAAATACCACCTTTCCTAGATACCTTTATCTTCATCAGTAATAAAGTTAACAGCTTACTCTTTCACTACTGGTTCTTGTAATACCCAATTGCTTCGTAACCTGAAAGATATGACTTCATCACAACCCATTACATTAAAAAATGGAAAACACGGATTTTAGAAAATTGAGAAAATATAGGGAAGCAGACTGTGCTTTTTATTTTGAATTACTTAGTTTTTTCTCACTAAGTAATAGAATACCTTAAAATTTTACAGACAGTAATCTTTTGTCTGGCAAATATTAACTAAATTTCATCAAACTAGCATCCCCACTACTCCCATCCATCCTTTATATCATTGAAAGTGATCTTTCTAAAATTTAATTATATTAATCCTCTGCCTGAATTCCTTCCTTTTAGGTCGGATAAAGTTTGAAATTCATTACTGAAATAAGGTTCCCATTTGTCTGGCCATTGCTAACCATTTCAAACCTACATCTTACTTCAGTTCCCCCGGTTACTCTGTCATCACCCTTGCACCCTTGCACTGCTTAAACCCTTTCTCCACACGATGCATCAGCAATGTGAATATGATCACTTCCATGTCCTGCTCAACACCCTGTAAAATCCTCTCATCATCTAGCACATAAAATGCAAGCTCATCAAAATAGCTTTCAAGGTCATCCATGATCTGACTACTGCTTAGCTCTGCAGCCCCATTTTCTGTCATGACTGACTTCACACTTCATGCTCAAACAGTGTGAAACTGTATAGAGTCCCCAGAGATACAATATAATCCCTAACCTCTGTGTCTTTGCTCATACAGGGTTTTGTTTTTGAAATGTCATCCCTTTCTCTTTTATGGCTTTCTGCTAGTTTTTAAGACTTTAACCCAGATGTCCCTCCCTCCCAAACTCTAAGTGAGAAGGCACTTACTGCATGCTGCTGAATATTCTGTGCACACATCTATGATAGCACTTTCCACATCATTTATAATTATCTGACTGTCTGTATGTCCCCCCCTAGATTTAAGCTCCTTGAGGGCAGTTACTTAATTGTATGATTACTTCCCTAATGCCTGAAGAGTAGAAGGAACTCAGTAATTACATATTGGATTGAAGAGTGAATAAATGAAATCATATTTTTTATGGTTGGTAGTCACAGAGAATTGCTGAAAAATCCTTAAATATATCTTGCAATTTCATAGACTCAGAGTGTACATTAAATGTAGCATTTTTGGAAGAAAATATATTTCATATTTAACACATAAAAACACCTTTCCCAGCAAATTCCACTTTTAGAGAAAAATTCTAAAAATATAATAGTATAGTAATATACTATTATAAATATTTATATCATACCCTAAAGTATCCTATGGATATTTGTATCATACCCCAGAAAGACAGTTCTTTGCATTGTTTGTGATGGCAAGTAAATTATAAACCACTATGCTGTTTAATTTTATATGTCAACTTGACTAGACTATGGTACCCAGTTTTTGGTCAAACCCCAGTCTAGATGTTGCTGTGAAGGTATTTTTTAGATGTAATTAACATTTAAATCAGTAGACTTCGAAAAATTAGATTACCCTAAATAATGTGGGTGGGTCTCACATTCAGCTGAAGGCCTTAAGAGAAAAGGCCTGGAAAAAGAAGAAATTATGTTCCAAACTACCATCACCGAAGACTGCACTGAAATATCACCTCCTCCTTGGGTCTTCAGCCTGCAGAACTTTTCTGCAGCTTTCAGATGTACCAGCCCCCACAAGCACATGAAGAAATTTCTTAAAATAAATAAAGTGCTTTCCTTTCCTTTCTCTCTATCTCTCTGTCTCTGTATCAGTCTCTCAATAGATAGATAGATAGATGGATGATAGAGATATGGAAATACACATAGATATAGATACATAGATATTTAAACATACACACACCCTATTGGTTTTGTTTCTCTGGAGAAACCCTACTAATAAAGCCACCTAAAAGAAAATAAACAAGTAAATGTTTGGATAAATTATCACATATGCATACACCATCAATATCTTTGCTCCCCTCTCTCTTGTTGATATACTTGCTTGATTAAAGCAGTAACCTAGTTAAAGCCAAGAGTAAACATATTGCAGGCCAGTATCTCCAGAACTGAAAGCATCTAAGGACAAAAAAACAAAATAAAACAGTGCTGACTACTCTCACTTTAATGTCAGTATCAAAAACCTCAAGTGGTCCTTAATAGTGCCTGGAAAAATCATATTTCCCTTGCTCATTCTTCCACTTTTCTAAATGACTATTCCATACCTTTTCCTTTCTCTTTATTTCTCCAGTAGTGCCATTCTATTATTAGCTTCGACCTTAGTTCAACTTTTACAAAGAACAAATTGAGTCAGAGGAGATTTTACAAAACCTCCCACCCACACATCTATACACATCCACATATCTGTGGATCTGCAACAACGATAAATACTGATGATCATGTAGGAAAGTTTGCAGTTCTAATCCAGATACTGACAATTGCCTAAAGTATTATTTACATATTCTAAAATATATTATTTGATATTGAATGAGTAAATATCTGTAAACTGCTTAGAAGTATGTGTACATGTAGTAAGTCTTATATGTTTATTACCTACTGAATATTCCACTTCCATTTCATGAACACACCTAAAGGAGAATTCATGAATTTCCCCTATATATCTAATTTCTCACTTTGTTAAATGTATTACATTCTTCCACTTCTTTAAATTAAAATCCCAAATTCATTTTATACTTCTCTCTCTCCTGCATATATCTGTTCATGCAACAAAACTATACCTTTTCTTTTGCATTAATTCATGCTGTCTTTATACCTTTCTGTAACAGAACAATTCACTGAGCTGCAATGACTCCACTTTTAAAGTTTCTCCATAATGTATATTGTGGCAATATTATTCTTCCCAAAATATTTTTTGTCTTCCTACTTGCCTGTTTAATAACTCAAAATGGATTACTGTAGTCTACTGAATAAGTTCCAATCATTTCATCCTGACATCATCAGTACATGATTAAACATAGATACTCATTTCTTTTCCTCCTTCCACTCCCCCATATAAACCACCTAAGATTAACCATACAGGTGTTCTGGAAATTTTGAAAACACATCATTATTCATAGACTATCTTATTTTCATCAATCTTGTTATTACATAGATTTATATTAGACAAAAATGTGTCATGTTCTAGATTTAAGCTGCTCAGAGACTATATAATATTTCCACATATGTGACATTACATTTTGCCGATGATAATAAATACCTTGTTTTTCTGAACCCTAGTGTGAGAATCTAATGTCTAAAAAAGTTATGAAGTGTCCTTTTTAGATTCTCACAATAAAAATTTAAAGTGGGAAGCTCTGTGGAAGGGTATGGCAAAATTCTTATCTTTTGTGAGAGCCAGACATGTTATTAGGATGGGGAGAAAGAACTAGGACAACATTTCAGAGTCTGTAAAAGAAACAGAAACATGATAACACTTTTTGAAAGTTACAGTAATTTAACTAAATTGACATTGAAATATAAGTCAAGTTTTAAAATTTTTTTGGAACATTATAGTCATATCGAAATTTTAAAAAAATAAAATAAAAATAGAACCGAAGTGTTTTAGGTAGAGTTAGAGAGAGGCTGCCTATAATCCCAAATTGGAGAAACAGTAAGACTCTAGCAAACAATGTGATTCAGTATTAAGGACACTACCATTCAGATTCCTCCGTGTGTATATGTCAGCCCCTCTTCCCTCTCAAAGCCTACATTAATATGACCTAGTCTAATTAATCACACTAAGACATAAGGTATTGTGTTTATTTCCCATGAAAAACTAAGCCATTAGAATAACTCCCTGAATGATTTGTACTTTAACTACAAAATGTAACACTGAAGTACTTTGTCACAAACATTTTTTATTTACATTCTGATACATATAAATTCTCTTGAGTGCTAATAATAAGGGATCTATGGTATAATTAGCTTGAAAATGCCTATGATATATCTTATGAATATTTTGACTATCTTATTTACATTTAAAATGAATGTGTTTGTCAATTACTGAGGAATATCAGAATGCTCCTAAATACTAATTTTATGCATTAGATTTGTTTACGGAGTCAAGTACATAAAACATAAAGGTATATTTGTTTTCTGTTAAAAAATGAATTATAAAGTTAAAAAATTATCCTGGCTATAAAAGTATAGAACATACCACATTTGGGACTTTCCTGGTGGTGCAGTGGTTAACAATCCACCTGCCAATGCAGGGCACATGGGTTCGAGCCCTGGTCCAGGAAGATCCCACATGCCGCAGAGCAACTAAGCCCATGCACCACAACTACTGAGCCTGCGCTCTAGAGCCCCTGAGCCACAACTACTGAGGCCACGTGCCACAACTACTGAAGCCCATGTGCCTAGAGCCCATGCTCTGCAACAAGAGAAGCCACCGCAATGAAAAGCCTGCGTACCACAACGAAGAGTGGCCCCCGCTGTCTGCAACTAGACAAAGCCCGTGGGCAGCTATGAACACCTAACGCAGCCAAACATAAATAAATTAATTAATTAAAATTTAAAAAAAAGAGAACATACCACATTCACACACACAGACTTCTTGAAGTGGAGTCACTCATTTAGGATTTTCACAAGTTAGGGTGTGTGAAACAAACTTTACAGAAACATAGTCCATTGAATTTTAAGTATCATTTCTGGCAATTATGTATGCTTCCTGTTATATTCCCTAGCTATATTTATATACATTATAGAAGAACTAATTAAAGACTTTTATGTTAAGACTTAATTGATATAGTTCTTAGTTAACCTTAAGTTAATCTTTCCATTTTCCTATTATCATTTTCCTCATTTTAGAACTATCTTATTTACCAATTTAAGACTGAGATGTTACCTTTGCAGATTTTCCCACAGAGTCTTCTGTATTTCCTCCCATCATTTTTATCCCTGTATTAGTCAGATCAGGCTGCCATAATAATATACCAGAGATTGGGTGGATTAAACAGCAGAAATTAATTTTCTTACAGTTATGGAGGCTAGAAATCCAAGATCAAAGTGCCAGCAGGGTTGCTTTCTGGTGAGATCTCTCTTTCCAGACTTGCAAACAGCCACCTTCTCCCTGTGACTTTTCCTCTGTGCCTGTGGAAAGAGAGATCTTTGGTGTCTCTTCCTGTAAGTGCACCAGTCCTATAAGACTAGAGCCCCAAACCTTATGGTTTAATCTTATTTACCTCATTAAAGTCCCTATCTCAAAATACAGTCACATTGGGAGTTAATGCTTTATTGGTTGAATTTTGGAGGCACACATTTCAGTCCATAAAACTCCCCAGTGCTAATTTTTTTTGCATTTTCATTACTCTTTGTCTTAAAGTTTCATAGAGCTTCAATCTAATGTTTTTAGATTAAAAATCATATCGAAGTATATAAAAAAATAATAAATCACATTGCCCTAAGTTCAGTAGGTATTTGGAGTATATCTACTTCCAAGAGTAAAAGACAAAACTTATGAAGTTTCTTTATGCTTTACAACTTCAATAAATGTTATCAAATCAGTGATATCAACCTGTTCATAAAGGTTTCATAAAATATCATAAAAGTGATGGTTCTTCCTCATCAAATTATATCCTGAAATTCTGAAATAACTCTGGCACTATATTTCCTGTTTCCTAATGATAGATACTCCAAGCAAATGTATAGTGCACATAAAATATACTGACTCAATGGAAAGAAAATATTTATTCACAGATTTGTGTTTGACAGTCCTCAAGGAGCTGAGAAAATTAAATTTTGTATTTTAACTTGTCATGTGAAGGATTTCAAAACCTTTGGACAAAATGTGATATGTACACACATATATTTGTGAAATATATGTACATATATATACAAAAGAAATAAATGTATTCCAAGTAATTATATGACCTTGGAGAAAGTTTAAAATTTGCTATAAGTAAAATTTCTCATTTACAAAAATTAATTTGTATCACATTTGTGATTTTATAGTGATTTACTTGATCTTTGGTCATCTTGCCTTTTTTTAAGACTTGCAAATGATTTCCATAGATTAAGACTTTTTGCTTGTATCTCTAGTACCTTTGAAGGTATAGAGAATATCTTATCCAATCAATTGTTAATTCACAGTATTCCAAGGTATTCTTTAAAATATATGTATCTATTTTTCAGGGTTGGGAATAAATAGGATCTTTTGAGTACTCCTCATTTAATATGACGAACTTAACAAGGGTTGTTTCCTCAGACCAATTCACTTATCCTCCCACGCACATCTTGATCAATTTAAAACATTTCATCCAATAATTTTTGTCTGCTTTTTTATTGTTAATCTAAAATCTGATTAATTTTATCATATAATTATTTATTTATTTAAAAAACATCTTTATTGGAGTATAATTGCTTCACAATACCATGTTAGTTTCTGTTGCACAACATAGCGAATCAGCCATATGCATACACATGTCCCCATATACCCTCCCTCTTTAGCCTCCCTCCCATCCTCCATATCCCACCCCTCTAGGTCATCGCAAAGCACTGAAACAATGTCCCTGTGCTATGCTGCTGCTTCCCACCAGCCAACTATTTTACATTCGGTAGTGTATATACGTCGATGCTACTCTCACTTTGCCCCAGCTTCAACCCCCCACCCCATATCATCAAGCCCATTCTCTATGTCTACCTCTTTATTCCTGCCCTGAAACTAGGTTCATCAGTACCTTTTTTTTTTTTTTAGATTCCATATATATGCGTTAGCATACAGTATTTGTTTTTCTCTTGCTGACTTATTTCACTCTGTATGACAGACTCTAGGTCCATCCACCTCACTACAAATAACTCAATTTCATTTCTTTTTATGGCTGAGTAATATTCCATTGTATATATGTGCCACATCTTCTTTACCCATTCATCTGTCAGTGGACATTAGGGTTGGTTCCATGTCCTGGCTATTGCAAATAGTGCTGCAAAGAACACTGTGGTACATGTCTCTTTTTGAATTATGGTTTTCTCAGGGTATATGCCCAGTAGTGGGATTGCTGGGTCATATGGTAGTTCTATTTTCAGTTTTTTAAGGAACCTCCATACTGTTTTCCATAGTGGTTGTATCAATTTACATTCCCACCAACAGTGTAGGAGGGTTCCCTTTTCACCACACCTTTTCCAACATTTATTGTTTCTAGCTTTTTTGATAATGGCCATTCTGACCAGTGTGAGGTGATAACTCATTGTAGTTTTGGTTTGCATTTCTCTAATAATTAGTGATGTGGAGCATCTCTTCATGTGCCTCTTGGCCATCTGTATGTCTTCTTCAGTGAAATGTCTACTTAGGTCTTCCACCCATTTTTTAACTGGATTGTTTGTTTTTTAGATATTGAGCTCCATGAGCTGTTTGTATATTTTGGAGATTAATCCTTTGTCTGCTGTTTCATTTGCAAATATTTTTTCCCATTCTGAGTGTTGTCTTTTTGTTTTGTTTATGGTTTCCTTTGCTGTGCATAAGCTTTTAAGTTTAATTAAGTCTCATTTGTTTACTTTTGTTTTTATTTGTTACTCTACGAAGTGGGTCAAAAATGATCTTTCTGGGCTTCCCTGGTGGCGCAGTGGTTGAGAGTCCGCCTGCTGATGCTGGGGACACGGGTTCGTGCCCCAGTCCGGGAGGATCCCACATGCAGCGGAGTGGCTGGGCCCGTGAGCCATGGCCGCTGAGCCTGCACATCCGGAGCCTGTGCTCCGCAGAGGGAGAGGCCACAACAGTGAGAAGCCCGCGTACCGCAAAAAAAAAAAAAAATGATCTTTCTGTGGTTTATGTCAAAGAGTGTTTTTCCTATGTTTTCCTCTAAGATTTTTATAGTGTCTGGTCTTACATTTAAGTCTTTAATCCATTTGGAGTTTATTTTTGTGTACGGTGTTAGGTAGTGTT
>NW_006774670.1:1698334-1709392 GCF_000442215.2 Lipotes vexillifer
ATCCATTTTGAGTTTATTTTTGTGTAGGGTGTTAGAATGTTCTAATTTCATTCTTTTACATGTAGCTGTCCAGTTTTCCCAGCACCACTTATTGAAGAAGCTGTCTATTCATTTTATGTTCTTCCCTCCTTTGTCATAAATTAGGTGCCACTATGTGTGTGGGTTTATCTCTGGGCATTCTATCCTGTACCATTGATCTATATTTCTGTTTTTGTTCCAGTACGATACTGTCTTGATTACTGTAGCTTTGTGGTATAGTTTGAAGTCAGGGAGCCTGATTCCTCCAAGTCTGTTTTTCTTTCTCAAGATTGCTTTGGCTATTCAGGGTCTTTTGTGTTTCCATGCAAATTATAAGACTTTTTGTTCTAATTCTGTGAAGAATGCCATTGATAGTTTGATAGGGATTGCATTGAATCTGTAGATTGCTTTGGGCAGTATAGTCATTTTCACAATATTGCTTCTTTTAATCCAAGAACATGGTATATTTCTCCATCTGTTTATGTCATCTTTGATTTCTTTCATCAGTGTTTTATAGTTTTCTGAGTGCAAGTCTTTCGCCTCCTTGGGCAGGTTTATTCCTAGGTATTTTATTCTTTTTGTTGCAATGGTAAATGGGAGTGTTTCTTTAATTTCTGTTTCTGATTTTTTGTTATTGGTGTATAGGAATGCCAGAGATTTCTGTGCATTAATTTTGTATCCTGCAACCTTCCCAAATTCATTGACTAGTTCTAGTAGTTTTCTGGTGGCATCTTTAGGATTTTTTATATATAGTGTCATGTCATAGGCAAAGAGTGACAGTTTTAATTCTTCTTTTCCAATTGAATTCCTTTTATATCTTTTTCTTTTCTGATTGCCGTGGCTAGGACTTCCAAAACTGTGTTGAATATGAGTGGCGAGAGTGGACATCCTTGTCTTGTTCCTGATCCTAGTGGAAATACTTTCAGTTTTTCACCATTGAGTATGATGTTTGCTGTGGGTTTGTCATATATGGCCTTTATTATGTTGAGGTAGGTTCCCTCTATGCCCATTTTCTGGAGAGTTTTTATCATAAATTAGTGTTGAATTTTGTCAAAACTTTTTCTGCATCTATTGAGATGATCATATGGTTTTTATTCCTTAATTTGTTAATGTGGTGTATCACATTGATTGATTTGCATATATTGAAGAATCCCTGCATCCCAAGGATAAATCCCACTTGATCATGGTGTATGATCCTTTTAATGTGCTGTTGTATTCTGTTTGCTAGTATTTTGTTCAGGATTTTTGCATCTATGTTCATCAGTGATATTGGTCTATAATTTTCTTTTTCTGTGATATCTTTTTCTGGTTTTGGTATCAGGGTGATGGTGGCTTCGTAGAATGAATTTGGGAGTGTTTCTCCCTCTGCAATTTTTTGGAAGAGTTTGAGAAGGATCAGTGTTATCTCTTCTCTAAATGTTTGCTAAGAATATTCCTGTGAAGCCATCTGGTCCTGGACTGTTGTTTGTTGGAAGATTTTTAATTATGGTTTCAATTTCATTACTTGAGATAGGTTTGTTTATATTTTCTAATTCTTTCTAGTTCAGTCTTTGAAAATTGTACCTTTCTAAGAATTTGTCTATTTCTTTGTGGCTGTCCATTTTATTGGCCTACAGTTGTTTGTAGTAGTCTTTTATAATCCTTTGTATTTCTGCAGTGTCAGTTGTGATTTCTCCTTTTTCATTTCTAATTTTATTGATTTGTGTTCTCTCCCTTTTTTCTTGATGAGTCCTGCTAAGGGCTTATCAGTTTTGTTTATTTTCTCAAAGATCCAGCTTTTAGTTTTATTGCTCTTTGCTATCATTTTCTTCACTTCTATTTCACTTATTTCTGCTCTGATCTTTTTGATTTCTTTCCTTCTATTGACTTTGGGTTTTCTTCGTTCTTCTCTCTCTAGTTGTTTTAATTGTAGCGTTATGTTGTTTATTTGAGTTTTTTTTGTTTCATGAAGTGAGATTGTATTGCTATAAACTTCCCTCTTAGAACTGCTTTTGCTGTGTCCCATAGGTTTTGGGTTGTCATGTTTTCATTGTCATTTGTTTCTGTGTATTTTTAAATTTTTTCTTTGATTTCTTCAGTGATCTCTTGGTTATTTAGTAATGCACTGTTTAGCCTCCATGTATTTGTGTTTTTTACAGTTTTTTTTTCCTGTAATTGATTTCCAATCTCATAGCATTGTGGTCAGAAAAGATGCTTGATATTATTTCAATTTTCTGAGGCTTGATTTGTGATCCAAGATACGATATAGCCTGGAGAATGTTCCATGTACCTTTAGGAATAAAGCATATTCTGCCACTTTGGGGTGGAATATTCTATAAATATCAATTAGATCTATCTGGTCTATTGTGTCAATTAAAGCTTTTGTTTCCTTATTTATTTTCTGTTTGGATGATCTGTCCATTGGTGTAAGTGGAGTGTTAAAGTCCCCCACTATTATTGTGTTACTGTTGATTTCTCCTTTCATGGTTGTTAGCATTCACCTTATGAATTGAGGTGCTCCTATGTTGGGTGCATAAACATTTATAATTGTTTTATCTTCTTCTTAGATTGATCCTTTGATTATTATGTAGTGTCCCTCCTTACCTCTTGTAACAGGCTTTATTTTAAAGTCTATTTTATCTGATATGAGTATTGCTACTCCAGCTTTCTTTTGATTTCTATTTTCATGGAATATCTTTTTCCATCCCTTCATTTTCAGTCTCTATGTGTCCCTAGGTCTGAAGTGGGTCTCTCATAGACAGCATATATATGGCTCTTATTTTTGTATTCATTCAGTCAGACAGTGTCTTTTGGTTGGGGCATTTAATCCACTTACATTCAAGGTTATTATTGATATGTATGTTCCTATTACAATTTTCTTAATTGTTTTGGGGGTTTTTTGGGGGGGTCTTTTTCTTCTCTTCTGTTTCCTGCTTAGAGAAAGTTTCTTTAGCATTTGTTGTAAAGCTGGTTTGATGGAGCTGAATTCTTGTAGCTTTTGTTTGTCTGAAAAATTTTTGACTTCTCCATTCAATCTGAATGAGATCCTTCCTGGGTAATCTTGGTTGTAGGTCTTTCTCTTTCATCACTTTAAGTACATTCTGCCACTCCCTCTGGCCTGCAGAATTTCCACTCAAAAATCAGCTGATAACCTTATTCCTTTGTATTCCTTTGTATGTTAGTTTTTGTTTTTCCCTTGCTCCTTTTAATATTTTTTCTTTGAATTTAGTTTTTGTTAGTTTTATTAATATGTGTCTTGGTGTGTTTCTCCTAGGGTTTACCCTGTTTGGGACTCTCTGTGCTTCCTGGACTTGGTTGACTATTTCCTTTCCCATGTTAGGGAAATTTTCCACTGTAATCTCTTCAAATATTTTCTCAGACCCTTTCTTTTTCTCTTCTTCTGGGGCCTCTATGATTTGAATATTGATGCATTTAGTGTTGTCCCAGGGAGGTCTCTGAGATTGTCTTCAATTCTTTTCATTCTTTTTCTTTATTCTGCTCCTCAGCAGTTATTTCCATTTTGTCTTCCAGCTCACTTATTCATTCTTCTGCCTCCATTATTGATTCCTTCTAGTGTATTTTTCATTTCAGTTATTGTGTTGTTCATCTCTGTTTGTTTGTTCTTTAGTTCTTCGTCTTTCTTAAACATTTCTTGTATTTTCTCAATCTGTGCTTCCACCCTATTTCTGAGATTCTGGAGCAACTTTACTGTCATTACTCTGAATTCTTTTTCAGGTAGGTTGCCTATTTCCTCTTCATTTATTTGGTCTTGTAGGTTTTTACCTTGCTCCTTCATCTGTGACATATTTTTTTGCCATCTCTCTCTCTTTTTTTTTTTTTTAGTGCGATTGTGTTCCTGTTTTACTGGTTGTTTGGCCTGAGGCTTCTAACACTGGAGTTTGTAGGCTATTGGGTAAAGCTGGGTCTTGGTGCTGAGATGAGGAACTCTGTGAGACCTCACTCCAATGAATATTCCCTGGGGTCTGAGGTTCTCTGTTAGTCCAGTGGTTCAGACTCAGAGCTCCCACTGCAGGAGCTTCCGCCCAACCCCAGGCTCACCAATCAAGATCCCGCAAGCCATGTGGGGCAGCAGAAAAAAAATAAATAACAAAGTAAAAAATAAAATTAGACTAGGAAACTAACAGATAAGTTATAAAGAATGTAAAAATAAAAATATAGATGAATCAACAACCAGAAAGTACATCAGTACCACAATAGTAAGAAAGAGAAGGAGGGAAAAGAAATAAAAAGGGCGGGGGAAGGCCTTGGCTGTGGAGAGCAGGGCCTAAGCAAGGGTGAGGTTTGGGTGGTGGGTGGGGTCAGTGCTCAGGACCCACAGGGCTGGAAAAGGCCCTGGGGGCTGTGGAGGGTGGGGCTTCAGCTCAAGGAAAAAAGGGGCCCAAGTGTGGCCCCACCCCTGGTCTCAGAGGGCAGGGGACCTCACGTGGGAGCCCAGCAGGCTTCCTGGGTTCAAGTGTGTGGGGCAAATGCCCTCCTCTCCTCTCCTGCTCCTCCAGTCTAGGGTCTGGGAGGGCTGCTCCCACCTGCCTCTCCTGATCTTACTGATTTTTTTAATAGCTTTAGCAGGTCCAGTCTCAGTCCTGTAGACATTCCTGAATCCCAGGGTAAAAGTCACTTGCATTGTTCAGGTAGGGATCCATGCTACGGCAGCTAGGAAAAGGCGCTAACCTTCAACCCAGCCTCCATCCAGGCTCTCCTACTCCCTCATTATCACATAATTGTTTTATTATAGCAAATATTAACAACAAAACACTTTTTGATATTTACTATCCACAGAAATATATGGGTATGTTTGTGTATACATATATTATGTATATAATAGGTATATCTATATATACCTTTAGCCTTTACAATATTTCCATGAATTATGTGTTATTACTATGCTCATTTTGTGTATGAGGAAACAAGTTCAGAAATATAAAATAATGTTTTTCCAATGCTACTTAAGTAAAAACAGTAAAATAGGCAATTAAATTATATCAATCTGGCTCCAGAGCCAAAGTGTACACTTCTTGAAACCTATCTCACATCCTTGCTGACTACATTTTTCCTTGAGTTGTTACAGCAGCAAGCTATGTGCAGGAGTGACCTGATAGCAGCCAGCCACAGCTGCACAGGGCACTTCTTACTTTTTGATCCAAGGATTCTCTGACACTAATATTAGGAAGCCAGTGGGAATCTATTCAGGCAATCTAATGAATGTGTAAAGTAAGTGACATAAATGACAGCAATATACTAAGGAATGGGAGGGAGAATTTGGGAATAATTTTTAAGGTAACCACACTATCCATGAAGCAGTATAGCGTTATTTGCTAATGGACTCAGATTAGTTACAACTATGTATTTTAGGATCTAGGGCAAGCACTAGAATTTTTTTTTTTAATAAATATAATCGATATGATGAGATGAAATAAAATGGAATCAAATTAAATGATCAGTTAAAACCACAGAAGGCAGAACAAGAGGGGTTCAAAAGCAAAGAACTAATACAACAAATAGAAAACAGTTACAAGTAATATTTTAGGTAATTAGGCAGTGGATTGTGGAGTCCTTTGTTGCTCAAACTGTTGTGTTTATCAAGCTTGCTTCTTCTCCACACTACTGCAAAAATATGTGGTACATCTCACTGCTGCTATCTAAATTAAACCTAAGTAAAATCAGTTTCCTGACCATAATTTACATAGAGATAATTAATGGTAAACATTGGGTAAAAAATCCATTTTAGCATTGCTGTGCTTTGTTTCAAATAAGCTTTATTTTTTAAAACAATTTTAGGTACACAGCTAAATTAAGTGGAAATTACAGAGAATTCCAATATACCCCTTCCCCCACACATGCAAAATTCTCCTCCCACTACAAACATCCCACATCAGAGTGCTACAATTGATGAACTTACACTGGCAAATCATTTCATTATTAGCCCAAATCCAGAGTTTACATTGGGTTCCCTTTTGGTATACTCTATGGGTTTTCCAAATATATAATTATATGTACCCACATTTATAGTATCATACAGACTAGTTTCATCGACCTAAAAGTCCTCAGTGCTGTCTAGTCATTCCTCCCTGTTCCTGATATTAGATTGTTTAATTCTTTAAAGAAATAATAATTAACATCAATTATTCTAAAACTCTTGCAAAAAATTAAAGGGGAGGGAACACTTCCAAACTCATTTCACCAGACTAGCATTACTGTTAAAACAAAACCAGACAAGGACACTATAAGAAGTTAAAATTACCTGTCAATATCCCTGAATAACACAGATGTAAAAATCCTCACCAAAATACTAGCAAATTGAATTAAAAAGTGCATTAAAAAGATTATATACCATGATCAAGTGGGATTTATCACTGGAATGCAAGGATGGTCCAACATATGCAAATCAATATGATATACTACATTAACAGAATAAAGGGTAAAAATCACATGATCCTTTCAATAAATGCAGAAAAAGCATTTGACAAAATTCAACATTCTTTCATGATAAAAACTCTCAACAAATTAGGTATAGAAGGAATGTACCTTAACATAATAAAGGCTATATATGATATGTCCACAACTAACATCATACTCAGTGGTGAAAAGCTGAAAGCCTTCCCTAAGATCAGGTACAAGGATGTCACTCTTGCCTTTTCTATTCATCATAGTACTTTATGTCCTAGCCATAGCACTTAAGCAAGAACAGGAAATAAGAGGCATCCGAATTGGAAAGAAAGAAGTAAAACTTAACTGTGGATGACATGATTTTCTATATTGAAAACTCTAAAGACTCCACCAAAAGACTATTAGAAATAATAAATGAATACAGTAAAATTGCAGGTTATAAAATAATATACAAAAATATGTTGCATTTATATACACTAACAATGAGCTAGCAGAAAGAGAAATTAAGAAAATTATCCCATTTACAATCATGATAAGAATAAAAAAAAATACTCAGGAATGAATTTAACCAAGGAGGTGAAAGACCTGTACACTGAAAACTGTAAGACACATTTGAAAGAAACTGAAGAAGACACAAATAAATTGAAAGACAGTCTATGCCCATGAAATGGAATGATTAACATTGTTAAAATGTCCATATTACCTAAAGCAATCTACAGATTCAATGCAATCCCTATCAAAATCCTAAGGATATTTTTCACAGAAATAAAACAAAAACTACAAAATGTATATAGAACCACAAAATACCCTGAATAGCCAGAGAAATTCTGAGAAAAAAGAATAAACCTGACTTCAAACTACATTACAATGCTAAAGTAATCAAAACATCATGGTATTGGCAGAAAAACAGATATCTAGATAAATGGAACAGAATTGAGAGCCCAGAAATAATCCCACACATATATGGACAATTAATTTATGACAAAGGAGCAAAGAGCATATAACAGAGAAAGGATAGTCTCTTTAATAAGTGGTGTTGGGAAAACTGGACAGCCACATGCAAAAAATAAAAATAAAACTAGACACTCTCACACCGTACACAAAAATCAACTCAAAGTGGGCTAAAGACTTGAATGTAAGACCCAAAACCGTAAAACTGGAAGAAAATACAGGCAGTGCATTCCTTGACATCAGTCTTAGATATATCTTTCTTGATAATTCTCCTCATGCAAAGGAAACAAAAGCAAAAATAACCAAGTGGGATGACATTAAGCTAAGAAGTTCTTGCACAGCAAATGAAACCATCAACAAAACAAAAAGACCACCTACCGAATGGGAGAAGATATTTGCAAATCATATATCTGATAAAGGGTTAATATCCAACATATGTAAAGAGCTCTTGCAATTCAACAACAGCAATAACAAATAACCTGATTTTAAAAATGGCCAGAGAGCCTGAATAAACATTTTTCCAAATGACTAGCAGGCACATGAAAAGCCATTCAAAATCAGTAATTATTAGAGAAATGAAAATCAAAACCACAATGAGATAAAGCCTCATGCTTGTTAGAATGACTATTATAAAAAAGGTAAGAAATAGAGGTGCTGGAGAGGATTTGGAGAAAAGGGAACCCTCATACACTGTTGGTGAGAATGTAAATTGGTACAGTTACTATGAAAAATAGTATGGAGATTTCTCAAAAAATTGAGAATAGAACTACCATATGATCCATGAATTCCACTCCTGGATATTTATTCAAAGAATACAAAAACACTAATTTGAAAAGATATATGCACCTCCATGTTCATCACAGCATTATTTACAAGAGCCGAGATATGGAAACAACCTAAGGGCCCACTGATGGATAAATGAATAAAGAAATTGTGGTACATATATACAGTGGAATCCTACTCAGACACAGAAAGATGAAATTCTGTCATTTGCCACAACATGGACGGACCTGGAAAGTATTATGCTAAGTGAAATAAGACAGATGAAGAAAGACAAACATAATATGATTTCACTTACATGTAGAATATATAAAACAAACAAATGACCAAACAAACAAAATAATTGAACAAACCAAATCAAACAAAAACAAGCATGTAGCTACAGGGATCAGAGTAGTGGTTACCAGAGGGAAAAGAGCAGGGAGTAGAGTGAAATGTAGGGGGTCAACTGTACAGTGACAGATGGAAGCTAAAGTTTTGGTGGTAAACACGCTGTAGCGTTAGTGTATACAGAACTAGAAATATAATGTTGTATATATGAAACTTATATAATGTTATAAACCAATGTTGCCTCAATAATAAATAAATAACACTGGAAGAAGAAAAACTGAAAGAATATGTGATATATATACACAGTGGAATATTATTCAGCTATAGAAAGGAAGGAAATCCTGCCATTTGTGACAAGCTGGATGAACATGGAGGGCATTATGCTAAGTGAAATAAGCCAGACAGAGAAAGACAAATGCTGTAAGGCATCACTTACATGTGGAATCTTAAAAAAAAGAAAAAAGTTGAACAGAAACAAAATAGAAAGGTGGTTGTCAGAGGCTGGGGTAAGGGGAAAATGGGGAGATAGATATAGATCAAAGGGTACAAACTTTCAGTTATAAGAAGAATAAGTTCTGAGGATTTAATGTACAGCATAGTGACTATAGTTAATAATATAGTATTATACATTTAAAAGTTGCCGAGAGTAGATCTTAAGCATCCTCACCACACAAAAAAATTAAGTGAGGTGATAGACATGTTAATTATCTTGATTTTTTAATTATTCCAAAATGTATGTGCATATCAAACCATCACATTGTACACTTTAAATATATACAATTATATTTGTCATTTATTCCTCAATGAAGTTGGGGGGGGAAGGAAAGTAGATTATAAACATTGGTCCATCCAAATAAATTTTTTTTAAAGAAATGTTCTTACAATTAATATAATTTAGTATTTATATTGCTATATAACAAATTACTATAAATTTATCAGCATAAAACAACACAAATTTATTATGTCATTGTTTCTTTGGGTCAGGAATCTGAGCACAGCTTAGGTGTGTCCTCCACTCAGGGTCTCACAGGGTACAATCAAGGTTTACATTCTCATCTGGAGTCTTGGCTGGGGGGGAATCCAATTCAAGGCTCATTCATATTGTTGGCAGAATTCATTTCCTTACAGTTGTATGAGTAAGGATGCTGCCTGTTTGTTGACTGTCGCCTGGAGCCTGCTTCAGGTCCTAGAGGCTTCCCACAGTTCCTAGAGGCTGCCCACTGTTTCTAGAGCCTGCCCATAGTTCCTTGCCACATGGGCTTTTCCTACATGGCCTCTTATTTCACCAAGCCTGCACAGAGAGTCTGATTTGGGTTGTAATTATATTTGCAAAAGTTCTTCACCTTTCCTGCACTCTATTGTCTAAAAGCAACTCAGAGGTCTTACCACACTCAGGGGGAAGAGATTATACCAGGCATGAACACCCAGGGACAGGTATCATGGGGCCCTCTCTAAAGTCTGCCTACTGCACCAAGTGATAATAATAATTGTGTTTTGTGTGGTTAGGATCATCGACTTTGGGGTAGAACAGACTTGGCTAAGAGTCCTGGCTCTGTTGATTGTTAGCTTTGTGAAGTTGACGTCACTTCACTTCTATAAATGTCAATTCCTTCATATATAAAGTATGAATAATAAGATCTACTTCATGAGGATGACTACATGAGAGGATAATTCTGCAGCACTTACTATCATACCTACTACTTAGAAGTATTTTGAACTTTTTATTATTGCTATAATTATTAAATATGTGCTTTATGAGTAATCACAATTTATTTTTAGAATAAATAAACAGGTTTATACTAGCTGTTTAACGCTATTTATTCTTACTAAGATCATAGTTCTAAGCCCAAACCTATAGAAGGGAATTTGATTATATTAATACTAGTCCTATAAACAAATTATTACAATGGAACATGCGAGAATTTGTGTAATTTTTCAGCTTTTGGGTATTTTAAAATTAGTTCCAAAGTAGATGATTCTGTCTGTCAACACATTTCTTTTCCTACAAAGTTCTCCAGGCACTGTTTGAGGTTTTCCTAATGTTTTGTCTTTTTTCCTCAAATACGTTTCCTTCTTTCCACTTGGCTTCAGATTTCTACTCTATCTGGCAGCAGCTTAAATATTTATAAAGCTTAAGCTACAGACTTTCTTTCAAAAGTACCATAAAATTGAAAAGTGAAACTGAAAGTGTAGTGATAACATCAAGAACAAATATGTTGACTTGGTGAATTCTGAAGAGCACAAAGAAATTTTAGAAAACTGTGGTTTTCCTGTCCCTGTTCCCAAGTTATAACAGGCCTATTTCTTCTCATAACACTTCACAATTCTATTTTTAAATGATACAAAAAAATCAATGGCAATAATATCAGAAGCTACCAATTCTACTTGATTATAAAATTCAACTAGAAATTCAGAATTCACATCCTTTCCCTCCAAGGGTCCAGAGTAAGGAAGTGAAGGGAGAAGGGGAACTGTCATTTACTGAGAGTCAGCTGTGGATGAGCCACTTGCTTTAACTTTTATAAATGCTGCCCTTTAATGCCTTCACTTAATGAAATATAGTAGTTGTAGGCAAAGGGGGAAGTTCTAAAACAT
>NW_006774670.1:1709402-1718427 GCF_000442215.2 Lipotes vexillifer
ATTTCTCAGTTTCAGTTTGTAATCATAAATTTTTAATCTTAAATTGATATTTGTCCAAAAACCTTAATATTTTCCACTGCCTATCAAATCTAACCACAATTTTAAAAAATATTTTATTGTCGATAAGGTGGACTTTGACACATACACATACACATGCACAAATACGCGATACAAGCGCAGGCACACACCACACCCGTAAGGAAATTTTGAAGTGTTTTGTCAAAAAAAAGAAAGGAGAGGAGAGATATTGGCTGTAAGTTAGAAAGCCTGAGGAAAACAAAAATAATTACAATAGGTACCTTGAAGAACTTTTTTTAAATACGACTGTGAAGTTTGTTCGATTGTCCTGGAGGAACAAAAACGTGTGGTGCACAGATCTTCCAACCTAGTAGATGGGCAGGTCTAACACTGAACTTCAGTGTTAAAACACTGTTGTAGTACACCTAATTTACATTCTTTAGTATCAGCTTTACTGGTAATAAATATTCTACTTTGATTTTTATCTGCCATAACCTTTTTTTTCTTAACAGATTTTGAACTTAAGTGAAGTAAACAGAGATACCAATCACTGATTTTCCTCAGACCCAAACAGAATGATGAGTTTAGGGTGATGAGTTTTTAATATTAATTAATATTAAGTCTAATCAGTTATCTGTGATATATTGCATTTTGCCTTTTATGCTTATCTGTGTGCTTCTGCTTGTTATAAAACTGCAGTTTCTTGTGTGCAGTGATCATTGCTCTCCTATCATTATTGTGCCTTCCCCTTGGAAAGGAAATAAATAAGCCTACTAAGCTGGAATACTACTCTGCCTTTTTAAGCAAATATTACTGTTGTTGAATATTTGTTATGGTCAGCAAGCCTATCAGAGGTCACAACATAATTGACAACTGACACACATTTTTAAAATTACATTATTATGAACTCTTTGTTCTGATTTTTTGTTATTGTAGGTTCAAAAAGAAGCCACAACCATTGGGACAAATAATTAAAGTCAACTTAAACACATATTTATAAATAATAATACCTTAATATTTGTAGAACAGAATATAATTTTGGAGGTTTTCCAATACTTTTTCAAATTCTAGCCTCTCATCATGTTGGAGATATATGAATATATTATTAAAAACTTTGTTGGCCAATCTATAGAATTTTATACCATTATAGTTTCAGTATTTGACCTAGATAGATTGCATTTGTTACTTTATTTTATTATATAATTTTTTACAGGGAAAAACTCATTTAATAGGTTAGTGAAATAAATATATTGCCAAAACTTGATTTTTGCTGTGCTCTAAACCAGTGTAATTACTCAAGTGAATCCATCAAGTGTATATCATAAAAATGAGTGGTGCCTTTGAATGTATTACAAATGTAGTAGCTTGCCATTTCCAGCTCTCTTGAACTAATGAGGCATCTCACAAAACTGATCTAGTCTCAAGAGACCTGTGAAGAGGGTCAGGATCTCTGTGATCATTGTTTGGCAAAGAAAAAGCTTTAGGGGTTTGTACTTTTTTATCAACTACACTTTAGATCTGCTTAGTTTCTTTACTCTCAGATGTTCTCTCCTCTCTAAAGCTTCTTATGTTTTTCCTGGGGAAATAAATGAGACCTAAGGGGTGAGTCTCAGCAATTATATCTCCATGACCCTATTTTCCCAGGCAGAGTTGATCTCACAGCAGTTCCATTTTTCTCATTTTTCCCACAGATGTATCTTACACCAACACCTTTCCTTATGAGACAAACTGTAACTTGCTGTAAGCACAGATTTTAAGAAACTGAGAATTCTTAAAGTCTGAAATTAGCTGTTATTTTCAAGTATAATTAATTTTATGTTAAAAGCTAAAGGGGATTATTTGTAAAATACTTGATAAAATGTGTGTAGAACTATTCAAATGCATGTTATCCTTTTGCCCATGTTCCAAAGATGTATAACATTTGAACAGCTTAGCAAAACACAACTTTCTAAAAGAGAAATCAGTGAACAGATCTTCTCCCCTTAACCCCTGCTTTCTTTCCTACCATAAAAAATCTTGGAAAATTACAGAGTCTCAAAGATCCCTTCCTCTTCCTTTGTTTTCTATTTTTTCTCAGGTGAAGCAGCAGAGTTGAACTAAGGAACAGAGTTTATGCTTTCTCTCCACAATGTCCATGTAGGACATCCTCTTAATCCCTCTTAGAGGTTCAGAGTCATAGTGTTTTTCTATATGAAGGTAACATAACTGGATACCATATATGAAAAAATTCTCACTATAAGGTTAGTTTTGAAACTCATTTCAGTTTTTTTCATTGTCAATAATGTTTTCTTTACCACATGCCCGCTTCTTCAGAACCACCCCAATGCCCTATTCCCTTTACAGCAAAACATCCTGAAAATTTGTTCTACTGTTGCATTTTCCCTATGCACTACCCTAATTAGGTTTCAACTCCCCTCATAAGATGAAACTGTTTTTGTTAAGGACTGCTGCAACATCCACACTGCAATCCAATGTCATTTTTATGCACTGTCACACTCAGAGTTGCAACAGGAGGCAGATTACATAATACAATTAGCATAATTCAAGGAAGGTTGACTACAGGGTTTATTTACAAAATGTAGGAAGACTCTAGAAATACCACAGAGATAAAATAGCACCCAAGGTCGACTAACAGCAGAGCTGTAATTGACCCTAATCTTGGAATGATGATGGAAGAATGCATTTGCTAATCAGGAAGAAAAAAGTCATGAAGAGGGGGCCCCCTGGAGAGGAGCTATGTCTTCCAGTAGAGGAACATAGCCAGAACAAAGCAGGCCTCCAAGAAATGAGGTAAGGAATAAACATCCTGACTTTATTCTCTTCCTCTCTCCAGATGTCATGCTGGAGATCCCAGTTAACTGAGTTGACAGAATTCGCAGATCAAGGAAACTCTTGATTACTCTGCACATCTCAGCCTTTTGGGACAGAACGCAGGCACATGAAGGACAGAGAGTGGATCTGGAAGGTTAAAGAGAAAACATACTTATATCCACTGCCTCATCTTACTCTGCCTCTCAGGAGTGTTCTGCACAGTTGACCACTCCCTATTTCCTAAACGCCTTCTTCACTTGTCTTCCATGCCAACACATCCTTCTCGGTTTCCTCTTAAGTAACAGCCACTTTTCTTCTCCATCTCCTCTTCAACTCAAATTTTAAGTGCTGTATTATTCCAAGGTAAATCTTAGGCCTTCTCTTTCCACATAACCTTATTTTATGAGAGCTTTAAGTACTAAAATTACTGGTACCTTGTAGTTTATAACTCCAACATGGAACTTTTCTTTAGGATTCAAACTAATATAATAAACCTACTTCTTGACATCTGCACTGGCTAGATGTCTAAGAGGAAACCTCAGATTTAATATTAAAAAAATAGAACAATCCCCCTCTTCTTCTCCCACCCCTACCTAAATTGTTATTTTCTTAATCTTACTCATCTCTCTAAACAGTCACCATCCATCTACTTGTTCAAACCAAAAATGTAGAATCATTCTTATTTTCTTATATTTTCTTATGTATTGCAACTAATTCACTTGTGAGTCCTGTAGGCCCTACCACAAAAAGATGTTCCTTGGATATCCTTTTCTCTATATACATCACCATTTTTCATGTAGATTTCAGCAATAGCTTCATAACAGATCTTTTTCTTGCTCTCTTTACCCTGCTACAGTTTCTGCATGGAATTCCAAACAAGCCCAGAGTGATCTTTGAAAAATATAAATCAGATAGTGTCACATCTCTGCTTAGAATCTTCCAAAACTTTCTCTGCAAATGCACTCAAATCTAAATATTTCATCATGGTAAAAACTTCTACATGACTTGCTGCCTACTGAGCTCTTTGACCTAATCTACTCTTCTCTAAGTGGTTCTTTATTCTCTTGCTTCATGGGCCTTCAAACTATTTTTTAGCAAGAGATTTTGCCCTCACTGTTTCCTCACTTGAATGATCTTGCCTGTCATCCCTGCAGGTCTCACTCTATTATTCTTTCATTCATGTCTCTGCTCAAATGTACCCCCTCATTAAGACCTATTCTGACCACCCAACCTAAGTTATCACCCAAATCATATTGTTTTATTGTATGTCTAACATTTATCACCTTTCTTATCTCTATACTTTTTGCTTTTTTCTGTTTTTCCTCACTCAAATATGTTGCATGAGATCAGTGATCTTCTCTCACTTGTTCACAACTCTAACCCGAGTATCTAGAACAAAGTGTGGCTCATGGTAGATGTTGATTTTGCTTGATGTAGAATGAATGAATTCTTTAGTTTCAGTATTCAATTATAGTCTGAAGTAAAGGAGAAAACGAGTGGTACTTTGAAAAAGAAAACCATAGGACTTAGGGGTATTTTCTTCCAAGCAGGAAGTAACAATTAAATGATCTGAAGGAGAATTAGAAGGAAGAGGACAGGAAGTGAGAAATATGTCCTAGATCCCTGTTTGGCAGAAACTCTGAAGCCAGCAGAAGCTAGTAATAACCAGATACAATTGGGGATTGTTTATCAGTTACAAGGACAAAAAATTGGAAATTTTCATACATTTTAGAAACATGCAGAGTCCTTTGTTGCATCCCAGATGTCATGAGGCAAAGGAGGAATTCCCAGTAGAGCAAATGAGGACTATTAAATGTGACACATGATAGATCTTGCAACACTGAATCCAAATAATGTCAAAAATCATACAAGGTGAGCTCATTAAGAACTGGAGTCAACAGAAAGAAAACCATGAATTTGATTAGTTACAGACTTCAGCAGTGGATGTCAGTACCTTACCCAAAAGAAGATAGGGATTAGTCATCATTAGATGCTCAAAGGCAGAAGAAGACAAGTCCCTCCTTATCAGAGTAAGGCACTGACACAATCACATAACCTTGAGACTCCTTTTACCTATTGCCACAAGAATCCCTGATTCTTAGCAGCAAAGAACATTCTACTTTCTTAGGTGCAGTAATCCTGGGTTCAGTTTTTCAACCAAATTTATCAGACATAGTAAATTCTTCCTGCAATAAATTTACTTAGCTTTAAAAAATTAAACAAGTAACTACATAGATTATAAGAATGGCATATAAACAAGTCCAGCATCTGAACATCTTGAAATCGTTCTATCCTTGAGATGTGCATGGTCACAGTGATGATGGTTAGGTGTGTTCAGCCTCAGCTTAGGGAAGTTATCAGATCTAGGCTTCTTTCAGCTTTTACTCCTAATTAGTAGATTCAGGAATACATGGATAGCTCTCATTCTCTGGTTTAGGTGCATCCCATCAATACCACTTAGTCATTACTTATTAGCCAATATTGATATTGAAGTACAGATGTTTGCTCTAGTACTCAGCTGTTGGCCAGATTCTCATTTACCTTGGATCCTGTATCCTCCTATACTTTTCTTAAGTCAATATTACAAGATATATTTGACCAGAGGTCTTTTGGCATTTCAGAAGGTAGATGAAAGAAAAAAGAATCATCTGTTTACCCCCCTACTTCCCCAAGTTCACCCAATCATTATCATCTCTATCAGTCAATGAGTTAGAAAAAAGTAAAATATGTTTATTGTGATCATATATGCTTACTTTTTAAAATATTTGGTCACCAGTTAAATTATTCTCCCATCTCCCCTTTATCCCACTTATACATTTTATAGGTATTAGTAGAGACATACCACACTCCAAAACTACATTCATATTTTCTTTTAGCTCATCAGTCTTCACGGACATTATATCAGTTGAGGCTTTTAGGACAATTTACAAAATATTTTTCATCCTGGGTTCATTACCTACGTAAGCTTTATTTTCACTTACCCCTATAAGTAAACTTATAAATTCTTTACCAAATCATATAGCTTTGGGAATCTCATCTGGAGTCATTATTTTGATTGTTGATTGCTAAATAACAAACCATCTCAAAACTTAGTAGCCTAAAATAAATTTTTAATTTTTTTAATCTTTCCTAGTTTTGTGAATTCACTGGGATGTGCTGGGAAGTTTTACCACTGGTTTCACTTGGAGTGTCTCATAAAATTGCAGGCAGAGGGCGGCTGGTGCTGGAGTCACTGGAGTCTCAACTGTGATGATGGGACTGTTATATCTTTACCCATCTTCATATAATCTCAATACCTCTCCTCTCCAAGTGGCTTCTCTACAGGATTTTTTTATATCTTCAGCACAGTAGTTATACCTCTTACATATTATTTCAAAGCTTATGACAGTGAGCATTCCAAGAGAGAGGAAGCAGAAGCTACCTGCCATCTTGAAGTCTAGAGGTGTAACTGGTGCAGTGACTCCCTCCATAGTCTATTGGTCAACATGAGTCACAGGTCAGTCCACTTTCAAGGTGAGAGAAGACTGTACGAGGGCTAAATATTGGCAGGTATGATTCATCAGATATCTTCTTTGAAAACTGTCTACCATAATCATATTCGATTATGTCTTTTCTATTGGCATTCTGTACATCTTTAACCACATTTGCAACATAAGTCATTGACAAAGGAATATACCATCATTTTACCCAAAACTGCACAGCTTAAACACTTCTGTGTCTGCTGACTTCATATTCCCAAGTAGCCATCTCCAGAGGCTAAATCAGGTTATCAGCCTTGGCATTACAATTGCTTTCTGAGCTAGCAATTGGTAGACATCATAAAAGTCTACCTTAATTTATCCTCAGAATTCTCACAAAGATTTCCACAATTGCATTCTCCAAATAGGAGTGTTCTTAAATGTCCACTTATCTAGGACCCAATTTCCAGACTACACAACAAAGCTTTTGGCGAAAACCCAAACATTAACCTGGAAGTGAGAGCCCAGTTCTTCCTTCAGTAGCAGATGCACTGTCCTCATTTCTACTCATTGTGCAGATTCATCTTTTTCTTCCTCAAACAAGGCAAATCGCAGCAGACTTCCAAATGACATTGCATCCTTCATTATGAGACTTCTATCAGTCAACCAGGCAGCTTGCTTCATACTGAATTCATGGAGAATATTTAGAACTTGTACTATTCATCAATAGTTATTGACCATTTTTCTGGGGATTCTATTACCTATCCCAAAGCAGAGATGTGATGCGACCTATAGGATGTATAGGTGGCATATTCCTATAATTTATTTCCATATTATTAATGAGGTTTGCTGAAATGGTCTATCCTTATTGTAATGTCTCTCTAATACACCTATGACAGAAAAGATATTTCAGTTCTCAGATCATTTGATGTCTTTCAGTGGGGATGTTTCACCAAAGCTCATTAGCAGGTTGTTGTATGTCCCTCAAAGGAGCTATATCTATACACTGCATCAGGTAACCTATGAGCCCAGAATTTCAATAATCACTATGGTAGCAAAATGTTAGATTTCTACAATAGACTGCATCCTCTATTTGTCTGCACAGCAGTCACTTTCAAAATCATTTGTATAATAATATCATATGTTATTGATGCTGATTAATGATGCTGTTTAGTTCAATCTGCTGCATGTCTATATGTGCTCTGGGCCACATTTCAATGTGCAATTTCATGTATCAAGGCTAACAGGAAGCTTGAGAAAACAAAATATCAGGATTTTTGATGGGTCCAACTAAATCCAAATGGCTTGATAATAACTTATGCATTTTTCTTATGAGTAGGGTCTGGTACGGGCTTTAGTGTATTCTATAATTTCTGAGGAATGTCATAGAATGTCACATATGGCCACAGACTAAGTTATTCACAAATTTAACTGATTGGGTTGGGCCCTGTCTTTTATCCTCATCTAGTCATATATATCACCACAATTCTTAAATAGTTTATGACTTCTTCCTCTGAGAGAAGAACTATCATGATATCAATCACTGCAATGAATCAGCTTACTTTTGCCATTGGCCAAATCTATACTTCATCTCACTATGTTGTGACGTATGCCTGAGTATCCTAATAGGAGGATGATCAATGCATGCTGGCTTCCAAGACTGATGTGGAAAGAAAGGCTTGACCAAGTCTCTCAAAACATACCAACAGAGTTAACTTTAACTTGTTAGACTTCCTGAAGACCACGGTATATGACATACAGAGGCTACTTTATTCAAATAAAACAGCTTGGTTTGCTTAAAAACATAATAATAAGGGGGGGATGTTTGAGAGAAAGACTAGGACTAAAACATAAAACACTATAAGCAGAATATTGGATTCTTTCTCTGTCTGTTCCATTCAAAATTATGCTCTCTGAAATTACATTTGACAATTATAATCATCAAATACCTACCACTATATCTACCACCTTCTTTTCAAATGTTTTTAATTTCATGTCCACTCCTAAAAATATAAATTATTCTTATATCTAATTGTTCTCCTTTTTCCAAATATACTTTTCTTTACTCTGTATCACTAAAAGTCACAGTCTTGTTTTTTTAAAAAATCACTTTTATCATTTCCTGAATGACAGGAAGGATTAGGATTACATAATTTCCTCAATATATATATTCTTATAAAATAATAAACTTATACGCACATGTGTACAAGCTTAAAGTTACAGTAAAAAAATGTGATCAGACGACATGTCTAAAATCAGCATTAAAAAAAATATGTAACTCTTACACCAGAGGCTGCAAACAAGTGAGATGAGTTCTGAGAGCCAGGTAATTGGAGCTGAAATTTTAATTTTCTTTATTATTTTGAAAAATCATTATATACTCTTAAAGTGTACACTATGAAAATATGTAGGGGGGCGGTGGAAAGATGGCGGAGGAGTAAGACGCGGAGATCACCTTCCTCCCCACAAATACACCAGAAATACATCTACATGTGGAACAACTCCTACACAACACCTACTGAATGCTGGCAGAAGACCTCAGACCTCCCAAAAGGCAAGAAACTCCCCACGTATCTGGGTAGGGCAAAAGAAAAAATTAATTAAAAACAGAGACAATAGAATAGGGACGGCACCTGCACCAGTGGGAGGGAGCTGTGAAGGAGGAAAGGTCTCCACACACTAGGAAGCCCCTTCGCGGGCGGAGATTGCGTGAGGCGGAGCGGGGAGCTTCAGAGCCG
>NW_006774670.1:1721820-1753320 GCF_000442215.2 Lipotes vexillifer
TTTTATTTTATTTTATTTTTTTAACATCTTTATTGGAGTATAATTGCTTTATAATGATGTGTTAGTTTCTGCTGTATAACAAAGTGAATCAGCTATACAAAAACATATATCCCCATATCTCCTTTCTCTTGCATCTCCCTCCCACCCTCCTTATCCCACCTAATTTACTCATAAAAATAACTCCGGTTCCAGCTTCAGAAGTCCTGGGTTAGGGTCCATTTTCCCTACGTAATAATGGTATGAGCTTGTTCAAGTTGTTTAACTTCCCTGGTTATCCAACAATAAGGGGCTAAATAATCACAAGGCATTTCATTTTTAAAAAGTTTTATACTTAAATTTGTTATTTTCAAATGGATCTCCCAGTTATTTTAATTAGAGCAGCTTAAGTATTATGCTTCTGAAGTAGAACACTTTGTTTCCTTTGCCCTCTCTCTCACATACTGACATGCTGACACACACCACTCCTCCTCTTGTTATGAATACGTACTTAACTCTAGGGTGACATGCTGCCATTCTTAATAGGTGCATATTAGGTGGAAGGATGAGCATCTTTTAAGAAGCAGATGGAAACTCAGTTGGAAAAGCACAGGAAATATCAAAATGAGAAACAGCTGAGTTGGGACAAGAACACAGAGTGAAAACTAAATGGTGTCTGTGTAAGGTTCAAGAGGATTGGTTAAATTCACATCACCAGCCTGCTTTCTTTGCTGTTGTGTGCATATCAAGGCCACCTCTTAGGACGGTGTGCAAGGATCCTGGGAAGAGAGGAGAGGAAGGAAGGCTGAAAGCTACCCCTTTGCTTGTGCCTGTGCTTGTGAGAGGGATCGCATTTTCCTAATTGTACAAAGGTATCAGATGGGTTAGTGGTAGAGCTAGTCTACATTTCAGCAAAAACAACTGTGAGTAAATATTGAGTCACTGACAAAGAGTTGATTTTTGTTGTAGATTAAGCAGGGCAGGAAATACCTAAATTATAGCGGGGGTTTAAGTTAGATCAAGGAGGTGTATCCGGAGGTTTTGAAAGAAAAGGTGGACTGTTATCTTTCTAAGATGGTTCTAGATCCTCTATAATGCCAGTTTTAGGGACCCAGCAGACTTCTTTGAGATCACGGAGTCACGGCAACAGAACTCTAATGTCTTCATTTTTCTTGTTTCCTTAAACACAAGCTAAATTATGCTCACTATTGAGTTAGCAGAGTGAAACATATTATTACCAATTCACTTACATAAGGATGCTGAGATTCAGTGACTCTGAAATATCACGACAAATATAGAAAATATAACCCAAAATGTAAAAGGTACAATTAACACTTCATCTGATTTGACTTTTGTGAGTGGGGTCTGGGCGTGCATCCTCCTTACTAAGGGCCTAAAATGGTTGCAAATGTCCCTTGGCCCTGTTACTATCTGCCTCCAATCTTTAAAAAGGGTCCTTGGTGCCTGTTAGTTAGGAAGCAGGCAAAATAAGGTCAAATAAAAGTCAGAGTATGGTGGGCTGCAATTTTTCTTCTCATGCATTCCAAATTAAGAGGGAATGTAAGGGTTAACTATAAAGTATTCCACCTTGAACTCCCACACTCTCTTTATCTAGCACACCATAATAAAAGATCAAGAGTTCCTGCTTATTATCTTATTTTTCCTGCTTGCTCCACCAGGCTAAGGCCCAGTCTGGTTATGGATTAGCATGGTGATCGATAGTAAAGCCTGCTGTCTCTCTCGGCAGGGGAAAATGAACTCAAAATGCAGTCAAACTCTTATTGATCAAGAATATAGGTCTCACTTTCATTACCTCTGTCTCCTGATAACCCACAAATAATGTGATGAGCTGCTAATGTCTCTGATTTTCAATGGACCCTTCACCCCTCCTGTCTGCACATTGCAGCTTTTATTTTCATCTTGATACACACTCTGTGTAATTTATGGAGCACTAACTCTCACTCTCTTACCGTCAGACCTGGTCAATCAGAGGTAATCATATCCCTCTTCACTGGGATGAGGCTCCAGCGAGTTCAAAATATAGTTTTCAAACATGCCAAGGAAATGCAATATGCAGCCGATTTCTTTTGGGGACAGAGAGATGCAAAGTCTTCTCGATGAAGCAACACTCAGATTGGTGGTGACCTTCTCAGGATCTGACCTGCTTCTACTGAAGTAGCCCCTGACTTGGCAAACGTAACCGTTCAAGTCTCTTGTACGGCTAATCTCGTCTCAGTTTCTGCTTCTCAGAGGACCTGATCTGATGCAGATTCTTTTTACCACTGTGAATATTGGCTCTCAGGGTGGGCAATGGCTGTGGTGTAGAAGAGGGTCCCCTTTCCCCTTGGTCACTTAATGACCTCAGAAAGTTTCTGTTAAATAGCTGTAGAAAAGAGTTTATAAAGAGGTCCTCAAGTATAAAACAGCATCCAACATGGGTATAGGACAGACTCTGCTGAACTTTATTATTTTCCACAGTCGAACTGTTAAAGTCAAATTAAAGCTAGTAACAGTTGCTTTACCTCTCAGATCTAAACTAAGGGAATGCTCAGCTAATTGAATCCCTTTTGTGAGGAAAGTCAGAGTATTTTCTGCTGACAATCTGATTAAAATAGATCAGAGTGATGCAAATAAAATCCTCTTTCCTGGAGGGAATACCAGATGACCAACAGCAAATAAAGTGATGAAATACTCTGCTTTTGGTTCAGCCGATAGAGTCTGAATGGTGTTTTCCAGCTCCAGTCCAAACAATTTGTACACCTGTTGAAAATAAAATAAAATATGACAGTGGTACAGAGTCTGGGGGATTAAGGTGATTTGTACTGATCTCTGAAAGCTGAGGTAATTGCAGGTCTCATTTTCCTCTTTTGTTCTGCAGAGCCGCATTTGAAATTTGACAAGAAAGTCCTCTCTCCCTTCCACTTTTTTTATTTTTTGCAGAGGACTAGGTGGAAATTTCACCAGATTTCCCCCTTTCCTCTCTGCTGTGTCTCCTTTGAAACGCTCTGGTTTCCTTTGGCTCATGAAATGAGATAAAGGGAAAACCAATCCAGTGTAGACTTTTGTTTACTTGGCAGATTTAGGAACTACCCTGGAAGGCATGCTCTTTCATTTATTGTTTTAAAAATATCCTACAAAGAGGGAAGAGATATGGGAACATATATATATGTATAACTGACTCACTCTGTTATAAAGCAGAAACTAACACACCATTGTAAAGCAATTATACCCCAATAAAGATGTTAAAAAAAATATGTATAAATTCTTTGGAAAAAGTAGTAATTAATTGTGAATCAAATTGTAAATTAAATGAGGAATGGCCATATACTTCCTAAGAAAACAACTGGTTAGGAACACATCATCTACTCATATTTATTCATAGTCATGTATAAACCTCAAAGAAGGAAAGAAGGAAGCAGGGAAAGAAGGAAGGAAAAAAGGAAGGAATGGCCATATACTTCCTAAGAAAACAACTGGTTAGGAACACATCATCTACTCATATTTATTCATAGTCATGTATAAACCTCAAAGAAGGAAAGAAGGAAGCAGGGAAAGAAGGAAGGAAAAAAGGAAAGAAGAAAGAAAAGCAAGAAAATCACCTATGGGATAACTTCCTTTATCACCCAATTCAGAATACCAATGGATCAACTGGTATAAAATGTACCCTCTCCATTATAGACCAAATGTGTCTGTTCCTCCAAAATTCACATGTTGAAGCTTTACCCCCAATGTGATATTTGCAGGTAACACCTTGAGGGGGTTTATAGGATTAGAGGATGGCACAAGGGTGAAGCCTCCATGACAAGATTACTGATGAGATTTCTTCTTATAAAAAGAAGAAAAGAGACCAGAGCTCTCTTTTTCTGCTCACACACAAAGAAGAGATCACGTGAGCACAAAGTGAGATGGTGGCTACCTACAAGCCAAGAGGCCTCAGTGTGAAACCTGCCTTGCCGTCACCTTGATCTTGGACTTCCCAGCTTCCAGAACTGTGAGAAAGGAATTTCTATCTTTCAAGCCACCTAGTCCATGGTATACACTTACGGCACCCTGCGTTGACTCAGCCACTCCCTGAGATGACTGTGTGGTGAGTTGCAATGGTTGCAGGTTATGAACCTGAGCAAGGTTTTGTTTTATCTCTTTAAAACTTGAGGCTGTTTCCCTGTGTGAAAGTAGAAGGGATGGAAGATGAGATAATAATAATAATGTTTTCTATAAATAATTTTTATTATACATACTATATAATAAATCAAAATACAAGTGTCTGGAACGTCATGGACTTGTCCTTTACCTCCCTCTAAACTTTCTCCTTGAAAATGCTAAACCAATTTTCCCATTACTTTTTTTTTTAATTGTTTTTTCTGAAATAATTATGGCTCATTTCATTTCCTTGGTATATCCATACCATTGCCTAACCACTCAACTAATCATTACAATAAATATTTTCACGGTTTCCCTGGTGGCGCAGTGGTTGAGAGTCCACCTGCCAATGCAGGGGACACGGGTTCGTGCCCCAGTCCAGGAGGATCCCACATGCCACGGAGCAGCTAGGCCTACGAGCCATGGCCGCTGGGGCTTTGCATCCAGAGCCTGTGCTCCGCAACGGGAGAGGCCGCAACAGTGAGAGGCCCGCGTACCGCAAAAAAAAAAAAAAAAAAAATTTTTTCACCTCAAGTCAGAATAGAAAAGAAGTTTATAGAGATACTCATTTTAAAAGTGTGATTTTCATTCTCAAAAGATTAAGCAAAATCTTTCCCTGATATCTATAAACACATTAGCGTTTATCAACCAAATTGCTAGAGAGGCACTATAAGTATGAGATCAGCTAGAAAGGTGAGGTGTGAAATTGGGGATATGAGGTTTGTTTCTGCGGTTTGCAGCTTTCTTGAGTGTGAATATGTCTGCCCCTAATTTGGGCAGAGTTGCCTGAAAAACCAAAAATTGCTCTGGTGACCATTTTAATGTATAATAAGCCCCCCAAATGACGTTCCAAACAGAAATGCATTTTTACATTTCTGCTGCTGCTGTAGCATTTTTCCTGAGTTTTCTGACGTGCTTTGTTATTCCCACTATCTCTGATGTGTTATATCTTATTATTAAGAATTATTTCACTTTTACTATTATATTATAGTAGTATTTATTTGCCTATACAATATCTCAATATCTAGGCACATTTTATTCTTTAGAAAGGTTATCTTCATCATGCAAACAATAAATTTCATTCTAGCCCTAACATCAGCTTTATTCCGTGAACACATAGTTTCTTTATTCCTCTAAAGAGGACAATATGTCATGAATAATTAAGTGTAATTCCCATTTGGGTCATAGTTTCAGATATAAAGAGATGTGAAGAGACAAAAAGTGAGACTAAAAATGGGAAGTCCTTGTGTATCTTTTCATCTTCTAGCCTGTCAAAAACATGGAAGTTTGTACTGAACACAATGTCTATAATTATAGTGCTGGTTGCCAAGAAGAGTTACTGTGTCTGTTAAAAAGAAAATTACAGCTACTTTGCAATTCAAATCTGTGTTCAGTTACCTTGTGAAATCCAAATCAATGCTAATCTGACCTTATGTTTCCAAAAGGCACTATACTTTTTAATACTTTTTTAAAAAACTGTATTACTGAGGATGACAAACACTCTCACATGTTCAAAACGATTACACATAAAGCAAGCACTTCAACTACCATACCCTGGACACACTAAAGAATTTCAGCAACCATAAAATTCATCTCTGAAGCACTTAACATTTTCATATGCCTCAGGTACGCCTGCTTACTCTACAGTTCAAACTCGGATTTATATACCAGTGAGGGTCTAGACAGGAAACAGATGGCACACTCAAACTGGGTAATTCAAGATAGTTTAATAAGGTGGCCTTCACAAGGGTGAATTGGGAAAACTACCAAGGGACAATACAGTTTCCTGGGCTGGCAAGAGCTGGAGCCTTACTACCTCTAGGTCTAAATGGGCAAGAATAAGAAGCGGTTATCAGAACAAAAACGGTGAGAGTTGTTTGGAGGGGGTCACCTCCAAACCGGGGTGTGGCCTTCAATAAAGAGACACACTTAATTCCCTGTGACCTGGTAGAGAGAGAATCAAGACTATACATACTCTCACTTCCCTCACTTTTGACTTCTCCTCTTCAACTGATGCCCCACTTAGATCAAATCCACTAGGAAGCCATAGGGCAAAGGTGCAGAGTGACACAGTCTATAGATGCCAGCTTTCTGTGGCACAGAGCAGAATTAAGGATAAAGAATGGAACTAGAGGAGGAAAAGTAAAATACTCAGAGCAATACATAGTCAATTTAAAACAACTTTCAATTAATGATTGCAAAATAAAATTTTCTATAGTATCATAATTCCAACTTTTGTAAAGAGTTAATTTCCAAATTGCCCTGAATCATTTATGAGATATTTTTCTATGCTGTTTAAAAATATAATTTGCAAATGTTGCCTCATCTAATACACCAAACAGCTGAAAGGCAGAAGGTCTTTTTAGCACACAGTGGCTCAGAGAATTGAAACATGTTGCTCTAAGCCACAGAACCAAGAAAGGAATAAAAAATGAATGAAACAGTGAATGCTATAAAATGAATGTTTGTCATATTTCTCCTACTATATACCAGACAATGCTTTAAGAATATTAAATGTATGAACCTATTTATTCCAGGCAACATTATATGAATTACACCTTATTATTATTATTCTGCCTATTTCATAGATTAGTAAACTTCATCAGAGAGCAAGTATCCTGTCCAAGGTCACACTACTGGGGTCAGGATGCATCCTTAAGCATTTGGTGTCAAAGTCTGTTCATTAGATTAAGATTTTCATCAGGATTATATTTGCTGAGAGACTTAAGCAAGAAGTAAACATCACAGAAATAAATATTGTGCTTGGATTCAAATGTTGGCTGTAAAATAAATAGAAAATAGATAGATGTCAGTGTGATGTGAATGGAATCTTTCTAAATTGAATGTATATTAACTTTTATATATCCTTTCAAGGGATCATTTAGAGATAATGTCAATAATATAGAGTTTTGTCACAAGATTATGATCTCCCACTGTTACATAACCATGAACATGAAGCCAAGTTGTTTATTTTCAATGCAGGAAAAATCAATCCAAGAATTATGTTCTATAACAGTGATTTTAGTTCTGTTATACAAAATGATGCATGTTGATTTAATAATTTTGCCTGATGGATGCTTGAGAGGCAAAATGACAGATGTTCCCTGCACCATTGTGAGCCAGAGTCTTCTGTCAGGCTTAGAAAATATACCTGTTGTATGTTTTGCCTAATCAGAAACAGTCATCCATAAAAGTGATGAGGTTGTACCCCTGTTGTAATCTGCACCTTTATGAATGAGATGATTTATGACCTGTTAGTTAAGGGTGCTGTGGTTTTTAACTTTAATCAGGGAATAGTGGTCAACCATGCAGCTATAAAGTCTAAGAGAGGAGTATATATATAGTACTTAAAAATTTGAGCTGACAGCAAAACAACTACAGAAAGGTCTATTGCACTTGGTAATGATCATGATTCAACTTTCATTTTAACTCCAAATGGAACTGTAGTAATTGTTTACTTGGGTCCCAAATAGAAAACCTTTCAAAGTTTCACTTAGCCTAGAGTGTATACAAAAACACCTAACTCCCAAAAGGCATAATAATACATATCTGTGAGAATATATTAAACGAAGCCTTATATTTTAATATTTGTGATTGTTTTCAAAGTGTTTTCTGTATACTTATTCATTATGCATTTCATGCTTACAACCACCTGGAGAGTTAGACAGCTCTATACTAGTTAGCTGAGTAAATTGAGGAATGAAAAGAGAAAAATCAATAAAAGAGTTAGGTGTTCTGATTCTTACTCCATGTGCTTGCATCCAATTATACCACAAAACCTTTCTTTCTTGAAAAATTATCTGCTTTTTAATAATATGTAGCTTGCCATAGTTTACACTTTTCTAAACAACAAAGACCTTCTATGTAATTGAAGAGAGTGATTTTAAATGCATTTCAAAGTTAAGATACAAAACTCATTTATTTAGTCACTGCAGGTCATTTTCAAATACCTGGATAGCAATATTTTATAAACTAAATACATTCTTGATTAGGTAGTTAAGAATTAATAATCAAGTTACAAAACTTCTGTTTACAAAGTGAGTTTTAAAACATGACAGATTTGAGGTTAATAGCATCAGGCCTTAAGCAACGCCCAATAGTGATATGCCTCTTCCCCACAGAACTTCTAAATGACTGAGAAATTGAAAAAAGGAATGGACCTACCTCAATTTACCCTCAGAATTCCCACAAAGATTTCCATAACTGCATTCTCCAAATAGGAGTGTTCTTAAATGTCCTGTTATCTAGGACCCAATTTCTAGTCTATACAACAAAGTTGTTGGCCAAAGCCCAAACATTAAGCTGGAAGTGCAAACCTAATTCTTCCTTCAGTACCAGATTCACTGTCCTCAGATAGCACTGATGCAGCTGATGTTGTAGAATATGGTTCATATATTTAAGAGAATTGTACTCCTGACACCAAATCTCAGAATTAGATAGATGCACTCACCCAATTTTATAGCAATACAAGAAAGGATAGGCCATGCCAGGTGGGAATTATCCCTTTTACATCATAGAGATGGGTGAACAGAGGAAAATGGGTACAGAGGATTCATTGCAAGACAAAAGAAAGGGAAAAACTAGCCTACAAATGGCTTTGTTTCTCTTGCCACACTCACTTAAAACAGAATTCATTTCACCTCCTTTTAGGCAGAATAAGTAAAGAGGGCATAAAGAGTCAGAATGTTTATGCTGTTGAAGTACCCTTGGAAGGAAGAAAATTTGTTTTTGCATATTATCCATCACTGTTCTAGCCACCTACACTTTTGTTAAGATTTTCTCTGCCAGAAAGTTGTCACTCATACTTCTTCAACCTAGCACAGGAAATATGATTTGCTGCATATAAAAACATTTCAAACCTTTGTGGCTTAAATCAAAAATTATTTGCTATTTCTTACCATTCTCAGAGTTGACTGGGCAAATCCAATCCCCAAAGAATTAGGTGAAGTCACCCAAGCTGGACAGGCTTGGCTGAAAGTTCTAAGGAGACCGCTTTCACATATCTGGAGCCTTAGTGCCAGTGGTTGACTAAGGTGCCGCTATTTTCCTCCACTTGGTCTCTTTCTCACAGCATGTGCCCTAGCCTCTGGGGCCTTTCAACACAATCTCTCTTTCCAGAAGAAGGCCTGATTTTTCTTTGCCACTAGATTGAAAGAGCAAGAGTAGAAGCTTACAGGTCTTTTAAGGGCTGAACCCAAAGCTACTTGCAAGATGTCACTTCTGTCACATTCTATTGATAAATGCAAGTCACAAGAAAGGGAAATACACTCTACCTATCCGTGGAAGATATGCAAAGAGAGAGCATAAATTACTGACCACCAATATGCAGACTAGTTATTGTAAACCCCAAAGGAATTTCCCCATGATTACAAGTGACACCTAATGCACTTTCCTTCCCAGCCCTGAGATATCTATTCTTACAAGCAATACATTGCCTCTGATTCTTCTGCATCCAGGCTTCCCTTCCCTGACTCCTTTGCTTTATCCAGTATTCTAAATTAATTCTATTTGCTCTCTGGAGCTGGAAAGTGGATGCCAGACCACTCTTTGAGAGCAATTCTTTATCTCCTTTCCCTCATCCATTGAGATGGATATGGCACTCCGTCTTAAATTTTGACAGCTTCAGCCGAAACTAACTTACTCAACAGATTCTTTTAGAGAAACAAAAAATATTTTATTTAAACCAACCATATAATCTTTTAAGGTAATAATTACAAATGAATAGGTTTTGTGTTTTTAGGAGCAAATTTATTGGGAACTAGATTGAAAGTCTACAATTTTAATATTTTTCAGTTCTTAAGATGGTGCTGTGATCACTGTTACCTCCTTAGGATATACAGTTCATTTCTGAATTATTTTATTAACAGATTCAAGTTGGCAGTCATTAAGTAAACATAGTTTTGGTGCTTAGAACTTAGTCAAGACTAACTTGAAAGCAATCCCACTGTGTGCCACACAGAGGGACAGACTTCAGGAAAAGGTTGACATCCATACTGTATGTGTATAACAGGTATTATTTTAAAATCTGTCTTCATAACTTTGAAGTTCACAATTATTTTAAACAAAATTAAGAGAGATCGGCACCAAAACAGCAGTGCCCCTGAAGGCAAAACAACAAAAACAGTGAAGAAAACCACAAACAAATACTGAAGGCTCCTATAGTCACATTTTCTTTGATTATAGAATTAATAATAGACTGTGTGGTGAATCTGATACACAGCTTGACAGTAATGCTGCTCTTACTGCTCCCAGTAAAGTCAAGAATCCAGCATGTTCTAACGGGAAGAAAATGAAGTGATTAATTTTGAGTTCTGCTGCCTGGTCCTCTGATACCTGTCCCAGATTTTTCGGGCTAAATCATTTCTTTTCTGTCTTTAAGTATTTTAAATAGCTGTCTCTAATCTCAAACTTGGAACTCCATATCACTGTTCTCCTTGTCAACATCAGTGACCTATACAAAGCAAACATTCAAGAGATAGTATCCTCTGTTTTATTACTCTCTGTATTAGTTTACTGGGGCTTCCAAACAACAAAGTACCACAAACTCGGGGGCTAAAACAATAGAAATTTATTGTTTCACAATTCTGGAGGCTAGAAGGCTGAAATCAAGGTGCTGGCAGGGTTGTTTCCTTCTGAAAGCTGTAAGGAAAAACCAGGTCCAAGACTATCTCCTAGTTTTTGGCAGTCTATGATGTTCCTTAGCTTATAGAATGCATTGTTTCTCCCTGTGTCTTCACACTGTCTTCTCTCTATGCATATCTATCTCTGTGTTTCAATTTTCCCTTTTTATAAGTATACCCAGTCACATTGGATCAGGGCCCACCCTAATGACCTCATCTTAACTTGATCATCTGCAAAAACCTTACTTCCAAACAAGTTCATATTCATGTACTAAGGGTTAGGACTTCAACATCTTTGGTGGAGACACAATTCAACCCATAACCATCATGAGTTTGGAGAAAGTCCAAACTCCTAGGTGTAGCAGAAGAGAGCTGCTATAAACTGCTCTCTGCTTTTCCCTTTAGGCTCATCTTTAGCATACTCCACATCTCAATATACACTCCAGATTATTGAACAGGTAACACTGTAATTTCCCTGGTTATACATCACATCCTATGGCAATGTCTTTAGTTTTTTGGCTGTTTACAGGCCAGTAAAAAAAGAAAAAAAAAGATTTCCATGTGTCACCCTGTGATCTCTCCAAGTCTCTGTATTGAAATAGCCTATTTAATTTTTGAACTGGACACAATATTCTCCTTGGCAGTCTTTTCACTTGACTTGAAACTCTCCTGATATTTCCCACTAATAACCCACACACTCACATCCTGTTTTGCATGCTTGTTCTAAGTGAGATCATTTTGTACATGTGCCTGAACCTCTGGCCCATAAGAAGTAAGAATTTTTAGTTAAGAAGTTTAGAAAAGATCTTGATCTAAGTTGTAAGATAGAAGGCTCAGGAACTGGCAGCTGCCAGAAGTGTTGCTCTACAGAGCAGGAGTGGGAAGACTACGGTCCATGAGCCTATTTGTGCATGCACTGTGAACTAGAATGGTTTGTATGTGTTTGAATTGTTGAAAATCTAAGAACATTATTGAAAATCAAAAGAAAAAACTATTTCATGTCAAGTAAAAATTATATGAAATTAGAATGGCAGTGTCCATAAATAAAGTTTCATTAGAACACAGCTACATTTATTTGTTTATATAGTTTCCATGGTTGCTTTCATGCTACAGCAGACTTGAGTAGTTGCGACAGAGACTTTATGGTCCACAAAGCATCAAATATTGCCTATTTAGCTTTCACAGAAATTGTTTGGTGACCCCTTATGTGAAGTAATAAGACAAACTGGAGAGAGAGAATGAGTAAGAGAGAAGGAAGAGCCAGTTAGAAGGCCGAGTGAGAGAGAAGGAGGAATGGAGATAAACAAAGCATATATGCAGAGAAAAGTCAAGAGACATTGAGCTCTGACACTGTCTAATTCCTATTATTCCTGAGGTTCAGCAACATTTTTAATCTTGAATTCCATGAGAAATACCAAATGAAATATAAAAACTGAATTTGTTGATGCTAATTAAAAGTGCCCCTAAAATACATCTGTCTTTCTCCTATAGTTGACTGTAATTTCCTTGAGGTTAGGGACTAACTCATTTAACATATTAGCTAAGTATAGTATTTGTCACTAAATAAGTATTCATTGTATGAATAGATACAGAAACAAATATATGTTGATAATATTGAACTAAAAGTGGGGATAAGGGTGGGGGAGCCAAAGAGAATGAGACCCCTGCCCCATCCCTAAAAGTACCACTCTCTCAAAATGTACTGTGAAGTGTTCTAGAAGATCACTTAAATGGATCTCTAAATCAACTAGAGCCCTCAACAAACAAACAAAAACAATACAGACAGTAGCTGTCATTGTTGACAAAGTGCAGTGAGTTCCAGGCAATCGAATTGGTGCTGTGATAAGTCCCAGTGGCCATCTGGTTTTTGCTGTGTCTTTATATGAGGTCTAAGTCTGGCTCAGGCTGTATTTTCTATGACCTCTAAGTCATTACTCATCTACCTACTTCCTATATTATACTCTCTGTGACTCTGAAGACTGTTATAAATATCCTGACCAAGAGAACATATAGTATTGCCACCATCATTACAAGTTTGTGAATTTTGTACATGAGGTTGCTGCTATTGACAGTTCCTTTTCTGGGAAAGAACTACAAACTGACCAAGAGTCAAATTATCTCCACTGGCAACAAAGGTTAGGTTTTGAAACCTGGCTTATGCTGTAACTGTATAAATTTGAGAAAGCTATATAACTCCACTTAGCCTTAAATAATAATACTAGAGTCATAGAATTGATTGTCAATGCAGATAAAACAGCACAGTTCCTGGCACATAGCAATTAAAATTTGACAAATACATAAGAGTAAAGAGAGTCAGAGTCCTTCAGATTGTTCATCACAAATGTTTCTGAATAGGTTATCACCATATTGCATTATTTTAATCAAAATATGAGTATAAAAGCCATGATGAGGTTAGCATAGTTTTGTTTCTGCATGATTTCTTTTGTCTTGCTAGATCCAGCATTCAAAAAGAGGAATTCAATAATCAGGTAAAAGTGTGATGTTGCAAAATAAGAAATGAAGAGAGTAAAATGTGCCACAAGGAATAGTTTGAGACATTCAAGATAAGTAGCCTATTGAAGAGAAGTGGGTCATGATAGGTCATTTCGAATAACATCAAACAATGTCTTTGCATGGCCCTAGGTGGTAGGACAAATAGGTGGAAGTCCAAGAAGATAAATCTGAGGTCAATGTATAATATTCAGTGTCATCAGTTGATTGAATATATTCCCTCAGTAGGTAACGAGATCCCTGACAATGTGGGTGTAAATAACCACTTGACCAAGCCATGAGAAGGGATTCAATCAAACATCAGAGAGCTGATTGGACTATTTGGCCTTTAAATTCCATTTTGGCCCTGAAATTTGATGCCTCTATAAAAATCTATATGATTACAAGTTTGCTCTAAGTAGATCATTTTCTAAAGAGGTAGAGACAGAGATAGAGAAAGAGGCAGCCATAAACATAAGTCTCCCATTTATCCCCAAGTATATACGGTTCTCTTTGGTAACCAAGTCTATGTGGTAACAATAGTCAGAGATTTCATCAAATGACCACACAAAATCAAATATTTAAATTCAATTCTCTTCTCCAGCAAATTCTGGGAAACTCATGAGGAATTCTGGCATGTTCTACAGTTCAATCCTACTGATCTCTTGTTAACTCATTCGTTTGTCCTCACAGCAAAATGCTGCTGCCCTGGAAGTCTGGGGAGCATTTTGTCATCTCAGAACTAGTTTCTTGTCAGTGCTCTTCCTCTTCTTATAGTATTTTATCAAAATTTGAGCTGGACCCCCATATCCTAAACAGGGTAAAGATAATAGTCAACAGTTCATTTCCCAAATCTGGCTTATTTGTGCACTAAGTTCCACTCAAATGGACCTTGGCACTGCCTGCCGTTTCTCTTATACATCTACATCAGTCTCGGGGAAAGATCTGCCCCCTGAGCTCTCTGGCCCATTTCTACTGCCCATTTCCTGTAAACAACTCTACTTGAACTATAAACACAAACACACTCTGACACACACACAAGCACACAGAACACAATCACACGGAAGGGAGTTCTCCAATTATGCAAGGGCAAAGGTACTTCTAGTAATGACATAACTCTGTTTACATTAAAAATGAAACTTTTAGCACTTAGAACCTCTTTACAGTTCTTCAAAAACATGTGGAACTTTAGCCTAGCCTAGGGCTTTCTCAAAATACACAAATTCTGCTGCAAACATTTTCACTTTTAAAAATAGAAAATTTGTAGCAACTTTTAAATGGCTTTTTTCCAACCACCAAAAAATACTGAAAACCCATCAGTTACAGATATAAATCTTTTTGATGACTGTTCTTATTTTCATTTTGGCCCCAAATGTCATTAAAATTGTGTCTTTGTGACTAAAAATGAAAATGCAGTTGTTACTGTATAAATACAAATTCAGAACACATGCTGTCTACAAGTTCAAAGTCAATGCGACTGAAGCCAATGACTTCTCACATAGAGTTAAGATAAAAGTTCACACAGCACCACATAAATTTCTCAGCAATTTTTCAGAGTCATTTACTTTCTCACAGTAGCCTTGTGCCTTGTGCTCTTTTCTCCCCATGTACCACCTATCTCCTCTGCTTCATCTCACCTTCATTCTTTCAACATTTTAAGCTACTATGACAAGAGTTAAAGATCATGGAAGCCATAAAATCTGGCTTGAAACCTTAGCTGATGTTATGCTCTTTGAAGGTCCCCATAAGTAAAAAGTCTTCTAAGACCTTGGTGAAGAAATCATTGAAAGAACCTTCCTGAATCTTTTACAACTTGGAAAAGCAAAGAATAAACTTTTCTTTCCATGAAACAGCTGAAAATTAAAGTTTAAATCCACAAAATGTCCCATCCATTAGGGATCATTACATTAAACTGTGAATGTTTGGAAACTGCTTGCCCTAGCAAGAGAAAATAATATCTTTTAAACATTAGCAGGTTATTATAAATGCTTTATAATTGTATTTATGATGCACTGTCATGTCCTTACATCTTGAAACAACAACAATGAAATCTGATTAAGCATACGGAAAGCTAGCTAGTCTGAAATGCTACCAATTTTTATATATTCACTAGTATATATCACACTGTAGATTTTACTTTTATATAAAAAATGTGGTCTAATTATTTATTTATTTATTTAACCTCACTGCACAGCTTGTGGGATCTTAGTTCCCTGACCAGGGATCAAACCTATGCTTCCTGCAGTGGAAGCATGGAGACCTAACCACTGGACTGCCAGGGAAGACCCTGGCCTAATTTAAAAATCAGGGAATTCATAGAAGATGTGGCACAATTGGCACCATGTTTTTGCAACATGAAGAGAAAAGAGAAAGAGAAAGAGAAAAGAGAAAATAATCAAATTCACTAAAATAATTTACCTAGCTCCATGAAAATAAATGGCCAGTTTAATAAATTTTAAACATCTAAATTTGGCACATCTACCAAATTTAAACATAATATAGATGCAGAGTATTGAAAAATATTCTTGTATGTTACTTTATGTACTTGTCATTAAAATGTATCTCTACCCAAATATGACTAGTTTACTAAAGGTGACACTTTCCACTGTTTCTCTAAATAATCTTTGCTTCTTGTCTTACATAATTCAGCTAATGGACTGAATCATTTTCAAAGAGTTAAGTTCAATATCTAACTTGTCTTTTAATATTCCTGTTTCTCATTTGTATGCATTAAACCAATCAACAAATACTTACTGAGTGTCAAGCAATCATGTTGAAGAAATCAATAAGACAGATAAGGACATTCTTATGGATTTTTTTTTTTAGGTCTAGTATGGAGGATAATATCATCTAAATAATATGTGTGATAAACATTTTTAAAAATGCAGAATGCCATGTGACCAACATATGTGCTATATGAAAAGTCAGGCCTTTCCAAAGATATATCACTTAAGCTGAGACCTAAAGCATAAGAATAGGTGAGTTATGTAAGGACCTAAAGGACAAGATTCCAATTATATAAAACAACCAACATGAAAGCATTAAAATTAGAAGAGTATGATGAGCTCAAAAAAAGAAAAAAAAGTCTTTTTGGCTAGAGTGTGCAGAGCAAGGCAAGACATGGAAATATACGATTCTACAGAGAAAGTAGGGAACACGATTACAAAAGGCCTTGAAGACACTGTGTGATGATGGCTTATTGTCATTACAAGGCTATCCTCCCTTCTCCCATGCAGGCAGAACTCCAATTTCATTAAAATATGCACCCTCAATGAGTCTAAGATAGCTAATCCCCTTCCCGATCTAAGAGATAAATCTTATTTGGAATAAACTAACCATGCAATTCTCTTTTCTCTTTCCCACAACTAGGATTAGGCATAATATTAAACCCTGGCCAACTGAACACGAAGGAAAACCTATTTGGGAGTTGTTATGGATAGAATTCCCTGCCTTGAAATTCATTTGTTGAAGTCCTAACCTCCAATGGGACTGTATTTGGAGATAGTACCATTAAATGAGTAATTAAATGAGGTCATAGGGTGGGGCTGTAATCCAATAGAACTGATGTTTTTATAAGAAGAAGAGACACCAGGGAAGTGTGTGCAGCAAGAAAAGGCCACATGAGGAAGCGATAAGGAGATGGCCATCTGCAAACCAAGGAGAAAGACCTCAGGAGAAACTAAATATTGCTGACACCATGATTTCAGACATCCAGCCTCCAGAACTGTGAGAAATAAATATCCTTTAAGTAATCCAATCTGTGGTATTTTGTTATGGAAGCTCTGGAGGACTAACCCTAGAGTCAGGAAAAGGATTACACTGTACCCGTATGTCTATGTCTTCACGTGGCATTCTTCTCTATGTGTGCGTATATGTCTCTTCTCATCTTTTTATAAGGATGTTAGTTATATTGGGTCAGGACCCATACTAATTCAGTATGACTTCATCTTATCTTGATTACATCTACAAAGACTCATTTTCCAAATGAAGTCACATTCATGAGTACCAAGGGTTAAGACTTTAACATATATATTTATGGGATGCAATTCATCCCATAAAATCTACATATAGAGAACGGCAGAACAGAAGGGTGGATCACAGCCTAGGAGATATGGTGGCTTTTTGGAATCAGAAGTTTTTGTGGATTTCTTCCTTTTACAATAATAAACTTCAGCTGCACTTAGATTTGATTTTATCTGAGGCTAAAACAGTCTAATGATGTTAAGGATGTGGGAAATTATTCTCAGAGCATTGTGAAATTACCAAAAGATTTTAAGCAAAGGAGTAGCATAATCAGATATTTATTTTGTAAAAACTGCAAAGTCCATTTGCCCCCAAGTCCTCTAGAAGTTCTTTCCATAGACCTTCTAATTTATAGTTGCCCCTTATTGAGTTCCTGATTACTTCACTTACACATAAAATGCCAGTTTTAACAGAACTCTTTACCTTCCCACTTCAATCTAGTCAGAATATCAAAATAATCTTCCTAAAATAACACTTAATAATCCATCTTTCCAATCAGAAGGCTTCCATAGCTCCCCATTGCCTTAAAGTTCTCAGAGTCCTCTTAAATCCTGACCTCAAACTACACTTCCAAAATTAAGTCCAAAAAGAAGTGGGCTTTGTGTTAAAATAAATATTACAGATCATCACTGAGCAGTGGTTTAAACCTGTGTAATTTGAGAAAACTGTGAGAGGAGGTATTAATAATAAGTTATTAGAATAAATTCAGAACAACAACCGTTTAAAACTTAAGCATATCACACATATCTGGTTATTCCTTTCCCAAACTGATTAATAAAGAACAGCAAAAGGGAGAAATGTGTTTTCCAATTCCTGAATTATTATTTTTCATGCAAAAATTGTTGCATGTTAACAATTGGCAAGAACTAAAATTAATTGCCACCCAACATCATCAAGGAAGTTATTGTTTTAGAAGCCATCTTGTGCAGGGACCACGCTAAGCATTTTCTACACATTATCTTATTTAAGCATAACAGTAAGTATAAAAGACAGGTTACCATTCCCCACATTATGAATTAAGAAGTTTGAGTTTGGAGTGAATGATTAAGTAACTTGATCATGCAACTCTGAAATGCCAGAAATGGTGTTCATCTAAGTTTTTAATCATTAGGTTGTAATCCTATGGGGTTTTTTTCTTCACCAAAATGACCTTTTCTTAACAAAACCATGTCACTCTTGGTGCTCTCAGCTTCCTCTGATAGTCCAGTGCTAGGAACTGGATTGATTATAAAAATTGCAACTGTTACGGCAGGAATGGTGCATGTGTATGTATGTACGTATTGTGGCTTTGGATAAATAATTTTGCTATTAATATGTTTTAACACTTGATATTCAAATAAATTCAGCAAACATATTTTGTCCTAGGAAGGAGGGAAGAAGAGGACAGTAGAGGAAGCACAGGTGAGATTAAGAGAAGGTGATGAGAAAGTTGTTTCTAGTTAATATTTATGAGATGTCAGTACTGATAACAAAGATATAAGGAATATTATGGTATAGATATGCATGTCTTGCCCTCTTTGAAGACAGCATCTAAAGTGCAGTATTGTTCAACAAACATTCCAAAATGTTACAACTTTAAGATTTGAATTTGAAAACGAAAATTGGAATAATTGAGAAGAAATTTTGTCCCTTCCTGTTTTCAAGTCACTCCCTCTTCCATTAACTAATGAATTTATAAAAAATAAAAGGCTCTTTCAAAAATAACAGGGATTTAATTTCCTTGGTTTAATATACTTTTTAGGAAAGTGTGTTTTCAAGGAAGAACAAACAAACAGGCAAAGAACCATTCTAATTTACCTTGACTCTATGCTGTACTGACTTTTGGAGAGGAAATTATCGTCCTGCTAGAAATGCTGTACTGAAAGTTGTAGTCTTCACAGGGGCTGTAATATAGGAAAGCAACCTGAAGCAAGTGAAGAACTGTTTTCTTCCCAGCCATGCACTTGATCACAAAGGGCAAATAACATCACAGCTTTTTGTTGTTTTGCTAAGAAGGCAATTTGTCAGTTAAAGGCTAGATTGAATCCCTAAACATCAAACCATTGAAAATAATCACAAGCAAGGGGCAGTGGCTGCAAAGAACACTGTAATAAACTCAGAGAAAGCTAGAAAAAAAGGTTCTGTCTTCTATGTATACCAAGATGACTAAATTATAAAGTCAATATAGGTTTATAAAGCCTGAAAAAATTTTTCATTAGCTTTTATTGAAGTACTATATAATAAGACTTTCTCAATGATCCAGGTAGTGCAGATTTCAGATGAGTTACTAATCTGGTACTGTGTGTGTATGGGATAAACATGTAAGGTGTGAATAAACTAGAGCCCATGTGCTGAGTTGGCAAAGAGTGATACGGAATTGGTACTAGTGTTTTTACCATAAGAACACTAACTCCTGGGGTTCCTGAATGCTCTCTCTCTCTTTTTATGTTTTGAGAAGCTACATTAATGCCATCAACCCCATAAACTTCAGTAACTTATACATATATCCTGTTTAAATAATAAGCATTATGTAAGCCATTTTTAGAATATATATATACACATTATTGAATTCCATTAAAATTGCTTAATAGACTTATAACTCATATATGAATATATCACTTCTCAGATTTTCAGAGGGTAAGAGTGCTGTTTTGAGCAAGGAAGCAAAGGGAAATCAGAGGAAACAAGAACATTCCTTTCGGATAAGGCTTTTCCACGCCTTATTGTGCCTAAAAGTCAGGATCAGAGAAATATAACAATCAATGTAGTGCCATGCTTATCAAAATCATCCTAGTTCTATCCATTTTACTTTTCAAGGACTGACCTTTATATCTTTTTCTCCTGTTGATAAAATCCCAGTTCTTCTTGCAATAGGAAGGAAAGTTGGGGTCTCCACTTCATATCTATTTGTCCCTATAAACCAGCATACATATAACTTTCTCATGGAGTAGAAAAGAGCCCTGATGTCTCTGGAATACACTGAGTGAGTGATGTTAATACATGAATCAGGAAATGTTGATCTATACCAAGAATGCTGCCATCACTTCAAGTCTTCTGGGTTGGCTTATGTAATTGGTAGTAATCTTTCTTTTCAGTCTATTCCATTGGCCTTTCTCATTATACTAAATATACCTTTGTATACCATGTAATTAAACATAGAAGGGTCTGTTTATTTTGATAAAAAGGAAAACAAATGAAACAGTAGCAATTCTTTATCCCCCTAAAATCTCACATCTTAGCCCAAGATAAGAAGTTATCATGATATGAGTGTAATTTTTCAGAGTGGGTATGAATTGATATGACTGATGACAGAAAAAACTAATGACCACCTTGGACTAGAACTCAGCTTTGCTAGCTCTCCTGTTCTCCTGCTTTTTTGTTTTGTCTTTAACTTGTCCTTGTGAAAGAAGTGTGGGCTATTGAAGAAGTCACAAGGGATCAAGTGAATAATCTTCTTAATGACATTAGAAATGATGGGCTTATTTTCACTGGCTTATTTACTCCTAAGTCTCAGTCAAAGGAGTGAGAGCCTAAATTGGTTTAAATGCTCAATTCTTCATAACAAGCTAAGTTTAGATGTCAAGATATATTGTGATGGTAATGATACTTGTACAACAATGCAAATGTTCTTAATGCCACTGAACTGTACACTTAAAATGGTTAAAATTGGTGAATTTCATGTTAAATATATTTTAAAATAATAAATATGTATATTATTGTGAACTAGTTATGCTGACTATTTCAAGTGGTCTTTGATCTATGGCACATTTTTTTTTTTTTTTTGGTACGCGGGCCTCTCACTGTTGTGGCCTCTCCCATTGCAGAACACAGGCTCCGGACGCGCAGGCTCAGCGGCCATGGCTCACGGGCCCAGCCGCTCCGCGGCATGTGGGATCCTCCCAGACTGGGGCACAAACCCGTGTCCCCTGCATCAGCAGGCGGACTCTCAACCACTGCGCCACCAGGGAAGCCCTATGGCACATTTTTAATCTAAGATATAATCACTTTGGAAACATTGATCAGGCAACTATTACTTTTGGTGCTACTTCCTAAGAGGAGAAAAACAAAACAGTATTGGAAAAGAAAAATTCCAGAATTTAAATTGATATTTAAATATCAATTGCCTGCTTGACAATTTTTATCTTTCTAAGTAATATCATCTCAAATAGACCCTCAGTATAAATTCTACATGTACCTGGTATACTAGTGTCCTAGTACTGCTCCAACAAAGTACCACAAACTTTGTGCCTTATTGCCTTCAACAATAGAAATTTATTGGCTCATAGTTCTGGCATCAAGGTGTTGGTAGGGTTGTTTTTTTCCAGTGTTGTGAAGAGGCTGCTGCATGCTGCACTCCTACATTCTGGTGGTTTGCTGGCCATCTTTGGCATTCCTTGGCTTGTAGATATATCATTACAGTTTCTGATAGACTTAACCAAATATATCAAAATTGTATTAGATGCAAATGAAGTTAACACTCCAATTATAAGACAGAAAATTTTCAGACTAGTGAATAAAAAAATTACATACTATTTAAGAAAGATGCCCTTTAAATACAAAGAGACAGATAGTTCAAAAGTAAAGGTATACAACATTGTATCATGCATATACTAAGCATAAGTAAAACGGTATGGCTATATTAATTGCAGGCAAAGTAAAATCAAAGAGTATTACTAAAAATGAAGAGGGACATTGCACAATTAAAAAAGGATTAATCGATCAAGGAAACTTAAAAATCCTAAATGTGCATGTACATAGTAACAGAGCTTCTAAATACATAAACCAAAACTTACAAATAAAGAAGAAATCAACAAACCCACAGCCAGATCTGGAAATCTCTCAGTCATTGATTAAACAACTAAATGGATAAATCAATAGGGATAATGAAGGTCTGAAATGACACTGTATATCCACTTGAACTATTGATATTAATAAAGCATTCTACAAACAGTTGCAGAATATGCATTCTTTCCCAGTATACCTGGAACATAACCCATAATAAATCATATCCTGGGCCATAAAGTAAGTCTCAAAATTTTCAAAACTTTGAAATCTTACAGAAAATGTCCTCTCAACCAATATGGAATTAAATTAAAAATCAATAATTTTCATATCTCAAAAATCTCCAAATACTTCAAAATTAATCAATACACTGCTAAACAGCCAAATTTTCAAATAAGAAATCACAAGCCAAAAATAAATTTTTGAACTGAACTTTTTAATAAAAATGTCTTTTCCAAATTTTTGAGAGGCTACTGAAACAGCACTTATAGGAAAATGTATAGCTTAAATGCTTACATTCAAAAAGCAAGAAGGATTAAAATCAATGGCCTGAGTGTCTAATTTATGTGGCTAATAAAAGAGCAAATTAAGCCAAAAATTAGTAAAAGAAAATAAAAAGATGAAAACAAAAGTCAATAACTACAAAACAGTCAAGAAAATTACCAAAGCCTGAATTTGCTTATTTGAAATAATTAATAAAATTGATAAGCCCCTAGCAAGTCTGAATATGAAATAAAATACAAATTTATCAATAACAGGGTAAAAGAGGTGAGATAACTACATCAAGTCGTTGAAATGGTAATAAAATATTATGAACAGCATTATGAAACTCTTTTAGCTAATGAATTTCACAACTAAGATGAAATAGACAAATTCTGTAAAAAACTAAACTTACATATCAGAATAGCTCAATATCTATTAAAAACCTGAAATTATAATAAAAAAAAATCTTCCCATAAAGAATAATTCAAGCTTAGATGACTTCACTGGTAACTTCTCACTTGTGCATCTTATCAAATTTGATAGAATGCACAAATCTTACACAGTCTTTTTCCAAAAGTAAGGTACAGGAAATATTCTCAACTTTTTTTTGCAGAGACCAGAATTACCCTGATAATACAACCAGACAAATACATCATAAGGAGAGACAATTTTAAGCCAATGACCACATGAACACAGATGTGAAAAATTCTACGTGTATTAGCAAATAGATTCTAGTAATATATAAAAAGAAAATAGGGATTTCTCTGGTGGAGCAGTGGTTAGGAGTCCGCCTGCCAATGCAGGGGACACAGGTTTGAACCCTGGTCTGGGAGGATCCCACATGCTGTGGAGCAACTAAGCCTGTGGGTTGCAAATACTGAGCCTGAACTCTAGAGCTGGCAAGCCACAACTACTGAGCCCACACGCCACAACTACTGAAGTCCACACGCCCAGAGCCTGTGCTCTGCAACAAAGAGTAGCCCTTGCTGGCTGCAACTAGAGAAAGCCCATGTGCAGCAACGAAGACCCAACGCAGCCCAAAATAAAAATAAATAAATAAATTTATTTTTTAAAAAATGAGAAAAAGAAAATAAATCATGGTCATGTGGGTTTTATTCTAGGATGGCAAGTTGGTTTACTCCTTTACAATCAAGTAATATAATTCACCAATTTAGAAGAATAAAGAAGAAAATTAGCATATGATCATGTCGATAGATACAGAAAAAAAGTTAACAAATTCAACCTTAAATCATGATAAAATGACAAAATCTCAGCAAACTAGGGCTGGAAAGGGGCTTCCTCGATCTGCTAAAGGCATCTGAAAATCCTATAGCTCACATCGCACATAATGATAAAGTATTTAATACTTTCCTTATAAAATTGGGGAAAAGGCAAAGATGTGTATTCTCACACTTCTGTTTGATTCGTTCTTTCTGCAACCATTCCCATCCTCCTCCGTGTCATTTCCATTCAACCTCATGATGACAAATAAAGAGTCCTGACCCAGTTGTCATTTCCACATCTACAAACAAGCTTCTAAATTTATTATCTTTGCTAAGAACCTGAGATGTGGCAAGAATACATTGTTACAAGTTGATCTACGTGGTTCTGAAAGTACTTGTGCTTCCTACTTCAATATAATATTTACCAAATCAGTCAAAAACTAGATGACAAAACAATAGTCTGTAAAAGTGACTTAAGTTTTCCTGAAAGCATATAAGTAAAATTATGAGGCTTCAAGAAGAATAGATAAGGTGCAGACTAAGTCTCTTAGGAGTCTGGTGTTAGTCTGAGAACAGTTACTGAATTTTCTGGGCCTCTGTTTCTCCATTAGGTACGTGGCACGAATAAAACTGTTTCAATAAGAAACAAATTAAGATGATGTTTAAGAAAGAAAATTTTAAACTATACAGTGATTTTCTCAAATAAAATATAATTCTAGAAAAAAGAACAGACTGGTGGTTGCCGAGGGGGAGGAGGTTGAGGGAGAGTTGGAGTGGGAGGTTGGGGTGAGCAGATGTAAGCATTTATATACAGAATGGATAAACAACAAGGTCCTACTGTATAGCACAGGGGACTATATTCAATAACCCATGATAAATCATAATGGAAAAGAATCTTAAAAAAATGTATATATGTATAACTGAATCATTTTGCTGTACAGCAGTAATTAACACATTGTAAATCAACTATACTTCAATTAATATATATATATAATATTCAATATTAGAAAGAAATACAGCATCCATTCTCTTTGGTCAGTAAACAAGGGAAAGAAATTAACATTTATTAAAGATTATAATGTGTCAGACATTATGCTAGTTATTTTAAATTTGTTGCTTTCTTAAATCTGAAAAACAACCCTAAGATATTGCTTTGATATTTCAAATGAAAAACTGGAGGCTTAGAGTAATTAATAAGTTCCTCTACATTATATCATAATATCATTATGAATAGATTCAATGATATAGGTATTATATGCCAACGCCACTAAAATGATTATAATATCTACAACATAATAAGCACTCAAAAGATATGAGCTTTATCACTGTTAACATGATAATAATAATAATAGCAATAACGATTCTTTTAAACAGAGAAATTAAAATTCTTGAGACAAAGAGGAGGCATTGAAAGTTCTACTTTATGTTTTAGAGAGTGACTACGTAGATTGTAAAGTGACTGTAGATTCTACAGAATCTATTTCTGCCCCATTGGAAGTGCCATGCTGTTTCCACTACACCTTGCACATGAGTCAAAGACCTTTCAGAAATCATTTGTAATAAGGAGCACTTTACATACATTTGACAGCTGCATTGATGCCTTTTTTCTTTTTCTTTTTCTTTTTCACAGTAATTTGCAAGGGCACAAGGACAAGTTGCAAACAAAATCTTTGGAAAAGTGACACTGAAAGACTTAGGAAACTAAGAAAAAAAATTTATTGAAATTCCATGAATATTAATAAATGGAAAAATAATGAGCTACTATTAAGAGACAAAATCAAGACACTCAGCTGTACTCTTTTTTTGAAATTAGCTCCATAGGCCTTGCTTTGCCAGAATTAGCTCCAGAATTCTCTAGGGACTACCTTGTCCCGGAATCAAACATCACAGTCAAGCATGCATTAAAGGAGATGCTTGTTTGTGCTCAGAATAAAATGAAATGTAATGCTAGCAATATAAACTTTGTCAAAGACAACATTTCAATTTTTAACCATTAGCATTAATGACAAAAATATTTTCCCAATACATAACTATGTTGAGCAACACTTTATTCTTTAAATATCTGAAAAGGATAGAAATTGAAAGATTTTGAAAAAGAGTTACTTTTACCCTGGAAATGTGACATCCCAAGTGTCGAGAGAAATCATATTTTTACAGCTTAGTTAAGACTCACTGGAAACCAAGATTCGGCAGATATCTTGATAGATCTTTAAGATTTTAGGAAGGGTAGCTGGTACTACCATAATAAGAGTTTAAGTTAAGAACCCATGTTTGGCATGTATCAAGCAGAAACAAGCTAAAAATGTCCAGGCTCATTTCCAAAAGAATTCAAGAAGGAGTTCTGGCAGGCCAACTGGATTTATAAGGTGGTAAATTAAAAAATAATAAAACATTGATCAGAATAAGTCTGATTGCAAAGTCTATGGCCATTACTTTGCAATTAGTGTCACTTACTGAAACAGTGCTTTCACAGTGATTCAGCCCTTAGCCACATTTTCCAGAGCATTTTCTTCCACAAGTTTTGAAAATTATTGCTGAAATAGTCACTTAATATTAAATCATTCTGTCAATTAGTGATTGTGGGAGCCAACTCTCGCTTCTGTTCTACACGTTTAAGTACCCAGACAGTACAAAATGTAACTTCTTTCACAAAGTCATGATATTTTACAGCAGCCCAAAGCTTAGAGAAAGAGAGCTTCCTCTCAAATATGTGTTTCTATCATATCCCGTCCATTAGAAGCAAATCTCAGAGCCCTTCATTCTGATATCTAATCTGACTTTGCCCATCCTCAGCATTATTAGTAAGCCCAGCTTTACTGCTGTACTTTCTTTCAACTTGTGCTCTTTTTTCTTGCCAACTGCTTATGGAAGTTTTATTATTAAATAAAGGTATATTAAAAAGTTAAGCCCTTCTAAATGGCATTTTCATGTCAAAAGATGATTCTGGTTACTGTGGTTCCATGGGGAGTAGACACAGGGAACTGCTATGTAAGGTTTTGCAGGATGGGCCCTGCCAAAGCTGAGAGGATAAAAATAGTCTGAAGTCCACTGCAGGTTCACATGCAAAGCTGAGTCTTCTGGCTCAGAGAAGAGTCATCCAGAAAGATGGGTTCCCTTATTCTTATTCACACAAGCAGTTTGGGGAAAAGGAGCTTTTATTACATTGTTTGATGTTGTGTACAGAGATGAACTGACATTGTGCAGGTAGCTTGTCATGTTTTGTGTTCCAATAAAAAGTGCTTAAAATCTCCGCCCCGGTAACAGTAAATGGAAGAACACCAAGGCTACAGAGAGGAAGCAACCACAGAATGCTTAAAGGGATAGACAGCCTATGTAAAACACAAGCACAGCCAGAGCTGAAAAATATACAGGAGAGAATAAGAGCCTCTCAATGAGGCACCAGTCAATAAAGACTCATGTTTAAAAACCATACGGGCTTCAGGGCTCCCAAGGAGGTATGGAGGCTGCCTAAATCTGAATCTCTTCACACATTCCCCCAAAACCATACGGATGGAAGATCCAAGAGCAAATCACACTATTCTCAAAAATAACTTTGGGATGGAGAATACTACAAACTTAAGTGTATATGTAAGTCAAGAAATAAACATTCAAATCTTGCAGAGCCATCTCCAGACTCAATACCTAAGGAGAGCCAGGTAGAGGCAGCAGGGAAAAGAGGGAACTTCCAAAGGCCAGTGGTGGCAGAAAACACATAAAGTCACCACCCCTTCTAAAAAAGAGAAGTGCCTGCCTGATGTAGTGGAAATGCTCAAAACATGGCTGCAACATAGTGGGTCAGAATAGGGCTTCTAAGGAATTGAAAGAAGGGGCATGAATATTTGCATGACAAGAGTAAGAGTCTCCTGAAGATACTATTTGCTGGTGGGAATGGAGAAGGCATGTTTATTGGAGACTTGCTGAAGGAAAGAAGACACATGGTGGAAATCTGGGTATTACAAAAAAAAAGGAGCTATCTCAAAAGCAAAATCATATCTTCTCCCAAAACAAGGTCTCAACCTACTAACATCCCACTACATTGTCTCCCCAAATACTTATGAACTACGTGACTGTGTGAACTATAAAAAATTTCTCACCATAAATAAACAGAAACACTGCTACTGCTAGATGAGAATGTGAAAAGTTTAAAGTAAGCCAAAAATGGCAGGCAATATTCATACAAATCTGTCATAGAAAATACGAATCAAAACATTAAAATACACAAAAACACTCACAGAAACAAAATGCGATTAGAGACAAAATTTAGTATAGTACTCACATTTGAAAAAAATTTGAAGCAAGCACTTGCAGATATAAAGGAGTAACTCTAATCAAAAATTCAGAAACTCAGGAAAAAAAGAGACAAAAGAAGAAACATGTAAAAGATCAGGTGAGCTTAGGAAAGAAATTTTAAAACAGACAAAATATCACATAATTGAAGATGAAATAGCAAGATAAAAATGGAGATATATTTACCTGAAAATATGATAAGGGATATTTAGAAGGAATTGAAGGGGTTCAGGGCAGGCCATTCCCAAATATGCCACTTTGGCATACTGATTATTTCGAATTAAAATTACCTAAGAAACAGCTGGCACAAGAAGGACAATCTGACCCTCCTTTGTCCCCTCCAAAATAATAAATTTCCTTATGAAATGTACCCTCACTGCACCTGGAGGGTAGAAGGCATCCTTATTACCAGAGATAGGGAATTCACAATTTTGTTACTTTTTTCAGTGATTAGCCACTCACGCCCAAACCCCCTTGTCAATTCTTCACAAATACTATTCCTTTGTTTAAAATGTATGAAAACTGCCTGCTTTGGTCACTTTTTTGAGTCTCATATTTTTATGAGCTCCCATATGTACCAAATTAATTTTTTCCAGTTAATATGTCTTATGTCAATTTAATTTTTAGTCCAGCCAAAGAACTTAGAAGGGAGGAAGGAAAAAATTGCCTCTTTACTACACTTTTGATGCCCAATGTGGGACACTTCACTGGCTGGACACTGCTGCTCTGGGACTACCACAGGGGAGAGATCCAGGGACCTCTGACAAGAGCTGGCAGAAGGTAAGAATTCTTATCACATCCATCTCTTGGATCTCTGCCTGCAGGATCCGGTGGAAACAGAGTGGGGAAAGACTTTTCTTTTTCAAAATTTAGATTGACAGGAGAAAATATTTAGGTGAACTCATGCCTTGGGTATAGCAACTCTAATAAAGATTTGTTATGAGTACTCTTGTTTTCTATGGATCTCATTCCTCCCAGAGATGGTCATTGTTTTCTTTTGTCTCTGTGTTTTGTGTCATAAGGAGGAAAAGTATAGTGTAAAAGGCAGGCATAGGTCTGCTGTTCAAGCTGGCTCACAGACTGGCAAGTTCACGGTTCTCACCAGACTGACATCTGTTTAGACAAAGTTTGCTGTGTGTCCTCTGTATAAAAACTGGATGAAGCTTTCCCTTTGTCTTGCTCTACATCCCGCGAGCTTGGCTTTAGGACAAATGACCTTCCCTCTGGCCTTCACCACCTGGAAGGTGCATGTACTGCCATGTATCTGATGGACAGTTGAATAGACTGAGATTCTGAGACACCATCACAAGCAGCATGCTGTTTGTCTGGTCACGTCAGCTTTCAGGGATATTTGTCAGAAGGGACCTTTGTCATCTCAACCTTCGTTGTCTGGCTAGTGCTGGAAAAGTCCCATTGTAGTAGCACCTGCCTGGTGTCACAGATTATTTGGTCTATAACCGGAGGACTCTCATATTCCCGTGAGAACATGAAGACATTGGTTCTGCTACACCATTCTTACTGCTCATAATGGCAAAAGTCTCTGCTTTCTTACTTTGCTAACTCTGGAAATGAACTCCTGGATCATGGGGGCTGCATCTTCTGTACCCACTTCAAAGACACCGCTTGTGTCTATGGTAAAGATTTATTCTAAGCCTGGGAATTTACCACCAGGTCTTTCCATAAAAAAGCCTTATTGGATTAAATCGCTATTGGAATAAATATATGAATAGAGATCCCACTCATCAATGGCCAACTGATGGATAGGTTGCACTGGAAGAACTTCTGTATTTGAAAAATTTTTACAGAGCTCTCATCCTGAACTGTTGTCTTATTGGTATCTCTGGGAAGAGGATACAAACATTATAATGCCTAGCCTTAGGGATTCCCTTCATAAGACAAAAGGACAGAAGTTAGATTTGGAACAGAAATTAAACACCACATCCAGCATTAATTCCCCTTCTCCACCTTTTTACGCACCGCTCTGTTTCTGACCCTCCAGAAGATCTTTTGGATCTCTGGATCCTGGCTCTAAATTCCCCTTCTCAAAAAAAAAAAAAAAAAAAAAAAAAAAAAAAAAAAAAAAAAAAAAAAAAAAAAAAAAAAAAAAAAAAAAAAAAAAAAAAAAAAAAAAAAAAAAAATTACACTGGAAGAATAATTATCCTGCAGTTAAGGGAAAAGAGACATTTAAAAAATAATTCGCATAGGTCCCAGCACCCTGAGAGGGTATGTTTTTCTCCTCTGATGGGACAATTCTCCATCAATTGATGACATCCGCCAATCCTCAGTTACACTCTAGAGCCCACCAATAAACTTAAAATACAGGATAAAGAACTGGAATTTTAAATTGATACTGGTACAGTTCTCTACTATCCATTCAGAGGATTTATCTCTACCTGTCACCTCTGATTCTGTTCAAGGTTGGAGTTTTCAGACAACCTATTTCATTGCCCATATCTCAGCTCATCCTAATATCCTTAGGTCCTCTTAATACTCATCAAACCTTTCTAAAGCCAACTAAAGAATGTGGCTTGCCATCCATCTCTACGAGGATTTAGTTATTAGCCACTGTAGTCGCTGACCTCCAACACACCCTGAAAGGAATTCAGGGTGGAGATCAGGAATGAAGCACTCTGTGTTCTGGGAAAAAAAAAAAAAAAACATCAAATTGACAGAACAGGGCTTCAGATCGGTATTTTCAGGAGAAAATTTTATGAACCCAATTTCTTGCATCTTCTCACACCTAGAAAATCACTAAAATCATTAATGGAGACACCTGCCTCTTGTGACTAGCAACAACCTTCTACTGAGATGTGTGCTTGATTTCATGTACTCCCTTTGCCAAAATCATAACTACACTGACCTCCTCCCCACCTCTCCAGAACAGTTTCTCAGAGCTGTATGAGAGGCTGTCTCCCAAGCTATGGTCCTCAGTAAGACACTGAATAAATTAGACCCACAGCTTTTATGTTGTGTTTGTTTGTTTTCAGTAGACACTAGTTTACAGCTCCTTACCAGGAAAATTTTTGGTAGAGATTTGTTATATAAATGTAATGCCACTATAAATGAGAAAAGTGTTTTTGTTTCCTTGCCCGCAGACCAAACCCTAAGTTTCCTACTTTCCTTACTGGAAACTCCTCTTGATCTAAATTGTTCTGAAAAGGATGCATCTTTAAAGATATTGGTCTCTGGGCCACACATGCAAATGGAATTGGATTGTTACTAAGTGCAGAGCCCATGTGCATTACTCAAAAAAACCCCCAAAAAAACAAATAAACTATTTCCATCAGTAACCCAGTCTCCCTTACAGCAGGGTGTATTTGTCTTTACTTCCTCACCCTGTAACTCTCCAATCTTGCCAATGAAGAAAGAAGGTAAATTTGACTCAGATGGGAACAAAATCTATTGATTTGTGCAAGACCTAAGAGACATAAACTCTTTTGTAATTCCTCACCATCACATAGTCCCTAATCCAGACACTATTCTTACCTCAATTCCT
>NW_006774670.1:1753330-1757908 GCF_000442215.2 Lipotes vexillifer
GCTGATGCAGCCTGCTTTACAGTGACTGACCTCTGCTCAGCTTTCTTTTCAATCCCAATGCATCTTGACTCTCTTCACATTTACATGGAGAGGGAGACAGTTAATGTGGACTCATCTGCCTTAGAGATATTACAAGTCTCCTTCAATATTCTCCCAGATCCTTTTATCTGACTTACATTCTGTAGCCTTTCCCCAAGGCTCCACTCTTATCCAGTAAGTTAACGACCGTTTGCTCTGTAACCAAACTAAGCAGGCTGCCCTTATATACTCCTTCACTCTCCTAAAGGCTCTAGCTGAACAAGACCATAAAGTCTCCCGATCCAAACTTCAATGGGTACAAACAACTCTTATAAACTTAGTACAGGAGATATTTCAGGGCATTCAAAACTCACCCCAACGGGCTTCTCTGGTGGCGCAGTGGTTGGGAATCCACCTGCCGATGCAGGGGACACGGGTTTGTGCCCCAGTCTGGGAGGATCCCACATGCCGTGGAGCGTCTGGGCCCGTGCGCCATGGCCGCTGAGCCTGCGCGTCGGGAGCCTGGGCTCCACAACGGAACAGGCCACAACAGTGAGAGGCCCGTGTACCGGAAAAAAAAAAAAAAAAAAAAAAAAAAAAAAAAAAAAAAAAAAAAAAAAAAAAAAAAAAAACTCACCCCAAAATGCATTGAGTCAATTTTGTGCATTCCTATCCCCCAAATGAAGAAAGTTACATAAATTTCTCAGGGCAACTAGCTGCTGCCACCAGTTGCTAACTTTGCTGCCCTTGCTAGACCTCTGTATGCCCTCCTCCCATACACTACTCCAGAGCTCATTTCCTGACCTTCAAAGGCATTAATCTCCTTTGAAGCTTTAAAATTAACATTCCACTCCCCCCCAGCTCTCAGCTTACCTAATTTTGACAAACCTTTTCATCTATACTGCCACACAAATAATGGAATTGCTGCAGGTATTCTAGGACAAGCTTTTACCTCTCAAATACACCCCCATGCTTGTGTCCAACTGCCACCTAAATTAACAAAGTCAGTACTCTTACATTAGACTCCCGGATTTGCCTTTATGTTCCCCATGCTACATCTGCCCTCTCACAAGTTCATGAGACAACACCTGTCTGCATGGTTACAGATCACCTATGAACATGTAGAATGAAAGAAAAAAGCACACATAAAAGTTGTGAGTTAGGTTTTATTGGGGGAAATTACTGAGAACTATAGCCTGGGAGACAGCTTCTCAGGTAGCTCTGACCAACTGATCCAAAGAGGTAAGGAAGGAGCCAGGATATACATGATTTTTTTGCTAGAAAACAGTATGTAATCAAACATAAAAAGATCACTGGTAATCACAAAAAACAGACATCTCAAGTTAATGACTTTAGTGCTTTTCTATGTATGGGAAGATGCAAGAATCTGGAGTCATTGAAATTTACATATGAAATTTCACAGAAATTTCATCTTAACTATCCAGGGGCAAAACACAGAATGAGTTCTATTTTTCTCCACCCTGAATTCCCCTCAAGGTACACTGTTTGTGAGCAGCTACAGTGGCTAATGGCTTGAACTGGAATGGTGGGCAACATTCTTTATTTTACAGACAGGACTGTTTAACCTTTCCATCATCTTATGTCATAGTAACACTTTGAACCCAGCTCTTTACTACCCCTTGGTGATGATGGACAGCCCTACTTTATTCCACAGAAATGCTCTCAAAGCCACAAAAGAACCTCCTAGACACTTCTTTAGGCTTACTTCTATTTTGTAATGGTTCCTGTAAACACTATTAATAACATGTTGTGCCAGCTTTTCTCCGCATGAACCACTTGAGACATACTCTGCCCAATGTAAAATCAGCCCAGCCCAGGCTGCTGAATTCATAGCTCTTCCTAGGGCTTACACATTAACAAAAGGGAAAATTGTCACTATTTACTCTGACTCCAGATGTGCTTTTAGAGTCTGCCATATTGTTGGCACAATTTAAAAATCATGTGGATTCTTAACCTCTGCTGGCACTCCTATTGCTAAAGTGCATATAATTGCTGCTCTGTTACAAGCTAATTATCTCCCTTCTAAAATTGCCATTGTTCACTGTTCAGCCCATAGTAAGGAAATGCAGTATCTTTAAGAAACGATAGGGCTAACAAGGCTGCTAAAGATGAAGCCCCAAATGGACACCCCTGTCCTTTCTCCAACTGATTTTAAACCTACCTTCTTCCGTAACTATCAGGAAAATGCCCCATAATCTGAAAAAGACAAAAGGATACTAAAAGATGCCAGTTATCAAGCGGATTTTTTTTTCATTCTTTAAGGGAAGTAATTTTATTTTAACAACCGTTTAAGTGTAGCAGCTTTTCAAAAGTAGCAATCTCCCCTGATGTCCATGCCATTTTGTCTTTTCATTCAAAGGTTTTGGAAAAGTAATAGAGAAAAAAATGGTAATAAGGAGAAATTAATTCCATTAGCTTCTGTGGTAGTTCTTTTTCTATGGCAGTTTGGCTAGGTTAGAGTACCCAGTGATTTAATCAAGTGCCAATCTAGGTGCTGCTGTGAAGCTTTTTTTTTTTGAAAAAGCCTTATTTTTTTAATAAATAGGTTTATTCTATTTTTTTTTACACAGCAGGTTCTTATTAGTCATCAATTTTATGCACATCAGGGTATACATGTCAATCCCAATCGCCCAGTTCAACCCACCGCCACCTCCACGCCCCACCACTTTCCCCCTCTGGTGTCAATACGTTTGTTCTCTACACCTGTGTCTCAATTTCTGCTCTGCAAACTGGTTCACCTGTACCACTTTTCTATGTTCCACATATATGCGTTAATATACGATATTTGTTTTTCTCTTTCTGACTTACTTCACTCTGTATGACAGTCTCTACATCCATCCACAGCTCAACAAATGACCCAATTTCGTTCCTTTTTTATGGCTGAGTAATATTCCATTGTATATATGTACCACATCTTCTTTATCCATTCATCTGTCGATGGGCATTTAGGTAGCTTCCATGACCTGGCTATTGTAAATAGTACTGCAATGAACATTGGGGTGCCTGTGTCTTTTAGAATTGTGGTTTTCTCTGGGTATATGCCCAGTAGTGAGATTGCTGGATCATATGGTAATTCAATTTTTAGTTTTTTAAGGAACCTCCATACTGTTCTCCATAGTGGCTGTATCAATTTACATTCCCACCAACAGTGCAAGAGGGTTCCCTTTTCTCCACACCCTCTCCAGAATTTATTGTTTCTGGATTTTCTGATGAAACCCATTCTAACTGGTGTGAGGTGATACCTCATTGTAGTTTTGATTTGCATTTCTCTGATAATTAGTGATGTTGAGCAGCTTTTCATGTGCTTCTTGGCTATCTGTGTATCTTCTTTGGAGAAATGTTTATTTAGGTCTTCTGCCCATTTTTGGATTGGGTTCTTTGTACTTTTAATATTGAGCTGCATGTGCTGTTTATATATTTTGGATATTAATCCATTGTCCATTGATTCTTTTGCAAATATTTTCTCCCATTCTGAGGGTTGTCTTTTGGTCTTGTTTATGGTTTCCTTTACTGTGCAAAACCTTTGCAGTTTCATTAGGTCCCATTTGTTTTATTTTGTTTTTATTTCCTTTCCTCTAGGAGGTGGATCAGAAAAGATCTTGCTGTGATTTCTGTGATTTATGTCAAAGAGTGTTCTTCCTATGTTTTCCTCTAACAGTTTTATAGTGTCTGGTCATATATTTAGGTCTCTAATCCATTTTGAGTTGACTTTTGTGTGTGGTGTTAGGGAGTGTTCTAATTTCATTCTTTTACATGTAGCTGTCCAGTTTTCCCAGCACCACTTATTGAAGAGATTGTCTTTTCTCCACTGTATATCCTTGCTTTCTTTGTCATATATTAGCTGACCATAGGTGCGTGGGTTTACCTCTGGACTTTCTATCTTGTTCCATTGATCTATGTTTCTGTTTTTGTGCCAGTACCATATTGTCTTGATTATTCTAGCTTTGTAGTAGAATCTGAAGTCAGGGAGTCTGATTCCTCCAGCTCTGTTTTTCTTCCCTCAAGACTGCTTTGGCTATTTGGGGTCGTTTGTGTCTCCATACAAATTTTAAGATTTTTTGTTCTAGTTTTGTAAAAAATGCCATTGGTAATTTGATAGGGATTTCACTGAATCTGTAGATTGCTTTGGATAGTATAGTCATATTCACAATATTGATTCTGCCAAACCAAGAACATGGTATATCTCTCCATCTGTTGGTATCATCTTTAATTTCTTTCATCAGTGTCTTACAGTTTTCTGCATACAGGTCTTTTGTCTCCCTAGGTAGGTTTATTCCTAGGTATTTTATTCTTTTTGTTGCAATGGTAAAGGGGAATGTTTCCTTAATTTCTCTTTCAGATTTTTCATCATTAGTGTATAGGAATGCAAGAGATTTCTGTGCATTAATTTTGTATCCTGCAACTTTACCAAATTCATTGATTAGCTCTAGTAGTTTTCTGGTGGCATCTTTAGGATTCTCTATGTATAGTATCATGTCATCTGCAAACAGTGACAGTTCTTCTTTTCCAATTTGTATTCCTTTTATTTCTTTTTCTTCT
>NW_006774670.1:1761173-1784010 GCF_000442215.2 Lipotes vexillifer
TCTGAAGTCAGGGAGTCTGATTCCTCCAGCTCTGTTTTTTTCCCTCAAGATTGCTTTGGCTATTAGGAATCTTTTGTGTCTCCATACAAATTTTAAGATTTTTTGTTCTAGTTCTGTAAAAAAAATGCCATTGGTAATTTGATAGGGATTTCACTGAATCTGTAGATTGCTTTGGATAGTATAGTCATATTCACAATATTGATTCTGCCAAACCAAGAACATGGTATATCTCTCCATCTGTTGGTATCATCTTTAATTTCTTTCATCAGTGTCTTACAGTTTTCTGCATACAGGTCTTTTGTCTCCCTAGGTAGGTTTATTCCTAGGTATTTTATTCTTTTTGTTGCAATGGTAAAGGGGAATGTTTCCTTAATTTCTCTTTCAGATTTTTCATCATTAGTGTATAGGAATGCAAGAGATTTCTGTGCATTAATATTGTATCCTGCAACTTTACCAAATTCATTGATTAGCTCTAGTAGTTTTCTGGTGGCATCTTTAGGATTCTCTATGTATAGTATCATGTCATCTGCAAACAGTGACAGTTTTACTTCTTCTTTTCCAATTTTTATTCCTTTTATTTCTCTTACTTCTCTGATTGCTGAGGCTAGGACTTCCAAAACTATGTTGAATAAGAGCGGTGAGAGTGGACATCCTTGTCTTGTTCCTGATCTTAGAGGAAATGCTTTCAGTTTTTCACCATTGAGGATGATGTTGGCTGTGGGTTTGTCATATATGGCCTTTATTATGTTGAGGAAAGTTCCCTCTATGCCTACTTTCTGGAGAATTTTTATCATAAATGGGTGTTGAATTTTTTCAAAAGCTTTTTCTGCATCTATTGAGATGATCATAGGGTTTTTCTTCTTCCATTTGTTAGTATCGTGTATCACATTGATTTGCATATATTGAAGAATCCTTGCATCCCTGTGATAAATCCCACTTGACATGGTGTATGATCCTTTTAATGTGTTGGTGGATTCTGTTTGCTAGTATTTTGTTGAGGATTTTTGCGTCTATATTCATCAGTGATATTGGTCTGTAATTTTGTTTTTTTGTGGTATCTTTGTCTGGTTTTGGTATCAGGGTGATGGTGGCCTCATAGAATGAGTTAGGGAGTGTTCCTTTGCAATTTTTTGGAAGAGTTTGAGAAGGATGGGTGTTAGCTCTTCTCTAAATATTTGATAGAATTCACCTGTGAAGCCATCTGGTCCTGGACTTTTGTTTGTTGAAAGAATTTTAATCACAGTTTCAATTTCATTACTTGTGATTGGTCTCTTCATATCTTCTATTTCTTCCTGGTTCAGTCTTGGAAGGTTATACCTTTCTAAGAATTTTTCCATTTCTTCCAGGTTGTCCATTTTATTGGCATAGAGTTGCTTGTAGTAGTTTCATAGGATGCTTTGTATTTCTACAGTGTCTGGTGTAACTTCTTTTTCATTTTTAATTTTATTGATTTGAGCCCTTTCCCTCTTTTTCTTGATGAGTCTGGCTAATGGTTTATCAATTTTGTTTATCTTCTCAAAGAACCAGCTTTTAGTTTTATTGATCTTTGCTATTGTTTTCTTTGTTTCTATTTCATTTAGTTTTGCTCTGATCTTTATGATTTCTTTCCTTCTGCTAACTTTGGGTTTTGTTTGTTCTTCTTTCTCCAGTTCCTTTAGGTGTAAGGTTAGATTATTTATTTGAGATTTTTCTTGTTTCTTGAGGTAGGCTTGTATAGCTATAAACTTCCCTCTTAAAACTGCTTTTGCTGCATCCCACAGGCTTGTATAGCTATAAACTTCCCTCTTAAAACTGCTTTTGCTGCATTTGTGTTGCTGTATTTTCATTGTCATTTGTGTCTAGGTATTTTTTGATTTCCTCTTTGATTTCTTCAGTGATATCTTGGTTATTTAGTAACATAGTGTTTAACCTCCATGTGTTTGTGTTTTTTACATTTTTTCCCCTGTAATTCATTTCTAATCTCATAGTGTTGTGGTCAGAAAAGATGCTTGATATGATTTCAATTTTCTTAAATTTACTGAGGCTCGATTTGTGACCCAAGATGTGATCTATCCTGGAGAATGTTCCATGCACACTTGAGAAGAAAGTGTAATCTGCTGTTTTTGGATGGAACGTCCTATAAATATCAATTAAATCTGTCTGGTCTATTGTGTCATTTAAAGCTTCTGTTTCCTAATTTATTTTCATTTTGGATGATCTGTCCATTAGTTTAAGTGAGGTGTTAAACTCCCCCATTATTATTGTGTTACTGTCAATTTCCTTTTTAGAGCTGTTAGCAGTTGCCTTATGTGTTGAGGTGCTCCTATGTTGGGTTCATATATATTTATAATTGTTATAACTTCTTTTTGGACTGATCCCTTGATCATTATGTAGTGTCCTTCCTTGTCTCTTGTAACATTCTTTTTAAGTCTATTTTTTCTGCTATGAGTATTGCTACTCCAGCTTTCTTTTGATTTCCATTTGCATGGAATATCTTTTTCCATCTCCTCACTTTCAGTCTGTATGTGTCCCTAGGTCTGAAGTGGGTCTCTTGGAGACAGCATATAGATGGGTCTTCTTTTTGTATCCATTCAGAAAGCCTGTGTCTTTTGGTTGGAGCATTTAATCCATTCACATTTAAGGTAATTATCAATATGTATGTTCCTATGACCATTTTCTTAATTGTTTTGGGTTTGTTTTTGTAGGTCCTTTTCTTCTCTTGTGTTTCCCACTTAGAGAAGTTCCTTTAGCATTTGTTGTAGAGCTGGTTTGGTGGTGCTGAATTCTCTTAGCTTTTGCTTGTCTGTAAAGCTTTTGATTTCTCCATCAAATCTGAATGAGATCCTTGCCAGGTAGAGTAATCGTGGTTGTAGGTTCTTCCCTTTCATCACTTTAAGTATATCATGCCACTCCCTTCTGGCTTGTAGAGTTTCTGCTGAGAAATCAGCTGTAACCTTATGAGTGTTCCCTTGTATGTTACTTGTCGTTTTTCCCTTGTTTCTTTCAATAATTTTTCTTTGTCTTTAATTTTTGCCAATTTGATTACTATGTGTCTTTGTGTGTTTCTCCTTGGGTTTATCCTGTATGGGACTTGCTGTGCTTCCTGGACTTGGGTGGCTATTTCCTTTCCCATGTTAGGGAATTTTTCGACTATAATCTCTTCAAATATTTTCTCGGGTCCTTTCTCTCTTCTCCTTCTGGGACCCCTATAATGCGAATGTTGTTGCGTTCAATGTTGTCCCAGAGGTCTCTTAGGCTGTCTTCATTTCTTTTCATTCTTTTTTCTTTATTCTGTTCTGCAGCAGTGAATTCCACCATTCTGTCTTCCAGGTCACTTATCCATTCTTCTGCCTCAGTTACTCTGCTATTGATTCCTTCTAGTGCAGTTTTCCTTTCAGTTATTGTATTATTCTTCTCTGTTTGTTTGTCCTTTAATTCTTCTAGGTCTTTGTTAAACATTTCTTGCATCTTCTCGATCTTTGCCTGCATTCTTTTTCCAAGGTCCTGGATCACCTTCACTATCATTATTCTGAATTCTTTTTCTGGAAGGTCACCTATCTCCACTTCATTTAGTTGTTTTTCTGGGGTTTTATCTTGTTCCTTCATCTGGTACATAGCCCTCTGCCTTTTCATCTTGTCTGTCTTTCTATGAATGTGGTTTTTGTTCCACAGGCTACAGGACTGTAGTTCTTCTTGCTTCTGCTATCTGCCCTCTGGTGGATGGGCTATCTAAGAGGCTTGTGCAGGTCTCCTTATGGGAAGGACTGGTGGTGGGTAGAGCTGGGTGTTGCTCTGGTGGGCAGAGCTCAGTGAAACTTTAATCTCCTTGATTGCTTATGGGTGGGGCTGGGTTCCCTCCCCCGTTGGTTGTTTGGCCTGAGGCAATCCAACTCTGGAGCCTACCTGGGCTCTTTGGTGTGGCTAATGGCAGACTCTGGGAGGGCTCATGCCAAGGAGTATTTCCTAGAACTTCTGCTGCTGGTGTCCTTGTTCCCATGGTGAGCCACAGCCACCCCCTGCCTCTGCAGGAGACCCTCCAATGCTATCAGGTAGGTCTGGTTCAGTCTCCCCTGGGTTCACTGCTCCTTCCCCTGGGTCCCGATGTGCACACTACTTTGTGTGTGCCCTCCAAGAGTAGAGTCTCTCTTTCCCCCAATCCTGTCGAATTCCTGCAATCAAATCCCTTAGCCTTCAAAGTCCGATTCTCTAGGAATTCCTCCTCCTGTTGCCAGACCCCCACGTTGGGAAGCCTGACGTGGGGCTCAGAACCTTCACTCCAGTGGGTGGACTTCTGTGGTATAAGCATTCTGCAGTCTGTGAGTCACCCAGCCAGAAGTTATGGGATTTGATTTTGCTGTGATTGCATCCCTTCTACCATCTCATTGTGGCTTCTCCTTTGTCTTTTGATGTGGGGTATCTTTTTTGGTGAGTTCCAGTGTCTTCCTGTCAATGATTGTCCAGCAGCTAGTTGTGATTCTGGTGTTCTCACAAGAGGGAGTGAGAGCACGTCCTTCTACTCCACCATCTTGGTTCCAATCTCCTATGAAGCGGATTATACATTGGTCCAAAGAGACTACCTGTAGCCTTCTTTTATTTTGACCTTTAGGCTTGCACTTATTTCCTATTAAAGGGGATATGAGTGCAGGTGGGGGAAATTAAGGAACTAAAAGACCATTGGTTCTACTCTGGTATCCACAAAATTTCTGAATAAATTATTTCCCAGTGCACCAGTTGTAAATCTCACCACATTTGTGGAAGAAATCAATATACACCTTAAAGTCCTGCAAAGCCCATACTGAAACTTGCTGTACTCCAAATGGATTTTTTCAGACTTACCTCCAGCTTTAGGCTATTCTTACTGTCAGGGTATTGTCTGCAGGTTTAGTGGATGGACTGAATGATATCCAACTAGATGCTGATACCACAACAGGGGTAGAGAAATTAATAACTGAGAATATTCTGTATTTTCCCATTTCTTTATGGATTGAATCTGACCAAGGAACTCATTTTACAACAGAGATAAACTTACAAAAACTCAGGAGTACTCATTAAAATTTCATACCCATACCATCCTCTATTATCAGGGCAAGAGGAATGTAAAAATGTAGACATGGAAGACATTCCCTACAAATGACCTTAAAATAGGGATTTCCGGAACCAATGCTCAGGCTCCAGAAGCAGAAAGCATCATGAAGTAGACAACTTTTCCCAAGAGCACAGATCAAGAAACTTTTCTCACCTGTCCCAACCCCCCTTTTTAAGAATCCCTACACACACACCACACACACACACACACCAAAAACCAACAAACAGAAAAACCCCTTTTTATTAAATATTTCTTTTTTTTCACATTTATTAATCTTTATTAAAAGGCTGATTGGAGATTGCTTGTTTCATCTGTCCTACTCCCCTTCTGAGTTTTGATTATAGGCTTTCTTTCAACCTGTGTCTTGCTTACTTTTTCAGCAGGTCAGGCACAAACCAAATACTTTCTTGTGCCAGTTTAACAAACCTTGGCCACGTTCACTAATCAATCTGACTGTTGGTTCTGTCAAACTCTAGATAGTATAAAAGAACCTGAACTAGTTTTCATTCCTGCCAGTGTTAGCACCTGCTGGACTAATTATTGAAGAGAAATAAACAACAGACATGGTATCCATGACTAGAGAAACATCACTCTGACTCTTCTGGTGAGTGATTAGGTCCAGGAAAATTTCTATAGAAGCTCAAGGGCTGTCCGTTGCCCAGATAAAGACAATAAGTGCAAACTTTTCCCTTTGTATTAAAAACAGGTATACTACTGGACCTTTCCTGGGTGACATACCAGGAAACTATTGCAATGAAACCCTGTGGTTTGCTTCCATAGATGGCATCTTCAAAGCTGTCAAAGAAAGTAAAAGTGACTCTAGTACTAACTACTCTGGCACAGATGCTTGCCAAATTACCAAATATTTTGAATAGTTCATTGGCCACTCTCGTACGACTGGGATATCTCAGCTGCTCCTCTGATTAGACTGCTCAATACTTCAAACTATATATGGGTGGACCAAAAATCTGGACTAACTTATGTGACAAAACTAAGCTCTGAAGCTGTCAAAGCCAGACTGCAAGCTTTCTATATCAGATATTTCAAAACCTGTTCTGCTCTTACAAATTGACAGAGTACTTGGAAAGTGGAAATATATGGTTGCTAACATTACTAGTAGCAAAGGTAATGAATGCCCCAGATCTGAGAAATTACAGACTTTACTCTGACCTTGACTTTGAATCACCTTGGATTTTTTATCTTACATGGTGACAAGGTATACAAAGGGTTCCCATCTAAATGGTTGGGACAGTATGGATTTGGATACCTGGCTCCTTCCGTCACCAGATACTCTACCTTAAATGCCAGCCAAATTACAAACTTGGGCTCCTTTGTTTGTAGTCACGCCGTACAAACATGTTGGACAAGAAATCATAGAAAATCTGTTTGTAAACACAATTCTAAGTTCTTTTCAACGTTGAGGACCTTATTCCCAAACTTTACAATTTATAAATTGTAAAGGGCAATCTTAAATCGTTTCATGGAGATTCAATACCACTGTGTGAACTTTGGAACTAATCCAGCTTAGCTTCTGTTGTACTCCAAAATCATCATGCCCTAGAGACCCTGACTGCCCAGCAAAGAGGAATTTGTGTAATCACTGGGGGAAAAATGCTGCTTATATATAAATCAAACAGGACAAATAGTGTTTAACTTATATCTATTAAAAGAAAGGATCAATAATTCCCATCACATAAATGAGGCACAGCCATTTTACTGGACTGATCTATTCCCAGGATTGGGAGACTGGTTTAATAAGTTGTAGGGGAATGTTCTTTGATTTATTCTTTTCTGTTTGTTCATTCTCATTCTAATCTAGATTCTTTTCCCCCTTTGCAGATCTCTTGCCATTCAACTGCTAACCTGATTCTCCTCTGTACAGCCATCAGCTCAGTTTTTAATATGTGAAACTTCCAGAGAAATTTCAGAGGAAGGAATTGATAGGATTTAGGGCAGCCCATCTCAAAATATGCCACTTTGGCATATTGATTATTTTGAATTAAAGTTACTTAAATAACAACTGGTATGAGAAGGACACTCTGTCCTTCGTCCCCCTGAAAACAGGAAATAAATTCCCATGTGAAGGGTGCCCTCCCTGTGCTTGGAGGGTAGAATGCATCCTTACCATAGAGATAGAGAATTCATGCCAAGAAGGCTGTGTAAACAAATTTAGTTTCTTCTCCAGTGATTGGCACCACAAGACCAAAACCCTTTGTCAATTCTTCACAAATAGTTATTTCTTTGTTTAAAAGGTATAAAAGCTTTCTGCTTAGGTCACTTCTTTTAGTCCCATATTTCTATGGTTTCCCATATGTGCAAAATTAAATTTGTGTGGTTTTTTCTCCTGTTAATCCATCTTATGTCAATTTAGTTATTCGGCCAAAGAATTGAGAAGGGATGAAGGTAAAAATTTTCTCTCCTTAACAAAATAAAAATGGTCAAATCAAATAAAGATAGAATTTTAAAAGATCAAAAAGAAAGGGATATATAGAAGACAGGCCAAAAACTGTCTGAAGAGCTGAAAACTTAAAAGCCTGAAAAAGAAAGACAAACTAGGAAAAAGAGCTAGTAATAAACTAGAACCTAAGAAAACTCTAGAGAGTTTGATTCAAGATATATTCTCATTGATAATTAGTCCATGAACAGTTCACTTTTATTTACTTATTTAGTTAGGTATTAATTGATTGTTTTTAATACTGCAATAGACAACCTTGGCCCTCCACCCAAAAGAAAATCTAAGATCTTGACAAACCACATTCAACTATGTGGTTTCCCTCCTCCTATCAATCAAACCTCCTGTCCCTCCATAAATCAATAAAAAATCATCCTGAGTTCCACATTCATCATTGCATAATCAATCTCAAATTACATTTATATACATTACTAAAAAAGATTTGTATATAATATAGAATACATATATGGGACTATTAAATGTATATGCACATATATATATCTTAAATGTTTTTAGTTTTATAAAAATGTACTGATGTTCTACATGATCATTTGAATGTACTTTTTCAGTTAATATTTTATTACTAAGATTCATCCATATTATTATGTGTCATTTTGGTACATTCATTTTAACAATTTTATAATAATATTTATTCTGTGATCATATCATTATTTATCTACTATCCTTCCCATGAACATTTGTATTGTTGTTGTTGATATTTTTTTCAAAATGTTTGCTATATTAAATGTGGCTACAATGAAACTAGCAAAATAAATTTGCGAATTCTTTGCTGAATTAAATTTTTTAAAGAGCAAGAATGCAAACTATAATTCCTTTAGTATCAAACCAGATATTTGAAGAGAATAATCAACATATTTCTAAAAGTATCATATTGCTGCTGTACACCTGAAACTAACATAACCCTGTAAATCACTATATTTCAATTAAAAATAAATAACTAAAATATGAACCCACAGAAAAATTTTAAAATTTAATAATTAAAAAAACAACCTAATACTTCACTGTCAAAAAAAAAGAAAAGAAAATAGTGCAGCAATGGGGCAGGGTCCTGGTTCCTCCGCACGGGATATAAATAACAATCTGATACATAACAATCTGAGTTCTACAGGAACTAAGGCCTCCACCCAGTCACAGGATGATAACTTCAGTGAACACAAGGACGTGAGCCCCAGACTGGTTGGAATCAGATGGCTGATGATTAAGATTCCTGGAATACCACCCTGTTACCCCACCACCAACCAACCAGAGGAAGGTCACACAACCCTGCAAACCTGCCCCCACATTTTGCCTATAGAAACTCTTCCCTGAAACCCATTGGAGAGTTAAGACTTTTTTGAGCATGAGCCACCAGATCTCCTTGCCTGGCCCTTGCAGTAAACCTTTCTCTACCCCAAACTCTGACACTTTGGTTTATTTGACCTCACTGTGCATCAGGCACATGAACCTGGGTTCTACAACAATGTATCTTTTCAAACAGAAATATAGCTATTTTTATAACACTATTAGGTCCTTGCTTGTTAGTAGTTAACAAGCTTAAAATTAAGGTTAAAATATAAAATGTTCATTTGAAATTGATATTTGTTTTATTGCCAGACAGCTTTGTACAATTTACTTCATTATTGGCTATTAAGAAAACTCAGGCTTCCCTGGTTGCTCAGAGGTTAAGGGTCTGCCTGCCAATGCAGGGGACATGGGTTTGAGCCCTGGTCTGGGAAGATCCCACATGCCACAGAGCAGCTAAAGCTGTGTGCCTAGAGCCTTGTGCTCCACAACAAGAGAAGCCACTGCAATGAGAAGCTCAGGCACCGCAAGGAAGAGTAGCTCCCACTTGCCGCCACTAGAGAAAAGCCTGCACGCAGCAACGAAGACCCAACACAGCCAAAAATGAATGAATAAAATAAATAATTAAAGAAAAAGAAAGCTCTTCAATTCTTGGTTATAATTATTTGTATGCACTTTTTTACATACAGAAACACACACTCCTTCTACTTTTGAGAAATCTAGAACACACTCATATATTCTAATTTTTTCTATAAAATAAAGATGCTATCATAGTCATCTCAAACTGAAAGTTAGACTACTGTATTTTTTCCAGAACATTTTTTGCATGCACAAATCACTTTATATAGATCTTCGAAAAGGTTTATTTATTCTTATAAAAATCTTAGTCTAAATCACATTCATTGTTTCCAAAGTTAAAAACTTATATTATAGACTAAGAAAAATGCATGTGTAAATTATCTATCAGTTTCTACTCATATAAAATTTAAAATACTTTGCAAAAGAACATAAATTTGGAAGAGGCAATGTTGTTCTTCACCTATAGTAAGTATAATAGAATGATTTAAAATATGAAAAACAATTATCTAAAGAGTAAAATGAATTACAAATAAAATGGCATGAAAACTAGAGATGAGATACATACAGATTACATGGGAAGAAAATACTAAAATCCAGTAGAATTAGGAAAAGCTATCATAATTTCCTATAATGAAATACATCTATTAAATAGTAATTACTGTTTTGGTTTTAGCAATATGATTGCCTTAAATTTATGTTCAATGTCCCTAGTGTCACATCATTATACATCTTATACAGAGATATAAAATGGTAAAAATTCTATAATAAATATTTTTGAATATTCAAAACAAACTTTAAAATGTTTAGGTTATTAAATAATCTACATACTTTTTGATTTAAAAAAACCACTGAATTGTTAAGAATGACAGACTAGTCAAACAGAGTGTTTTCAAGGAGATTGAGCCAAATCCCACATATATCAGGAGCAAAATTGATAGGATGAGTCATTCATGGCTAATTCCTCATCTTTATCATTTATTCCTGCCCCCACAAAATTCAATTTAATCTATCCCTCTTCAACACTGGCTCTATGCCACACATTGTGGTTGACTGGCTTGAAGAAAAAATGGTACTTTCTGATCCTGTTCAGAGAAGATCAACGTTATCATGTTTGTAAATTATTTTAAAATAACTTCTATATAGAAGGTGTGATATTGTGTAGGTGTTGGGTAGTTTAAGGTGTACTCCAGGGACAGTCAGTTTCTAATCAGTAAGTCACACTCCAAGGGTGGCCTTCTATCATTTAATCAGAGAGGCCACTCTAGAGTCAGTCTCTACAACTTCAGTTCTTCTTATCTTGAACAATGCCAGAAATGGTAATTAGCAAAATAAGCATTAGAAATGGGTTTTCATGAGTGAAATTAGTATCTTGTGTATGAACAGAATGGATGCTTCAAAAGACTCTTCTTGGTGAAATATATATATATTTATATTTTTAAGTGGGTGGATTAAATATGTCAGAGATTTTCCTAACCAAATGTAAAACTTTTATCTGATTCTTCATCCTATACCTAGAGCAGCAGACTTATATACCTATATATCTATAACAGCAGATGCTCTGTTCCATCATTTGTTCTGAAGATTCTTCACTGATTTAGAATCCATCTAGTTTTTTAGATGATTAGACAAATGTTGTGTTAGGATATTATTGCATTTGCTTAAGAGGACCCTTTTATGCAAGGTGGAATTACAGCACCAAAAAGACTAAAAGATAAATTTCTTTGAGCGCACAGAACAGGCTGTGTCACTGTTTAGTGCCTGCTTGCTAAGAAGTTTACATCTGTGCAATTGAATTTCGTTTAGGACTTTCATCACAATCTGGTAGTGAACTTTCTAAAGAATAGCTAACTGTCATCTACCACTGATTACAGACTTCTACCATCACAAACTGTCAAATGACAAAACTAAAATGATTTAGTGAGAAGTTTTATGTTCTTTATTCAAGGGAAAACAATCCACAAATTGGAGGAGTACCGTGCCTCACAAGCAGTGGAGCACTCTTTATAAGGAATTTTGGGCAAAAGCGAGTTTTAAAGAGCATTAGAGGCAACATGGAAATAGGCGATGGTTGGCTAGAAGGTCTGGGATGTCCTTATAGGAATAGCAGGTTTTATTTTCTGGGGTAAGGTGAGATAGCTAAAGATGAGTTGGAGGACTGTGGTTGATATACAGTTAGAATTCCTTGACAGGCATTTCAGTAAGTTCAGTCTGACTTAAGTTTAAGGCTGTCAGATTTGTGATGTGGGCTGGACCAAGGTGCTGTCCTCCATTTTGTGGATCCTGATATGTGAATTAACTTTATCACTACCTAACAAGCAAACAAACAAACAAAAAAGAAAACTACAAAAACAACAACAAAATCCAAAAAACTTTAGTAGTTGTGCTTTAACTAACAAGTTTCAACTAATTCTCAACAATAAGTAATGTAGAAACATGGAGCTGTGTCAAACTTGCTCTTGGTTTTTCAATAGACATATCTAGATAAAATAAAAATCACCTTGAAACTGACATCACAGAAGCAAATGGTCATTTGGTCAATATCTAAAATATAGTGTCTGCTTAATGCTGTGATCTCACAAATTCACTGTTAATAATTATTTGACTCAAAGGTAAGAAGCAAATGGATACAACGATAGTGTCCATAGGCATTTAATTCTTCATCCATCCATTCCACTACAAACTATTTTCCACCAGTTTCATTTTACCAAGGAAATGAATTTATATAAAGAATTTCTTTTTCCCTTAATCTTTACATGCATGGCAAGAAACAGAATAGGTCAACTCTTATAGTATCAGAGGATTTTTCTGCCTAAATATTTGTTGATTTACTTCCAGTTTTTGGAGAAAAGTGTGGCTACTCAAATGCCTGGTACTCAGTCACATTTATTGTCTATATTTCTTAGTTTACAAGGAACAACTAGATTTGGATGCCAACTTAATTTATTCAACCAGAGGGTTAAGAAGTAAGGTTGTTCAAGATCGGAAATTTCAGGGTGAGAAGCAAACATTTCTTCACTTGTAAACTTGTTTGAGTTTCTCTTCAAAAGGAGCATATAATTATTATGAGGAGAAGAATCAGAAAAGCTTAAAAATTGAGTAATTAGCTAATGCATTTAGGATAACACAGTAAAAGGGCAATTAAAATCCAGTATTTGTTGAATAAATAGTGACCTGCTAAAGGTGCCAAATATATACTAAATATAAGATGGAAAAATCAAGCATATTTTATTTGTACAAATAAGAGAATGATGATTTATAGAAAACAAATGAAGAAAAAAATTATTTAAAACAGTAATTTTACCTTTTCTCCATATAACTAGAGTAATCTGCAATTTAAAAATAAAGATATTGCTTTACATAGTAGAAACAAAAATAATAATTATTAAACATAGATTTTCATTTTTAAGCTGAAACTTTTAGAGTTAACGTCACCAGCTAGTGAAAGGCTTCTCAAAAGATCTAAAGCTTTGCACAAAGATAAAAGAATACTCAGAAGAAAGCATATCAACTGAACTCCATGGCAGTTATCATATGGAATTAAGATAATTATCCTGTAAACTCATTAAACACTTCTAATTATTTTGACAAATTCTGGGAGTGTAAGACTGATATCAAAAGACTAGGGGATGTGGAGAAATCTTCATAAATAGAAATGATTGATTAATTAAAAGTGGTGAAACAAAAATAGAAGTGATATGCCTATAATGAGAAAATGAGGAAATGTCAGATCATTTAGAAGGTAAAAATGGTGCTTAAAAAAACACATTCCTACAGTATTAGGTATGCATTTAGCATGAAGAAAATGTATGAGAAACATTAACATTGCCATTACAATGGATACATTACCAATTTATGATTGAATGTATCTCAATTATTTCTTTTAATTTTCACATCAAGACTATGAAACTGCTCATTACAAAATGATCTTTGCAATGAGTCTAGTTACCATCTGTCTCCATACAAAATTATTACATTATTAATTATATTCTCTAAGCTATACATTACATCCCAGTGACATTTATTTCATAACTGGAAGTTTGTACCTCTTAATCTTTTTAACCTACTTCACTCATTCCCCCAACCTCCCCTCTGGCAACCACTAGTTTGTTCTCTGTATACATGATTCTGTTTCTGTTTTGTTATGACTGTTCATTTGTTTTGTTTTTTAGATTCCACAAATAAGTAAAATCATGCAGTGTTTTTCTTTCTCTGTCTGATTTATTTCACTTAGCATAATACCCTATAGGTCCATCCATGTTTTTGCAAATGGCAAGATTTCATCCTTTTTTATGGCTAATATTCCATTGTGTATGTGTGTGTGCATGTGTGTGTGTGTGTGTGTGTGTGTGTGTGTGTGTGTGTGTAGCTCACATCTTCTTTATGTATTCAGCTATCAATGGGCACTTACCTGCTTCCATATCTTAGCTATCATAAATAATGTTGCAATGAACATGAGGTGTTATGTCTTATTGAATTAGTGTTTTTGTTTTCTTTATAAAAATACATAGATGGAATAGCTGGATCTTATGGTGGTTTGACTTTTAATTTTTTAAGGAACTTCCATACTCTTTTCCATAGTGGCTCTACCAATTTATTATTATTACATTCCCACCAACATTGTACTAGGGTTCTCTTTCTCCACACCCTGGCCAACACTTGTTATTTGTTGTCCTTTAGACAAGAGTCATTCTGACAGGTGCGAAGTGATATCTCATTGTGGTTTTGATTTGCATTTCCCTGATGATTAGTGATGTTGAGCATCTTTTCAGGGTTTGTATGTCTCCTTTGTAAAAATGTCTATTCAAGTACTCTGCCTATTGCTTAATCAGGTTTGTTTTTATTAAAATGTTGAGTTGTATGATTTCTTTGTATATTTATGATATTAAACCTTCATCAGATATATCATTTGCAAATATCTTCTCCCATTCAGTAGGCAGACTTTTTTGTTGTTGATAGTTTCCTTTGCTGTGCAAAAGCTTTTTAGTTTGACGTAGTTCCATTTATTTTTGCTTTTATTTCCCTTGCCTGAGGAGACAGATCCAAAAAAAATACTGCTAAGACCAATGTCAAAGAGCATACTGCCTATTTTTCTATGGATTTTTCCTAGGAGTTTTATGGCTTCAGATCCTACACTTAAATATTTAATTCATTTTAGTTTTCTTTTGTACATGGCATGAGAAATTAGTCCAGTGTGATTCTTTTTGATGTAGCTGTCTGGTTTTCCCAACATCATTTACTGAAGATGCTGTATTTTCCCCATTTTATTTTCTAGCCTCCTTTGTCATAGATTAATTGACCGTTTAAGCATGAGTTTATTTCTGGGCTCTCTCTCTCTGTTCCATTGGTCTAGTGTCTGTTTTTGTGCCAGTACCATATTGCTTTGATTACTGTAGCTTTGTAGTATAATTTGAAATCAGGGAGCATTATATGCCCAGCCTTGTTCTTTCTTAAGATTGATTGGTTATTCATCTTTTGTGTTTCCATACAAATTTTAGAATTATTAGTTCTTGTTCTGTGAAAAATGTCATTGGTATTTTGAGAGGAATTGCATTGAATCTGTACATTGCCTTGGGTAGTATAGTCATTTTAACAATATAAATTATTTCAATTCATGAGCACAGTGTATCTTTCCATCTGTGGGCAGAGCCAGGTCCTGGGACGTCTGGCTGCCAGGCCCCAGAATGCTTTTTATTACCTTGTGAGTCACAATTACAGCTTCTAGGGTTTCCACAGACAGACTATGAGGCACATAAACAACATACACATATGGGCATCAGACAGGTTTGCTTCAAATGGGAAAATCTAAACAGATCCTCTTTAGAGATGAAGGAGTGTGTGTGGTTCTGGAGAAAATTGAGATTGTGTGATAATCCCATGTTTAACTTTGTCATATAGATATTCATTCTGCTTAGACAGAGGGTCATTCCTTCAATCCTATGTGACCCAGAAGGAAGTCATTAGACCAATTTGCTTCAATGTTGGGTACTCAGCTAGAAAACATTCCACTGAAGCCTGACTGATGATGTAGCAGTAAAGGAGCCATAGTAATTCTTTTTACTGAATTCATTATTACTTCTAGCAAGTTTGCTGCATTTTTAAAGTCCCCATGGAAATGTTTTGAGAGCTGAGTTCTAAGGTGAGGGGCGTGCAAATATAGACAACAGAGCCTAAACAGAGCCTAAAACTGATGCAAATGCAAGGTCTCTTTCATTTTCTCTAAAGAATTTGTAGCAATAAATCCACTAGCTTAAAGCAAAAGAAAGTATAAATAAGACTTTTCTCAAGGCCCATGATTTGACCTCTTAGTATTTATATTTGGAAGCTGGAGATAATTGTGACTTCCTATTAAGGGTCAAAAGAAATTCTTTATCAGAAACCTTTGCCAATCTAATCATAGAAATAATTCATACACACCTCTGTGTGTTTGTGTTTTCAACTGTGTAAATGTAGATGTATGTCTGTGTGTGTGTGTGTTTGTATATACTAGTTTAGTACCAACATATTTAGAGAAATGAATAAAATCCAATGTGACCAAAACACATCATGCACTTCAGAAAAGAATGTAATGAAGGTATTTTCACTGGATGTCCAAAAATATTATTTTGAAATCATTTTGGTTGAGATTATATATTTAAAATTTTCATAATATGTATTTTTAGCTTATCTTTTCCAAATAACTTAAGAAATTTGGAGAACATCCAGAACAGAGAAATTTAAATAATTAAAGAAGTCAACACAATGTCTTGAGTGAAAAAATTAGAGGAGCTAAATTTGTATAACTTAGCAAGAAAAAAACTTTATAAATATTTGAAAGGTGTGAAGAGGAAGAAGTAAAAGTAATTATTTAGCATAGCTCACAGGAATATGATATAATAAAATAGAATAATATCAAAAAGGAATTCCTTATGTTACCTGAAAATATTATAATTTCATTAAAAAACCACAATTTCCACTTTAGTTGCTTTTATTCCATGAACATAATTAATGAAATCTTACATTAACCTATAAGACAGTGTGCATTTGTCAATGCCAATAATAGTAACAACAATAATATTTAATATAATCTGCAAGCACTGTTCTAACTCATTTAATTTTTACAAAAATTCTGTGCCATAGACACTGTTATTATTTTTACATATGAGGAAAGTGAGGTAAAGAGAAGTAAATGAGAATGATAAAGTCTAATCATTTGTATTCTTGTATTATTAAATAGATATATCGATATCTAATATTAATAATCTAATAAGTCACATCAAGTATAAATTGTCATGCAATAAGTGATAGCTGTTTTGGCTACTATAATAATGTAACAAAGTAATTAAAATGCACAATTATTTCAAAATATATATTTTTATTTAATAGATTTGTTTGTAATTATATTATGTGTATATATTCATATGTATTCATATATTTTTATAGCTCACACCAGAGAATACAGAAGCACCCAACTATTAGTTTTTCTTTTAAGTATCCTTACAAATTGGCATCTATGGATTAAGTCATTGGTTATAACATTCAACAATAATTTATTACTATATATAGTAATAAATTATTCATGGTAAGACCATTCTAGGCCCTGGGGATATAGCCAAGAACAAGGAAAGTAAGGTCACAGTTCTCATCAAACATACCTCTAGTGAGGAAGGAAAATATAATAAGGAAACACACTGCATTAATCAGTGTTCTTCACAGAAACCAGTAAGATAGATAGATGATAAATTAGATGGATAGATGATAGATAGTTAGATTAGATATATAGATTAAACATATAAATTAAATAAATAGATGGATGGGTAGATAGATAGGTAGATAGATAAAGAGATTTATTGTAAGGAACTGGCTCATGCAATTATGGAGGCCGTCAAGTCCAAAATATGCAGGGTGGGCTGGCAGCCTAGAGACTCAGGAGGACCCAGTGCTTCAGTTCCAGGTCAAAGACCAACAGGCTAAAGAACTAGGAAGAGCTGATGTTTCAGTTCAAGTCTAAAAGACATCCACTGGAGAATTCCTCTGCTGGGGTAGGGAAATGTCAGCCTTTTAAAAAAAAAGCTGATTGGACAAGGCCCACCCACATTATGGAAGATAAACTGCTTTACTCAAAGTCCTCCAATTTAAATGTTAATCCTTCAAAAACACCCTCACAGAAACACCCAGAATAATATTTAACCAAATATCTAGTCATCCCATGGCCCAGCCAAGTTGATACATAAAATTAACCATCACACATTACAATAACATGATGGAGAGCTGTGGGACTTGAATGGTCAGGAAGTCCTCTCTTGGGAGGTTATGTTCAAGATGAGATCTGGATGACAAGAAGTAAACACCCGTGATACAGTCTATGGAAATGAAGACAGCTCTACGAAGGAAACAAAATGAGTAAAAGAACAAAACAAAGTCCTGTGTGATCAGAGCACTGGGGACAAGGAGGACAAGGAATGGTACCACATAGGATGAGAGAAAGCTATGCAGGCTGTGGTCTGCAACTTAAGTTTAATGTTGAGTGGGATGGAAAGCTTCTGCATGGTTCCAAGTGATGCACAGCCAATCAATCCATGAAATCAACATTGGCTGCAGCAGAATTCTCCCACACAAGCTATTAGTATTGTTTGAAATGATGTTCCTCTACATATGATCAGTAACTAGCAGCCCACAGACATTTACTGAGTATCTAATATAAGCCAATGACTATTTAATCATCAGGGAATCAAAGAATAATGAGACATCGTCCCTACTCTCAGTACAGGCATGAAGAAATAATTTTATTTTATATTTATTCCCTAAACAGAAATTCTCTTGTGGTACAAAAGCTTCTGGAAGATGCATAGGATTACTAATTCTTGACAGCTGTGACGACAAAACCAAAGATAGAATTATTAACAGCTCAAACATATTCTTTGCACTTATTGATGAGAATTGGAGTGGATTGTGTAAGGCAATGAATTTTATTTTCAGAATACCTGTGAATATCTGAATAGGACAATAGAACATTTTCTCTACCAGAGTAATTTAAATTAAAACACACCCATAATGAACTAAGCTAAAACACAACAACAGCCTGAAACCTTAAGTAACAAATTCTGGCTTTAAATCAAACTGAAGCTTGCTCTCAATTTTAAAAAAAGTCTCAGTTTAATGAATGTTATATTAATGAGAGACTCAAGTGGTTTAAAAACCTATTTTAGAGACATTGTGCTCTATAAAAATAATCTATCCAAATTATAAATAAATAAGTAAATTATAGATATGAGCATTTTACTGACTTCAGTAAAGTACTATAAATGCTTCTTTTTTATTTGTGATTGCCAGATCAGCACTTTCCTATTTCTGTGTATTACATATCTAAATTCCAAATCATCACAGGAGCAGGGCTTTAGCCTCACATTCATAACATCTCCTGAATATTCATATAAATTGCCTCTACAAATACTCTCATTAAAAAACACCTGAGTAATAGTCCTTATAAAGCACTTTAAAAATATGAACCTTTCTGTAAATGTTAAGTAGCATTTTTATTAGTGTTAAATATTAAACAATAGCAGAGGGAGTAATAATTTTAGATTAATGGCACGGCCGAGGAAGGAAAATATTTTCATAAGGAACATCGAAAGACAGTAAAAGGAGATTCAAGGAAGCAAATCTGCATGATGATATGGCACAGAAAAAAGAGTATCAAAGAACACACCAGCCTGTATTGCAAGAATCTAGTCTGGTATAAAACTTTAATGCCAATAGTAATGATTAGAGTAGTGAGGGTCAAGAGGAAAGGCATTTAAGCTATTTGAGAATGGAGCCCAATAAAGAGTAACCTTCAGTTAGATCGTTAGTTACCAGTTTTGATAATGCTAGGCCAGTATTTGAGATTTCTTCTAGGAGACAAGGAAGAATGCAGCAATTTGTCTCACTTTATCATCTTGTAGCAAGAAATAACCTTGGAATTTTCTAATTAAAATGGATTAAGTTTCCCACTCTGCCATCCTGATTCAACTATCAAAAATGCCTATTTTTTTGATAGTTATTTATACTGAGAGTGATTTCTGGCAGCTCTCACTTTGTGCCTGGACAACAACCCACTGGTGATGGCCAACTCTTTTATCAATTCCAATCTGAGGAAGATCTTCCACTTGCCACTGTTATGGTGCTAAAATACAACACTGGAGTCAGGACATCTGGCTGCTGCTGCACTTCTGGTCTGGATTGGACCTAATGCAGTAGAATCTGTTCAGGTCATTCAAAGAGTGAAGAAGAAGGATAGGTCATCCCTCACTGCCATGCATGACCATTGTCTGTGCTCTCAAAATTACTGCCTTTTAAAAATCAAGAACATGGCCATATCATCAGAGCCCAAGTTCATCCTAGAGAAACTTATTCAGGTCAAGTTGAGGTATCCTCCAGCTCATGGACTCAGAGCCACCACTGTCTTTTCACAATGCAGCTCTGCACAGGAGGTAACGATTAAAAGCCATCTATGTTGCTTTATAAAAACTTCAGGATATAAATTTTAGTTAGTTTAAATTTTGTTAGGCCAAGTGTAAAGTTAAAATTCTAAGGCTAACCACATACACACAACAAATGCACACAAAACCAACGAAAGTTGGATGCATCACATTCAATCCAGAAAATAAAAAAAAATTTGAACTTAAAATATTTCCAAAATTCCAATGAAATTAAGATAAAGCAAAATCTGTAATAATAATAATAATAGTAATAAAAATAATAATAAATGTAAAATGGTCAACCCAATCAGATTTTTAAAACAAAGCAAATACAAATGTGTGAAAAAGCACTGCAAGATTATCAAGCTGAACAAAAACCAAAATTTAGTTGAATAGTGTTTAGAAAAGACATAAGAAAGCAAAGCAATTAGAAGCAAAAGAAAAAGTTAAAGCAAATAATAAATTTTTTAAAAACCCTGAAGTTATAGTTGATAAAATGAACTAAAGATATATATATATGAAGAAAAGATTAAGAAAGTCAGTGAACAGAGTTTACTAGCAATTGAAATCATAAGAACTAAGAAGAAAGTACCACAATTTATAAAACAAAACATTAAAAGATTATTGTAATAGACAAATCCCAGCAAATTTGACCAATGAAGTCTTGTATATACCCTAATTAGAATTAACAAAAGTGTTCAGCAAGTTAAATGAACAAGATGAACCAACAAAATTCAACTGCATTCCTAACACATTAGCAAGAAATAGTCAGTAAAATATTCTTAGATATATCAACCAAAAATATGAAGTTGATAATGTTAGTAGCTGCTTGATAATTGTGTATTAGATTTAATCGAATATTTATAAATCACTTAAAATCCTGATAGCCCCTTGTAGCTTTCTGTCACTAATCTAGGTGAGGAGATAAAGAATTATATATTAATAGTGAAATAACTTTTTACTAGTTATTACAACTGTAATCATAGGGAGAAGAATGCCAACATGACCTACTTTTGGTTGTCCATCTTATGAAATATAAGTAGTGACCCTCATTTCCACTCCCAGACTCTGCTGCATTTTCTTTTACTGCTACTGTCTATATTCTACAAAGTGTACCCTCAAAACTAAAATCAGTTTTTCCTATTTAACTCCCCAGTCAGGAGCCTGCACTCAGTTACTTTTGTTGATTTTTTTGGTATATTTTCTAGCTAATATATAAATATACCACTCCTTTAGTGTGAATGTTCATGACTGACAGAGCTAAAACAATTGTTAAAGGATGTTCTCTAGCTCATTGGAGAGAAGTGCTCCTGATGTTAGTTTTCTATGCTGCATAACAAATTCCCACAAATTTAATGGCTTAAAATAACACATATTTACACCCTCAGTTCCTGAGGGTAGGAATTCTGAGTATGGTTTAACTGAGTTCCCTGCAAGGCTGCAAGCAGAGGTGATGGTCAGGAGTGGTACTTATCTGAAGGCTCAGCTGGGGATGGGTCAGCCTGTTGGCAAAGTTCACTACCTTGAGGCTGGAGAATTCATGGTAATTTGCTTCTTTGAAGCCAGCAATGGAGGCCCAGATTCTAGAGTGAGTCTGTTAGCTAGACAGAGTTTTCTTTGACATAAAATAATTATGAAAGTGACATACCATCACCTTTGTCATATCCCATCACTTAGAAGCGAGTCACAGACCCTCTCCACCATGTTTCAGGGAGGGAATTACAGAAAACTGTGGATATTAGGAGTTAATGATCATGAAGGACATCTTAAAATCTGTCCACCACAGTACTTTTTAAGTTCTGTGCTTTTAGAGTAATCTTTCATACATGGTAAATGTTGTGCTAAAGGTCTTCATCACATATACTATTTTCAATAAACATAGCAATTGTAAGATACCACTATTGAGGTAGGGCTGTTGTCATACTTCATTTAATGTAATTTTGAACAACATAGTGAGGTAAGAATAGCAGCAGCAATCTAACTATTTTATGCCTGAGGAAATAGAAGTGCTGAGCAATTATCTACACTCAAGATCACATAATCTGTAATTAACAGAGCTGGAATCTCAACACTAGTTTTCTAATAGTAATTCCAGTGCTCCAATTTACCACTTTGCTTCACTGGGAAATGCACTGTCAAAGACTGGCTTCCTCAAACTCATCAAAATAGATTTAACTCCAGGAAACAAAGAAAACCATTTACTGCCTCCAAAGTTTAATATCTTTTTAACACTTAATGTTTGGAGGAAATTAATGATGCTTTATTCCAGCCATACAGAGAAAAGTGTATAAGTTTCTTCTTAGCATTTTGATGTACTAGCTTTTTCTATTCCACATACTCCCACCCCTACTCCTGGCTTGTCTTAGTGAGCTGTGTTATATCTCTCTCTCCCACAAGAAGGTGAAAGAATTCTCTTCCCCAATAAATGCCATGAAAAAAATCTGTGTCCATGGCTGACTCATAACTTAATGATCCAGTTCTCCTCTTTCCACTGTATAATTATGATATTTAAGGTATAGACAGCTTTTCTTTTGAAGATTTAAATTTACTAAACAAAACATATATGCTTTAAGCCATTTTATACAGGATTCTTCACACACATACACACACACACACACACACACACACACACATATCACAAATAATGATCTCTGTGCATTTAACTACATTTTACTCAATATGAAGAAGTATATGAATTTTTTATTTGATATTTGGAGTCAGTCATTTAGCTTTTAATTTTCATAGGGTATTTCTAGTATTTATCCTTGTTTGTCTAATATGTCCTGGTTTGAATGTTTGTCAGATTATCTTGTGTTGCTTTCAAGAGCTTTACTGGAGCAAAGCACAGGACAGAGATTTATTTTGGATAGCATGGAGTGTGGAGGAGTTGAGCTTATGAGAAAAGCAGCAGACTTTACTGAAACATTTTAGTACATTTGAGGATGTGAACAGAGCCAATAGAGACAGTGTGAGTAGTAAATGTGTCAATAGGAGAATAGGGAA
>NW_006774670.1:1784253-1787336 GCF_000442215.2 Lipotes vexillifer
GGAAAGAGAGAACAAAATACAAAGATTTTACTAAAATTGCACTCTTCCCATTTAAAAATTTTGCTCAAGACAATTAAAAAGTAATATATTTAGAAAATATGTTTCTGAAAACTGTTGCAAAGTTTGATAAAGTTTAAGAATTCCAAAAAGTCCATGGGATTTAGAGTGGAGGGCTGTATTTGAGGTTATTCGCTTTGTTCAAAGTAATCATAATTCACACCCAGCTGAAAAAACACAAATTAAATTTATTTCTTACTTGGACAAGGAAGAATGGCCAGCAAATATAGTTTTCTTGCTAAACAAAGAAGCAGGGCTGTTACAGCATTGGGAAGAAGTATGGACTTTATGTTAAATGTAAATGGAGCACCATTTTGATTAGACATAAACAAAGGGGAAAAATTCTGAGCACAGGGTTAGCATCAAGTTTACCTTCAATAGCCTGTTTCTTTGGAAGTTACAGCATTAAGATAAATGTGCAAAGTTGGGTCTGCTGTGTTTGCTGTGAAAACCATGAGCTCCAGAAGTAAACCTGGACTGGAGATGCAGAGAGCTAGAACAAAACTAAATATGAGTGGGAAGACAACATGACCTACAAAGCTCAGATCCTCTAAGTCAGCGTGGAATTCTCCACTTGGACTTGAAAAGATCAATACCCTTAAGTTGAAATTTTAGGGAAAAAAATTATCTTGCAACTAACATTTCCTATATTACAAACTAAATGGGATTGCAGAGAGTCAAGGAGGATAAATAAGGAGAAAAACTATTAAAGGAAAAAAATTAACATCTAAAATCTACCAGAAAGGAAAAGAAAAAGAGTGTGTGTTTATTTTTTTGATGAAGAAATGAGTTTCAAGTCAACATTACATACCAAAGAGCCACTCCAAGACAAGAAATCTTCTGTAGTTTGATGATATATCCAAGAATTGATCATGTAAAAATTGCAAAAGTTCTGAATGAAATGTGAAAGAATTGTAGGTGACAATAAAAAAGATTTTAGCATTTCATCTGGCTTCCAAAACATATATCAATTTTTACAAATAGTCCATAACCAAATGATATAAAAGTCTAAATTAATTAAAAAGAACAAACAGGATCTTTGATGTCAGATATTCTTTATTACTAGAAAACATAAACATTGAAAATAGAAAGACCTATCATATTCTTGACAGAAAGACAAGTGACAATCCTCCCAAAATTAATATAGAATTTTAGTATGATTATAATTGAGTCTCAATATTTATGGTGGAAAAGGAAATGGGAAATTGGATAAAATCAACATAAAGTAAATGTGAACAAAATAAATGTTTAAATATAGACAAGAACATTATAAAAATAAAATAATCATAAGTACTTTGCCTTACCAATTGTTAAAATATACTATAAAGTTACTGTAATCAAGAGTATGAGGTTGTAACTGATTCACTTTGCTGTACAGCAGAAACTAACACAACATTGTAAATCAACTATACTCCAAAAAAATTAATTAAAAAAAAGTATGAGACTATTATAGAAATAATCAACTAAATTAGTAGAACAGAGTAGAAAATCCAGAAATAGAAGCCAATATTTTTGTGAATTCATTTTATTAAAAAGTTTGAACTTCAATTCAGTGAGACGAATGTTAATTTAATAAACAGTGTTACTAAAACTGGCTATCAAGAATAAAATAATGTTGGCTATTACTACAAAACAAATTATAAACTCCAATATTAAATGAATAAAATAAATAAATAAAAGATTTGTATGTGGTTAGGCCAAAACAAGCTAAGGATAAGCATATCTGTTCTATGTCAGAAAAAAATCAGAAAGAAATATATTTGGCTATGAAATTAATTATGTGGCATGCTATAATATATCATAGATGATATCAAATGCATCTGAGAGAATGGGGAACATAAGACAAATAAGATAAATTATCTATAATATAGTACATTGGTTATAAACTGATGACTAAAGGTCAAAAAAACTAATGAAAATGGGTACAAGACTGAGTGAACATCACAAAAGAGCCAAGCCAATGAATAACTGAAATCGGGTTCAAACTCAATAGCCAATTCGGAAAACAACATTTAACAAAAATAATCTATTAATCACCTATCAGATTAATAAAAATTAATAAGAGTAATAATAACTACTGATGTTTGAGATGAAATAGAAGCTAATATTTCATAGAAAGATTTGTTAATAAATTTAGTCTTTTTGGAAAGCAAACTGGCAATATGCATTTCAATTAAAAATGTCATGTCTCTTCCACAGAATTGTAAGCACATGGACCTTAGGATATTTGCTGCAGAAGCTTTCTTGTAACATCTTGTATAGTTACAAAACATTAGAAGCTAAGTATATCCCATCAATTGTGGACTGGCTGAACAAACTGAGGTTCAGCAACATCATTAAATGAAATTGGTTATCTTTGTATCCATTGATTTAAAGATGCATGGCTGAAGGCAGAAAGCAAGGAAGCAGTGCATATAACGTGACCTTACATAGAATAAAATGACCAAAATTTTCTATGGCCTGTATGATAGGAGACGAGAGAAGGCTACGAAAATATTTATAAAGATTGTTATCTTAGAGAGGAGTTCAGGAGAAAGTTCAAAGAAAAGAAAATCTTTAAAATCTACAAAAGTGATTATATTCATAAAATAGATGATAATATGATATGATATATACGTGTATCCATAGAAAACATATGAAATGTGAATTTTAAAATATTATTGGTGTTTATATCAGAGTGGTAGAATATGTTTTGGATTATGTATTTAATTATTATTTTTTATATTATTTAAATGCTTCACTGTGAGGATGACAAGGGGAAAAATAAATGGTAATTATATAAAAACAAATAGAATTTTTATAACCCACAGATGTAGTTCAGAAAAATATATAGACTCTATACATAAGGATACCAAGTCTTATGAGGTACTTAACCTTTAATGCAGCATTTCTTCCTACAAGTAGAAACACTTTCAAATGCCATGTCTTTATTTTCCACACAAACTGTTTGCCTTTTGGGTTTTATCTCCTGTTACTGGCAGGGAGGATGCCTGTCTTTTTCAGGGCTGCAGGTTAGTTACCAGATC
>NW_006774670.1:1787346-1804795 GCF_000442215.2 Lipotes vexillifer
AGGAAGGCTGCCTGTAGCTGTATATGTTTCCATAGATTTTTTTTGGTCGTACACCTCAGTCTACACCTCTGAGACCAAACACCCACGGATGAGAGAGTTTTCTATTTTTCATGAATTATTAATTACCTTTCCAGAAAAGTCTGACAGCTCCCAAAATGATATGCACTCACAGAGGCACATAGTTTTTTTTTCCTTTTATGTTCAGAATTAAAGTCCTTGAGGACTAAAGTTAAAATCTTGTCCTAACCTAGCAATTACAAAAAATAAATGATATAACTTTTAAACTAATAATATATAACCCAAGTACTGACACATTCATTTTCTGTGTTATTTTCTTTTGTCTCATGGGGATACTAATATTTCATAAGATATGGGCAGCTGACATACCTAAATATATAGATAGTACAAAATAAATTATTTTGCTTTATTGTAAAAAGTAAGTTCCTTCTAATCTAAGCTATTGAATTGAGACCAAAAATAACATTTTAGTGTTTTGTCTTGCTTCAATATTAGATTATTCTCAGTTTAGATGTTTGTTTTCTTTAAGCATAGGAGAGTTTTTGTTTTTTTCTCTTGACAAGTCAGACTCCAGAATACAAAGCAACTTTTAATTTATCTTAAGCTGAGTATTATTATCCTGATTTAGTATCAAAGTAATTAATAGTAACAACTGTGCATAATATCCAGCTAATAAATGTTATTCCTTGTAAGCCACAGAGGAGTAAAATCTAACATGTTCCAAGGTTAAAGGAGACAGGGAAATGAAGACCAATATGGAAAAATTTACTACTGCACTTGTAAGAAGTGACATGGATATGACTCCTGTCTCTCCTCCTTTACCTCAAATACAAAGTAATTGCTGGTGCTTTGCATCTTTTTATTTTTTAATTCTGTAAACCTCCCTTTTATAGAAAATATAAATATAATCAAGGAGGATAAGCATCTGTGTCACAAATAGTTTGGGTTTCTTACTGAGGATCTTGTTTTTCTATTTAAAAATATATAAATTATAGAGACATTGCAACCCTGTTGATTATTTAAAGCATAGGAGTACTATATTGAAAAAACTTCTTAGCTTCCTGCTGTATAAGCCTGAATTATAGTTGCCAAAATCGAACTCCAATTTGATTCAAACTTTATATGCTTTAAGCCATTTTAAAATATAACAGAGTCTTGCATAAATGTCACTAAAGTGGTTCTGTCTCTCCCTAACACAGACTTAAACACATGCACACACTTACCCCTGTGGTTCCCAGCAAACTCACCCCTCAAATTTTCGAGGCTATTAAAACTCTATCGAAGTTGGAACAGTCTGATCTGAATTACTCCTTATGGTTCCTAAAGCCCCAACAAGCCTTCAGAGTTTACTTCAGGTTTCCTAGAATGTCCTCAGTCACATAACCTCCAAACCAGAGATAATCGTTCCTTCTTTTTCACTCCATTCTGTATGACTTGGCACATACCACTTTGCTATATGTGTTGCGAACTTTTGCTTACATTGAGCTTATCCTGTGAAAAAGGTTTCCCAGATTAATTATCTATGTATCTCTAGTATCTAAATCCAAGAACACCTTCCATGCAGAAGCCAGTCAATTAACATTTGCTGCATTTAGTTGAAGTCTAATATCTGAATTCACAGGGAAAAAAAGAACAATAACAAAGGCTTTCAGTCCTCGTCTTTCCCTCATTAATAAAATTTACAAATATGTGGAATATGTACTTCCCAATATTTCTTTAAAAATGGTATCTAGTGCTCTCTCCTCTCTTAGTGATTTGTCTATTAACACATGGAATAATTTAGATGAAATTAAACTGTTTGCCTTGTTGAGCATCATTTACCAGGTGTAGCTTTAAGCAAGATGAACACTTTTCCAAAGGAACTACTTTAAAAAATTCTCTAGAGTAAATCAAGAAGAGTCCCTTAGTCCTTTATGTGACAGAATGACAGATTCACTGAGTGCATCACTGTTTTTTAGTGGGAAATTATTTCAGTTTCCCAGTCATCTAGGTTCTAAAGCTAAAGATACTTGCACTGAAATTACTTTACAAAAATGCCAGACTTTCCTTGTGATTTTTGGCACAATGGTTAGCACTGCCTGCCATGCATACATTGAATATATAACTTAAGAGGTCTTAAACTGTAGTGACTTCTCTGGACTTTTGAAACAATCTTTCTATTTATACTTGCAACCCCTCTCCCCCCAAAAGAGTTTAATAAAGAACAATCTGCCCTTAATAATAGACACGCTGAACTTAGTACTCATTTAAGGGTAATACGTTTACCCAATGAATATTTAATGAGAATCTATTATGTGCCAGGCACCATATTACATGGCAATACAGATTCAAACAGGATTTTATCTGCAACCTCATGGAGCTTAGGCACAAGGAGGAGGGGACAGACCATAAACCAGAGCATAGAGCTGTGTAATATATTTTGAGATAAAAATCAGTGCTTTGGAGCACTGATTAGTGAGTGGCTAGTGGGGAGTAGCATTTTCAATAAGTTTGCTCAGGGAATTCTCTGAAGATGGGGTATTTCAGGAGAGAATGGAATTTAAAATTCAGACACAGGAGGAGAAGCCAGCTGAGGAGATTAGGATACAGAAACGTGATGTAGGAGGGAAATAAGGAAATCAAAAGTTACTTGGTGAAAGTATATAAATGTTGTTTTTTTTAAGACTTTTAATTATCTGAGTTCTTAATTTTAACTATTAACAAATAGCCAAGAATCACCAGATATTTGATGAAAGTCTCTAATTAAGAGAGAAATACTAAACAGAAAAAGGGAGAAAATAAAGCACATCCAGATAATGCCAGAAGTCCTCAGAAAAATCAGTTGATGTTCTCACAGTTTAGATATTGCATCTAAATGATATATACAAGCATTTCAGAACTATTTGATTTATAAACTATGAGCATGTATTACATTAACAAAGATGATAAACTAACTAAGAAATTCCTTTTGTATAATATACCAATAATCAGGTAGTCTTGACTTGTTACACTTTTATGATAAATTGTGACAGAAAGATGAGAAAACAATAAGAAATAAAACAAAATGGTTCTGAATAATTTTTTTGATAAAGGGATTTCTCTGATTTATAAACTAATGTACTATGACTCCAAGTACCAGTAAAAGCAACATACATTGACATAAAAATAATAAAGTCAGTAAAGTGGATTTCCTGAGGGTCAGCTTAATCCCATGTTTCTGCTTTCTTTGAACTGCTGTTGCCTTGAATGTGCCTTCCTCTCTGTGATCCCTTCTTCTACGGGCTGTTTCCTTGTGAAAAATGATGGAAACATTTTCTGTGTTTACATTTATTATTTACAGAATCCAGAGGAAAAGTGTTTTGGAAACTCTCTCATAAGAATTTAAAAGTATGGAATAACTTTCCCCAAATCTCCAGCAAATCTCTAATAATGACTCAATTGCTCAATGGGTGAGGAGCTCACTACTAAACTAATCTCTTGGAAGGGAACTGGAATTACCCTTAGCTCACTCACCACCTGGAGCTGAGGGTAGACTCAGATTTCCCTGAGTCACAAGGCTGCATGGAGAGAGGTCCTCCTAGGAATAAAGGAAGTGGGGATGAACACTGAAAAGTCAACCTGGGCTGTCCATTACAGCCTGTCCACTACCCTGAGACATTCCTTATGTACAAAGAATTTCAAGTATATGCTACTACAGTCCTAGCACAAAGCGGTTACTTAAAAAGTACCAGCTCAATAATCAAAAGGATAAATGGCAGGCATGATAGGAAAGCTACATCTAAGAATTGGTAAAAATGATATTAGAAGAAAACATTCTAAAAATTTATACCTGAATGTAAGTTCAGTCTACCACACCGACATGTTTGTGCTTGTAGAGACTTTATTGCATTCTGTAGGATGGAGTCTTTAATCCTCCCGGTGGCCTATTCTGCATAGTGGGAGAGACTACAGAATGGGAGCATTTCTGCTGGTATCATTTAGTCTGACTTTTTTAGATAGCTATATTAGTATTCCAAGTTAATGTGAGGTTTTATAAGGCTAGTAAACACCCTCTTAAGTGCCTCTCTAACGCTCAGAAGTGGCAATTTTAAATCAAATAATGTTTTTTTCTTTTTGTCTTTCTTTCCCTAAGTTGAGTTTTCTACATTACAAGACAGAATTAATAAGAAGTTGACTTTCATTCAGATGGCTGACTGTGTGAAATTCCTTTGTGCTGTATTTTTATTTCTAGTGTTTATATGACATTTAAAGCACCTTTGCTTTGTTGATCGACATTGAACACCAGTAATTATACTACATGAGCTAATAAGGCAACTAGAGCATGTTTACCCTGCCCATCAATTTTTTGTTCAGCCAAATATCTCAAAACCAGTTAACGAGGAAGATCAGTGTGAAATGCTTGCTTAATTGTGTATACAGTATTCTCTAAAGCTAACCAATGACTTTAATTAAATTGAGGTTAGCATTGTTCATTTCACTCTCTTTTGCAGCCTTCTGCAACTGCTTTCCCCAAAGCTAGGCTTTCTCTTGTAGAGAAGCTTCACTGGGTTTACAATAAGCAGACAGAATTGTCAAACCATGGAAGAAATTGTGAAGATTTGGGTTTAACCTAAACCTGAGTAGTGCCACAAAGAACAAAACAATTTTAGCATGTTATTTTTCTTTTCAGGGTGCTTTAAGAATGTGTGAATAGGAAAATGGAACTTTATGTCTTCATACCATGGATGGGGGATGTACTAGATTATAAACAAAATGCTAGGTATTGTACATAACTAGCATCCAGTGACAGGAATGTACTCTGCAAACCTTAAATAAGCTATGTCATTATCTTGCACATTATCTCCATAACTTAAAATACACTTCGAACATAGTTTAGATATTTCCAGTGGTTGAAATCTATCATTAAAAAGAGAAGGGATGGCATTAATACCCTTTAATCTGAGTAGACTTTTGGGAGGGAAGTTAAAAAGATAAATTCAGATTTGTTTTTTACTTTTCCTGTAAAACCTAACTTTTAAGACTAACTAAAGACAGAGGGCAGTGGTAAAGAAAAAGAGGAAAAAAAGTTAAATCTCCTGGTTCTGGGAAAATTGGGCAGCTACATGTAAAAGAATGAAATTAGAACATTTTCTCATACTATATATAGATATAAGCTCAAAATGGATTGAAGACCTAAATATAACACTGGAAACCATAAAACTCCTAGAAGAGAACATAGGCAGAACACTCTTTGACATAAATTGTAGCAATATATTTTTTAATCTGTCCCTAAGGCAAAAGAAATCAAAGAAAAAATAAACAAATGGGACCTACTTTTGTACAGCAAAGGCAACCACCCAAGAAACAAAAAGACAACCTACTGAATGGGAGAAAATATTTGCAAATGATATGCCAGATAAAGGATTAATATCCAAAGTATATAAACAGCTCATACAACTCAACAGCAAAAAAACACCCAAACAACTCGATTAAAAAATGGACAGAAGACCTGACTGGATATTTTTCCAAAGAAAACATATACATAGCTAGCAGACATGAAAAGGTCAACATCAATAATTATTATTGAAATGCAAATGAGATATCACCTCACATCTGTTAGAATAGCTAACATCAAAAAGTCTACAAATAAAAATTTTGGCAAGGATGTGAAGAAAACGGAACCCAAGTAAACTGTTGGTGGGAATGTAAATTGGTACAGCCACTGTGGAAAAAAGTATGGAGGTTCCTCAAAAAACTAAAAATAGAACTATCATGTGACTCAGAAATTCCACTCCTTGGCATATATTTTTAAAAAAACAAAACACTAACTTGAAAAGATACATGGAAACTCATTGTTCATAGCAGCATTATTTACAATAGCCAAGAAGATATGGAAGCAACCTAAGTGTCCATCAACAGATGGAGGTGCCATCTGCATGGAACTTCTCACCAAGCAGAGCTGGAGCAGTGCCTACTCAGTAGAGTCAGTGATCATGCAGATCAGTGTCACACTGGTGAAGGGAAAAGCACATGTGCAGTTTGGAGCCAACAAATCTCAATACAGCCTGACAAGAGCACAGAAGTCCTACATGTCCTCGGTGCAGATCCACAATAAAAACAGCTGGTACACTCCCCCAAAGGAAGATGGCTAATCCTGGAGTGCCATCCCCTTCTTCCTTCCCTAGGCACCACTGGACAAATTACCTTTGAGCTGTATTTGGATCTCACACTGCCTCTGTGGTTCCCTCCCTCACTTTTCCTGGATAGCTCTGTGTATTGCAGGACAATGATGGCTATTCTAAATGCTGAGGGAAAAAAAACAAACAGAACTGTTTCAAGTACTCAAGACTGACCTACAGACCAACCAACCATGTGGCTGGAACCCTTGTTAGCAGGCATTCTTATAAAAGAAACTTTTGAGCCTCTTTATATTACTGGAAACTCAGCTGTGCTCCAGACTAGAGCCTCCTTACCTATGCTATGGATTTTTACTTTATTTTCTCTTATTTCACTTACACTGCTTTTTTTGGTTACAGTGTATGATGGATGTGTATGAAAAAAATGTATCTTTGAGGAAACAATTACAGTTTGTTAATTTAAAAATATATATATATACACAACATTATATATATATATATATACATATATAAATAAACAATGAAATATTACTCAGCTATAAAAAGAATGAAATTCTGCCATTCACAACAATGTGGATGGACCTAGAGAGATTATTATGCTTACTGAAATAAGTCAGACAGAGAAGGACAAATACTGTATGCCAGCAGTCCCCAACCTTTTTGGCACCAGGGACAGGTTTTGTGGAAGACAATTTTTTCATGGACCAGGGTGGTGGGGGGATGGTTTCAGGATGATTCAAGTGCATTACGTTTATTTTGCACTTTATTTCTATTATTATTACGTTGTAGCATATAATGAAATAATTATACAACTCACCATAATGCAGAATCAGTGGGAGCCCTGAGCTTGTTTTCACTTGCCACTCACTGATATGGTTTTAATATAAGTCTGCAAGCAATTGATTTCTTATGGTCTCTGTGCAGTCAAACCTCTCTGCTAATGATAATCTGTATTTGAAGCCACTCCCCAGTGCTAGCATCACTGCCTCAGCTCCACCTCAGATCACCAGGCATTAGATTCTCACGAGGAGCGCGCAACCTAGATCCCTCGCATGCGCAGTTCACAGTAGGGTTCGCGCTCCTATGAGACTAATGCTGCCGCTGATCTGACAGGAGGAGGAGCTCAGGCAGTAATGTGAGTGATGGGGAGTGGCTGTAAATACAGATGAAGCTTCACTGGCTCGCACGCCGCTCACCTCCTGCTGTGCGGCCCAGGGGTGGGAGAAGGGGTGGGTTGGGGATCACTGCTGTATGCTATCACTTATGTGTGGAATCTAAAAAATAAAACAAATGAATGTATATAATACAAAACAGAAACAGGCTCATAAATCTAGAAAACAAACTAGTGGTTACCAGTGGGGAGAAGGAGGGGAGGAGAAACAAGATAAGGGTTTGGGATTAAGAGATACAAACTACTAGGTAAAAAGAAATAAGATACAAAGATGTAATGTATAGCACAGGGAAAAGAGCCAATACTTTATAATTTTAAATGGAGTATAATCTATAAAAAATATTGAATCACTATGCTGTACACCTGAAACTAGTATAATATAGTAAATCAATTATACTTTAATTAAAACAAAAAATGATGAATAAAGTCAGAGGATCCAATGTTAAAAAAAGTTAAATCTTACTAAAATCAAACTGCATGAAGTTATTTTTAAAAATTCAAAACCTTCTGTACAGAATTAGTCTTTCATATTCACAACTAAGCATGTTGTATTCTCTTCACAATATGTTTTATAAACCCAGAGAGGGCTATTCAACTTCCACTACGAGCTCCTTCCAACTCTGGTTATAATGAGGAGAAATTGTGAGGCCTTGAATGCACTCTAGAGAAAGAGATTAAAATATTCTACTATCATCATTGTACTATCCGAACAAACCCAGTTTCGTTTTTATTACTTCTTCCAATGTGCCAAGAAGGCTTAACAAAACAGTATAATTAAATTATCGTGAAATTCTTTCATTTACTTACAGAGAAACAAAATATTCTGTAGAAAGTATTAAGCAGGATACAACAAAAGGGATACATCACATTCCTATTTGTCTCTTATGAGAAAAGAAGGGGAGAGTTTTTTCTAAAATTTTCTCTCTATTGTTTTACATATTTTCTGGCAATTTGAAACAGGAAGTTAAAAATAGTAATCTTTGTGTTAAATCTAAAATGTCTATATTCTTACAATTATGTGGTATTCATTAAAATTCTATTTTACTTGTTTTTATTCTCTATCTCAAAAAACCCTTGTTTATTGCACTTAATACCTCTATAAACTAGTTGGCTGACAAATGACAATGTAGGGGATGATTTTACTTACTATTTACAACTGACCTTCCCTACCTGCTTCTCAATAAGGGAGAGTATGGTTTTTGGAGTCAGACACTGGCTTGAATTCAATTTCTTCTTGTTAACTATATAATTTTATGTGAGTTACTCTTCCAAGCTTCAATTTCCTCATATCCTTAGGATAATAATAATAAAAAGTTTCACCTCAGAGTTTTGTTTGAGATGGTGATTCTTAGAGGAGTGTTTATTTTATTGTACACACAAACCAAATATTACCTATCATTTTGTTTTTATTGCTTTCATCATCATTGTTACTGATTCAAAATGAATACTGAAGTCACACTCCCTTTCACAGCAGAATTCTAAATCACAAGAAATAAATGGAAAATGAATGATAACTAAAAACCTGAGATGTGTAGCTGTATAGATGTGTTTCTTAATCCCATGGGCTTAACATAAACAAATGTCTGCAAGGCAGAATAGTCTCATATTGTCAATCTTGGACTATTGTATTAAAAAGTACCATATATAAAAAGAGTTCAAAATCCATGGGTTTGTTCTAGTTCTTTCTTCCATGATAAAATAAACTTCAGATCTCAGAACTAGTCTTACTAGCTCTTTTATAAAATTTTATTTTAATTACTCAATCTCTAGAACAGCAGATCTTTTTTTATGGATTAGCTCCAAGAGATCTATGAGCTCACTGAAATGAATGCAAATATTGTTAAGTATAGCTTCTTACATTGTCTCCTAGAGATGCACTTGTCTTTATCTCGTTCTTTCTTCAAGTTTTTCACTAGAGCCAGAACAACTTTTAAAAATGAAAACTGCATTGGTTCAATAATACCACCAGTACATCTGATTAAATAATATTAATATTCTCTTAATTTTTAAGATAAATATAAAATTCTTAACTTGAAGGCTCTAAATTGTTTGAATTTTATCTATCAAAGTAGTCACATTTATCCCTTTTCACTTTCTAAAATATTCCTCTCCCTGTCACAGGACCTTAATACATTCTGGTCTTTCTGCCAAGATGCTGGCTCCTCTGATCCCCAACACACAACACACTCTAGTTCATTCTTCAGATCTCAGGAAATATTTTCCTATCTTCCTTGATTACGGTAGACACTCCTATCATGTAATTTTTTTTTTTTTTTTTTTTTTTTGCGGTACATGGGCCTCTCACTGTTGTGGCCTCTCCCGTTGTGGAGCACAGGCTCCGGATGCACAGGCTCAGCGGCCATGGCTCACGGGCCCAGCAGCTCCGCGGCATGTGGGATCTTCCCGGACTGGGGCACGAACCCGTGTCCCCTGCATCGGCAGGTGGACTCTCAACCACTGCGCCACCAGGGAAGCCCCCATGTAATTTTTATAACAGTTCAGTTTTAAATTTACTTATGTACTAATCCCATTAATTTCTACCTCCTACTCCATACTATAAACTCCTTTTTGGAAAGTATTTGGTCTACATCTGTTCACCTTTGAATTATCACCATTTAGCACAATCCCTGCCAAAATAGCTACTTGTTAAATGAGTGCATGAATAAATAAAGGAATGAAAAAGTTAAAAACATATTTATGTCTCCAATGCTTATCATATTGTATTGTCATCTTAAAGGCAGAAGATTTTCCTTATTAATCTTTGAGGTCTCAGTTGTCTCACCTAATGTCTAATACACAAAAATCAATCAAGAAATCCGTTGAATAAAAGCATAAATAAAGTCTAGCACAGTGCTGACCACAGAGTATTCTTTTAATAAATGATAACTAATACTGATACTACTCTCATTATTACCTATGACTTTGTGTTAAACTATCATTCAAAAGTAAAAACATTCCATTCTATATACATAAGCATACCTGAACATCTTGAAATGCCATAGTTTATTGTTTGCTTTAAATAAGAATTTTAAAATATTTTGTCAAGATTTTTAAAAATTGAGATTATAATGAGATAATAATCTTAGCATTTGATATTTTTCTCCCTTTTAAACCAAGCCTAATATGTTTAATTTAATTGAATCAAAAATATAATTATGTTAATATTTATTTACCTAGTTTGTTAAAGATAAAGAAATAATTTTCAAAAGGGCTTGCAAAGGCCTCTCTTTCTTGAAGACTAAAGAGATCCATGTCTTTTTTAGTCTTTTATATCAAAAATATATGTATTACAATTTATCTTAGGTATAAACTTCAAACTTGATGTTAAATTTCCCACAATGCATAATTATTAGCAAAGAATAAATCAGAAAACTCACAGAACTATATAATGCTATAATACTTTTAAGAAACCCACAGTAGTTTAGTTGCTGAATTAAAAGAAAATCATCTTGAGAGTCAGGTAAAATATATAGACTTACTAATTTGCTCAAAAGACTTATGATTAGAAGCAAAATCTAAATGGGGGACAATAAGCAACTTGGGTGCTATGCAATGATGCATATGAAAAATTGACTTAGAATACTTGAGGGAAAAATAACACTTTAGCAACTGATGCCATTAAAATCTACTTATTTTACAAAATCTCATTTCTTATTGTTTTGCTTGATCAACTTTCTGCCTACCTTTTTCCCCTTAAGAAACAAAATGCTCAGTTTTGACATGACACCCAATTTAACAATTTAACACCAACATTAATAAAGGAAAATAATAATTTCCTCTAAATATTATTTCATCTTTGAGTGAATTCCTGTGTTGAGCAATTTCTATAGTTTTATAAGAGTTCCAATAGCTTAGCTCATGGCTGTTCTAATCCTGAGCTCTTTTTAGATTTTTACATGAATAATCAGAAGACCAGATTCTTTCACTTCTTCCCATTGCTAATTGTGGATTGATATTTGAGAAAATGATAAAACATGATGAAGCTGAAATGAGAATATTTCAGAATTAAAATAAAGCATTTTTTCTTTTAGTAACATGAAAAAGGAAAGAAATACAAAACTAGTTTATTGCCTTGATGCAGATTTTGTATTTATGTTCAGATATCCTTAATTCAGTCCAAACTTTCATACTGGATTCCAGAAACAAAATTAAATACCAATCTTTAATAAAAACAGCAAAGAAGAATAAAATGACTTCAAGAGGGATCCATCCACTCATTGAGCTTTCTCTATTTTGAAGCATGTTGAACTTATGACAATATTCTACAACTTTTATCTAACTAAGCTTTTTAAAAGTATAAATGCATTGACTAGTAATCAACTTTCAATTCTATGGGAGCAAAAGCAAATTCTTCACAAAGTTTCACTTCTAACCTTAAACTTAAATTATACAGGGCTAATGCAAGATTATACTCAAGTATGCTTATTGCTAATGTAAGTTATAAATTCTGTTGTCCCAGTTAACCCCGTGCTTTATACTCAGTCTGTGATTCTGGGACTGGGACTGCTTTGTCCTCTGGCTTCTGTAAGTCTCTACCAGTATTAGGTACTAGGAAAGTACTGAAAAAATTAAGGAAAAAGAAGGGACACATTCCTTCCTGTTTGCTTCCTATTCCTGTTTTTGCTTCTTGCTGCTCTTACCATAGCAACAAATTTTCACCCTAAAAATTCCATTTCAGTAACAGCAGTTGATTTCAGTTTGCACTTTCCAAACACTTTCAGGACCAACCTTATCACACCTCCTCAGAGATGTCAGCTTCACAGAGTGAGCAGTGGTTCCTCCTTGGACATCTGAGTTTCATCCACCTTACTTTCAGGCTCTTCAGATTCCCTACTCCATCTCCAATGTTTTAATAATTTCAACCTTTCAAATGCCCCAGCCTTAGGATGGAATCACCTTCCAGTAGCTACTATCTCGGAGGAATTATTATACCCTTTCTGCCTTTCCAATCCTCCAATGACTAGTATCACATCTTTATATTACTCCTGATCAAAACCAAAATCAGAAAAAAACAACAATGAAAACTGCTATAGTTCTATCTCCAGACTGGACCCTGAATGATACATGTCCTAATTACAGATTAACAAACAATCCTTTTGCCTACGTGTATTTATGAAATCGGTGTGTAAATTCTTATGAATTTTTCAGCTGAACTTTAATCCCTAAAGGCCACTGATAAAGAAACCAGAGTTGCATTTAAACACTATGCTTTTTTAGAAAAAAAATGGGCCAGCATTACTAACTCAGTGAAAAGTGGTTTCCAATACCTTCTCAGTCGTCATCAACAGGTTTGCAGAAAGGACTGCCTTCTCTTACATATTCAAGCAGTCTAAACCAGCAATACCCAAGACTTTCACCTCAAATTCTTTACTCCACTACATGCACTTATCTCTCTTCCCATTAAATATGCTCCCATATGCACGATGGATACATTGGCAACAAATCTCAGGATTTCAAACATAGAGAGGTGAATTTCCCAAAAAATTATTCTCCTTTTTCCAACCTAATGTCATAGGGAAGAGACCCATCCTGCACAGAGGCTAACCTACTTTTTTTCCCCAACACTAAAATCTGTCAGTCTGTGCCCACAGCCATACTTGTTTAACAGAAATTAAGGCAGATGTCACATAAGCAAAACCATAGAACCACTCTGAAGCCAAAAAGGACCAAGAGGGCGACAGTCAACTGCCCTGAACTGGCTCCAGCCTGACCAGGACGGCAGTGCCTGCACAGATGAGACAGAAAGTTGCCTTTGCTTCTTTACCATGCTAGGATCTCCACCCAACTGGAGGATTGCACTTTGTTAGGCTGGATTAGTGCCGCATGCAAAGGAGACCAGAGGGCTGCGCATGCTCCGTCTCTTTCTGGAACTCGCCTCTCCTTTCCCGACTTCTGATTGCATACTCATCTCTTACCCCTTAAAAGTTTCCCGCTTCCCCTCACCATCCCCCCACCCCACCCCACCCCTGGAGAAGGGGTCTTTAGAGCAGGAGCTCTCCCTTCCCTAGGACTAGGTTGAGAAACTCTCTCCTGTGCTTCCATACTATCAAGCATATACTTTTCTGCTCCCTGAACTGTTTGGTCAACTTCCTGAAAATAACAAAGTTTTGTTAATGCAACTCCTACTGACAACAATACAATTACTACAACTGAAGCCAAGCTTCCTACATGCTTTCAACAAATGTAGGATGAATAAATGAATGAATGAAGTCATGACTAATCCTCTTGTATTACATAACAAACACCATGTCTATACATTTCTATGATCTGAACTTTAGTGTTATTAGCACCTCCAAAATATTGATATAATCTCAGTAACCTGATTTCTTATTGCATACACTTGTATTTGTGTCACACTCGACAACTGCTGAATCTTATTTACTAATGTAAAGTATTTCTAGCAAACTCTGGAGTCATTAACATGATTAACTTGTGTTTGATTTAATTTAGTGTTAAGTATATTCTATTGTTTTCTAATTCTTTGGAAAATTGGTAATCCCCATGTATAGTATATGTGATAATTCCTTATTAATTAAAAATCTGTTTAACAAGGACAGCAAATTCCCTCTCTACAACAGAAAACACAGAATTTACTCTACAGTTAACTCCCTGTCAAAATTCTTAAAGCTAATTTTGTCTCAGGTTCTTTTCTGAGAAGCTTTGGCTCTATCTATGGCTGTAGAAACCATTTGGTACAAATCTCCCTTGATTTCTATATTTATGATGTCATTTTCCAACATAAAACTAAACTATATTTTGCATTACTGTAAATATATTTTACTATATTTTTCAACTTACCTCTTGCTGTTGGTTCAAAACCTTAAGAACTTCCATGGTGAAATCTGAAACAGGCCCCTGTACTGCGATTCCAAAGAGAGACCAAAGAAAGGAGCAGGTCACTCCAGCTGGGTAGTGGAGTTTTGGGGTTTTTTGCTATGTTTGTTTGTTTGTTTTATTTATTTAATTTATTTTTGGCTGCATTGGGTCTTCATTGCTGTGCGCAGGCTTTCTCTAGTTGCGGCGAGCGGTGGTTACTCTTCGTTGCAGTGTGCGTGCTTCTCATTGCAGTGGCTTCTCTTGTTGCGGAGCACAGGTTCTAGGCACGTGGCCTTCAGTAGTTGTGGCACACAGGCTCAGTAGTTGTGGCTCACAGGCTTAGTTGCTCTGCAGCATGTGGGATCTTCCTAGACCAGGGCTCAAACGTGTATCCCCTGCATTGGCAGGCGGATTCTTAACCACTGCGCCACCGGAGAAGCCCCTGGAGTTTTAATAAGCGAGGGAATTGACATCCCAGGCTTGTCTTGGGCAGCTATGTCAGCATGAGTAGATCTCCAAACCCACCCACAAGAATCTTAAAAGTTTAAATAGAGGTCTTAAGTGGGTTCAGTCACATACACTCCAGATGGTCTCAATAACACATTATTATCTCAGGGCTTTGTCCTTGAGGCAGCTTCTATTGCAGGTAAAGCAAATAGAATGCACATTCCAAGGACAGGGGAGGGGTGAGAAGCCTTAGACTGCGCAGGTTCAGCTCACAGGTCAACCTGCAGTCACGTCCTCTCAATGACCTCCAATGCTTGCATATGTTTTAAATGACTGGTTATCTTTTTTTTTTTTTTTTACTAGTCATCTTCCTAGAATATGTATTTTCTTAAAGTGGAAAGCTGAGGACCCTGATCTATGCTGTGACACTAATATATTATGAGAAAGTAAAAATTGCTAGAGAGGTTAGTTAAGTCAAGCCCTTAATTTTGGAGATAGTTCATTTTTGCCTCAGTATGAGGGTGCAATAACTTCCACTTATTACCAGTGTTGCTGAGAGTATAAAACAAGACAATTCATATACATGTGCTTAGAAAATGACCATATAAACTTAAGTCTGAATATTCAGACTTTCCAGAAATACTGATATTCTGTCTCCATTACCCTTCAGCCCTATGTACCAATTTCTCTATGGTTTCTGTCTGTTTTGTGTTCTCTAGCTAACTCTCATCATGATCAAATTTTGTTATCTGAATAGGTTCCTAAATGACATTGAGATTCCTACGGGACCCTCTTTTTACAGATATAAACAGAATTGAAAATTCTTCCCACAGCCATTCAATTGATCTGCTACAATTTCTCTATCTTTAATAAATTCTCTCTTGATACCCCATCTCAGGTTCCTTTTATTAACAATAATATACCTCAACACCTCAGGAGTTTTTGATATTTGCTGGATCTCATGACTGTCTTCCTGGGGTTTTTTTTGGAACCAATTCTATTCAGACTTTTAAGCTGCCATTCCATTGAACTTGTTTCTGTCAAAGTCACCAATGATCACTATATAGCTAAATCCGACAGATAATTATTATTCGTCATTTAGTCATCCTTGAATTTCTTCACTAGGTTCTCAGGACAACCTCCTTATTTCCTATCTGCAGTCCACTGTGCCAGATTCTACTTAAATTTTCAACTTGTAAACACCATGAGGGCCCCCAGAGATTAGTCCTTGAACCCCCTCTTTTCTATCTACACTACTTTTTTGGTGGCTCATCCAGCCTCTTTGTTCTATATACCAGTGATATGTGGACAACTACTAAATATATATATCCAGCCAGAATTTTGTGGGCTCATGTAACCGACTATCTAGTCTACATTTCCACTCAGATTAATAATTGAGTTTCAAAAGTATCACCTTCAACATAGAACTCCTGATATTGCCTCTTCTACACTTCTTAGATGATGGCAGCTATATTTTTCCAGTTTTCCAGGCCAAAAATCTTGGATTCATCTTAGACCGTCCTATTTCTCAAACTTCTGGATATCATCCTTGTTAGTTCTAGCCTCAAAATAAAATCAGCATCAAGCCACTTCTCATCATCTCTGTAGTTTATACCCTCATCCAAGCCATCATTATCTCAATAACATCTGGTTCATTTTCCTACTTGCAAATTCATCCTCCTTTAATCTATCCTCAACAACAGCAGTGAGGGGAATTTTTCCAAAATGTAGGTCATATACCCATCACTAGCCTACACAAAACCCTTAAATAGCTTTACATTCAGAGTGAAAGACAGTATCCAAATACTGATAAGCAAAGCCCTATGTGATCTGACCCCCCTACTACTTCTCTAAGAGCTATTTCTTACCACTCTTCAATTGTTCATTCTGTTCCAGTCACACTGACCTCCTTGCTATTCCTCTAATACGGTAAGTTCACTTCTGCCTCAGGACACTCACACTTGCCCTAAGTTGTGTTTGGAATCCTCTTCTAGATGACACTTGCATTTCTCATGCTTCTTTTCTGAAATGTCACCTTAGGAGTGAAACCTTCCTATTCACCTGTGAAAAATGGTCACTTAACCAAGGCCTCCATATCTATCAATACTCCTGTTTGCTTTTCATAACACTTATCACTCATCATGTGTTTTATTTATTTGACTACTCCTTGTCTTCCCAGATTAAAAGCTCTGTGTGACTGAGGCCATGCTCTCTTTCATTAGTTAGTGTAGTCTCAGCTTCCTGGAGGCACTCAATATATATTTATAGCACATAATAGGAACTCAATAAATATTTGTTGAATATCTAAAGTGGGATCAAGAAAATAAAAACTTTAAAATATATCTAAAATACTGGAAATTGGTCTATTTGCCATGATACTAGTAATTTTCCCCTGTAAATAGGAACATAGTCTGTATTATAAATTACCCTGATACTATGGACACAGGTTAAAATATAAGAGGACTGGATATCTAGAAGAGAAAAAAAAAATACTGAGGCAGACTTTTTTTGGAGGGTGTACTGGGCTACCTGCTTCTTATCATGGAAGGCACTTTTAAAAGTTTCACCAATAGATACTTCAGGGAATTCACAAAGGGGGAAATAAATGTTAAATACACAGGTTAAGCACTTTGACTAAGGTCTGAAGTCTCATTCAGAAGAGAGAGAAGCATGCATACTTGGAAAAAAGGGCTTTCAAATTAAGAAGAGCTCCTTGGTTAGGAGGTGTGTATGTAAACTGAGGGAAAAAAAATTGTTTTCCACAGAACCTGCTACTATGTACATACTTACTAAATATTTGCTATACTCATTATTCATTTAATTATAGTGGTAAAATTCCATAACAAGATCCTGGTATGTAATAATAGTAAACTGAAGAACATTGATCTTTAAAGGGGAAAGA
>NW_006774670.1:1804923-1818564 GCF_000442215.2 Lipotes vexillifer
GGAAAGAGTAATAATATAAAACTGGCTCTATTTATTTAGCCAGAAGAATATTTTCTGAAATTTCAAGCCTGTGTGACTGAGCTCATTGCTTCCATATTTTCAAAATACCTAAGATCATGTACACATCAAGCTGTAAGGACATCATGAGGCAGCAATTTGAACATAATAATAAGAGCTGAATTTGTAGCCCTTCAAAATATAGAAATTAGTTCAATTCAAAAATGCACAGTTCTACAATGGATACATGAATCATTTATTTTTATCTTATAATTTTTATCATGACAAATTTCATTTAAAATGTTCTTAAAATTCTAAACTGGCTTAAAACATTGACCAATTAAATCACGTGAAACTCATTATAAGGGAGATTATGTAATAATAATGCCACTTGATTGCTGAAAACTGTAAAGTTCTTGGCACAGGCAACACTGTGCAATCTTCCCATGCTATGAGAATTAAACAAACTCTACAATAGTTTCTATTGGCCCAAGGCCATGTTCCTTGGATGATCACAGCCTGCCATCCCCGTTAAGATGTCTACTTGAGAAAGCTCAACACTGCTGTAATGGTTAATTTTGGCTAATTTTATGTGTCATCTTGACTGGGCCATGGAGTGCCCAAATATTTAGTTAAGCATTATTCTGGGTGTGTCTGTGGGAGTGTTTTTGGATGAGATTCACATTTGAGCCAACAGACTGAACAAAGAAGATTGCTTTCCCTAATGTGGGTGGCCCTCATCCAATAAACTGAATAGAACAAAAAGGCTCACCCTCCATGGAAAAGAGGGAATTCTTCCTGCCTGACTGCCTTGAGCTGTAACATCAGTTCTTTCCTGACTCTGACTCAAACTGAAATGTTGGCTCTTCTTGGGTCTTGAGCCTGCTGGCTTTCAGTCGGGAACTTATACTATCAATTCTCCTGGTTCTCAGGCCTTTGGATTCAAACTGGAACCACACCTGGGTCTCCTGGCTCTCCAGCGTGCAGACTGCAGACCTTTGTCCTTCTCAGCCTCTGTAATGGTGTGAGTCAATTCCTTAGAATAAATCGTGTGTGTGTATCCTTTTTGAGTGTGTGTATCACTGGAGAGCACTGACTATTATAACTGACAAAAGAATTTATTCTTTATTCCAGCCAAAACCTGACTATAGGCCCCTGACCTTCCTTTTTTTTAGAGCAGTTACCTTAGCAAACTTGTATTATAAATCCTTTCTCTGTCCCTTCAAGATGTGAATCTTCTACCATGCAGAAATGTCTCCTTCAGAACCTGGGAAACAGCTCTTTGAAATGAGAACATCCAGAGAGACAGCTCTCCTGTCCCTCAGTTCCTGTGGGAGGGTAGGAGCCTAACTTTGGTGGGTGCCTTATCCAATTTACAAAACTAACTCATGTCGTAAAATTATTAAAAGTTTGTTTCTCCTCCAGATAAGTGTTAATTAACAAGCCCTGATGGCCTAGTCACATTAACTGGCCTAGTCATTAACTCCCTTAATGCCCTTCAGTACATTTCTTTTAGAGTAACCAGCATTTTAAAAGCCTCCTATCTTTTGTTTTGGTGGAGTTGAGCACATTGTATACTGAAATCTCTCTCTTCCCTACTGCAGTAGTCGGAATAAAATATGCCTTGTAATTTTTTTTTAATTAATTTATTTAAAAATTTTCGGCTGCGTTGGGTCTTCGCTGTTGCGCACAGGCTTTCTCTAGTTGCAGCAAGCAGGGGCTACTTTTCGTTGCAGTGTGCGTGCTTCTCATTGCGGTGGTTTGCACGGGCTCTAGGCGTACAGGATTCAGTAGTTGTGGCATGCCGGCTCAGCAGCTGTGGCTCACAGGCTCTAGAGTGCTGGCTCAGTAGTTGCTCCGTGGCATGTGGGATCTCCCCAGACCAAGGCTCGAACCCGTGTCTCCTGCATTGGTAGGTGGATTCTTAACCACTGCGCCAGCAGGGAAGTCCCATTGCCTTGTAATTTTTAACCAGTGTCTGGTGAATAATTTCCCTTTGACACTGCTTTGTCACTTTGTAGAATAGAAACTGACTTTAGAAATGTAGTTAGAAACATAAAAGGTAATACAAACTGATTTAAGCTTTTTTTTTTTTTTTTTCCTGCTTGTTGACCCTGAGGCCCCACACTTTTATTTTTAATGGGCTCCACAATTTATGTAGGTGGTCCTGGTGTAGTAATAAAAATAGTAATAGTAGTAGTAGTGGCAGTGAAAGCTATAGCATTTATTAAGCAATTGCTCTGGGCCAGGCTCTGGTTTAAGTGTCCTGTGTGCATCAATTTATTTAACCTCATAACAGTGATAAGATATTATACTAATACAAAACCCTTTTTATAGTTGAAAAATTTAGGCAACAGAGAAATTCAGTACTCCGAGTATTAGAACTGACATAGGGAAATGATAGTGAAAAATAAAATGGAAAGAACGCATGAAAGAGACAGAGGGGAAATAGGATCAAAAGGAAATAATGAAGCCTTAGATTCAAGAAAAGATTCTACATCAAGTTTGCTTTCCTATTTTTGTTTTGTTTTTGTTTTGCTTTGTTTTTGATCTAGGGAATTAGGTACATTGTGGAATGTTAACTGAGATGGTCTTGAGGGATAAGATAATAAGTGTAGTTAAATTGAGTTTATATGAAGATATCTAACAGGTAATTAGAAATATGGGTCAGTTGCTCAAGAGAAAAGTGGAAGCTGAGGAAAGAAATTTGGAAAAACCCAGTAAGATGATATTTGATAGGAATGTATGAGAATGACATATAGGGAAGACAGCCAAAGGAAAGACTTAACCAAGGCCTTTTTCAAGACCTGGATGAAGAGGAGGCAGAAGTGGGGTCTGAGAAACGTTCTTTTTTCCAGAGGCTTGCAGTGTCATTTAACTCCAGAGAGGAGCGAGGTTAAGTAAGCAAATTTTCAAGAGTTCTAAATGTTGCAGAGTTCAAGGAGGGATGAGGAATTACTGAGAACAAAATATTGAAGTTAAGAATACACATTGGTGTCTGTCAAGAGAGCAATTTCATTGTAGTAAGAGGCAAGAGCCAGATTGCAAATGTTTACAAAAGGAATTTTTGGTAAGAAAGTGATGGTTGTTCGTTCTTTTCAGATGTTGGAATTGAGAGGAGGAACGAATAGAATTGTGGAAAATATAGAGCCAAGGAAATGAGTCTTAAGATCAGAGAGGTTTGCCTATTTAAAAGATAAAGGGACAGAAAGAGTTAATGAGGAGAGAAAGTCAAAAAGCATTAATTATGGGAAACTGTTTTTTGCACTCTCCTTATCGCAATTTTTGCTCCCTTTTTCATTGTAATAATGTATTAAGTATGTTGAGTTTTGCCACTTTCAAGCAGGTAAGCTTTAGCAATAAACTTTGTCTCTCTGTATCTCATTTTCCATCTATAAAATTAGAATAACAGGGCTTCCCTGGTGGAGCAGTGGTTGAGAGTCCACCTGCCGATGCAGGGGACATGGGTTTGTGCTCCGGTCCAGGAAGATCCCACATGCTGTGGAGCGGCTGGGCCCCGTGAGCCATGGCCGCTGAGCCTGCACGTCCGGAGCCTGTGCTCCGCAAGGGGAGAGGCCACACAGTGAGAGGCCCGCGTACCGCAAAAAAAAAAAAAAAATTAGAATAATAACAATAGTCTTTGTCTGGCCTAACTTATGGGTTTACTCACTCAGAGAGTCCAAACTAGAAGTATTTGCAAAACAGATTATGAAATGTACAAGTAAAGATTAAAAACTAAAATATAATTATATAGAAAGCTTAAAATTTTGTTATTTTTATTGCTTGTTTCCTGCTCCTTGGAAGAATTCCAAGGAGAGCCATGAGAGTTCCCTTCGCTACTCCCATAAAAGGATCTGCCTGAAACTCAGCCTCAACTGTTTCTAGCTATAGATCCAAGTTTGCTGATTTTCTATTCAACTGTGTCTACATCCTAAAACTATAATGGAGGAAAATAAGCAAAAATGCCAGTGAAATAGCAGTGGATCATTTCTAATGAAAATAACTTACTCATCATTGTTTATTTATGTATAGGAACTGGCATATTTATATCTTCATTTCCGTTACTCAGGAATCCATTCTGTTTCTTAAAATTAATGTACTCTGGTTATCATAAGATTATGCGTGGCATTAATTTTCCTTCCTGCTACATCCCCTTTTTACAAGCTGTAAGCGTCATAAACCTGGAAGATTTTATTGGAAAGTCAAGCTGGCAGAGTTATGGAAATGACTCCGAAATCATACTTCCCTGACGCAACAATGTTGATTTACTTGTAATGCTAAACACACTCCACTAAGCCATACACAGCTCTTGGGAGAGGGGTGACTAATTAGCTCAGTGACTTACCACCCACGTGCTCTGCTGATTCTGATACATTAAAACATTTTATTAGCCTGCAAGTTCAGGAAATCTTACTGCATGGGTAGTGTTTCTAAAAATTTAATAGCAATAGCCTGATGTTAGTTCCTTTGCATCTACAGATTGGAAATAAATCTTCAAAGATGGATAAACTCATACACTTACTTCTCAGAACTCCTTTTCATACTCAGGTCTCAACAAATATTGAAATGTTTAAAAGGGAATAATCATTGGCAAGGTCAGATCATGATTATTCATGCACTGACAAATTCAATTGTCTAAAAATTTAGAATTACTTACTGTATTATACTCATTATACATTTCAAGATGAGATAAAGACTTGAAGTTCACAGTTGTGTGTGAAGTGCCCTCTTTTGGCATTTCCTACCAGTAGGTCATCTTCAGCAAATATTTCTGAAGAATGACATGTCTCAGGTTGTCCAATGTGTAGCTGTCAGTGGTAGAGGGGCAAGCAGAACCAAAGTGAATATGCTAATAGGGCTCCCGTAATCACATGACATTAGCCTATATTCAATCTTTAGCAGATAGAACACACACAAATTGAAAACTTAATTTCCAACATCACCATCAGTAATCATTAGTTAAGCAAAGAAATATTACATTAAATTATACAACTATGGTCCATGCTGATTTGGGAGAATTATGTTCATCTCTTAGTTTCCTAGTATTGGGTAAATCCTATAGTCAGCGCACTGTCTTCTTTGCATACCAAAGATGGCAACATTTGTTTCTAGACAGATAATTTCCTTTTCTGCTAATCATTTAAAATACTCCATACATTTGATTAGTGTCTTTTACAGCAAAAAGGTACTGAAGCACAAATGTTCTGAGGGAAAAAAAGAGGTAAAAATCAAAAATAAATCAATAGGGCAAAGAATGAGTTGAGTAGCTTATTTTTGTATGCAGAAATAATAAATTGATCAACCTGAAGCAGAAAATATTTAAGGTTCACATGTTTTGGAACCTTTCAATAAGTATCATATTATCCCAAATAACTACACGTTATAAAAACAAGCAATGAGTGTTATTTTTTCTTTTTGTTTTGGACTCAGTCATCAACTGTGTCCATATCCTAAAATATTCAACTGTGCCCACATACTAAAACTATAAGGTAAAAGAGAAGCAAAAATGCCAGTGAAGTAGATTTGCATCAAATCTAATAAAAATGACTTACCATTATTCATTTAGTTATACAAACTGACATATTTGCATCATTTTGGGTAGAAAAGAGCACAAGAAAGGGTATGGACTATTTGGGTATCATAGATATAAGTTCAAATTTAGGTTCTGCTACAAACCTTACTGTGTAACGTTAAGGATATATCATACTCTATCTCAGCATCAATTTTTTGAGTTGTAAAATGATGACATCAAGTCAAACGATTGCTAAGAGTTCACATAGCTCAAAAGTGCCATGCTCTGTGCCCAGTATCATGCACCCAGAATCTCAGCACATATGCAAATGAAATGTGGATGAATTTAAGCTTTCCACATGTCTGGGGAAAAAGTACTTTTAAACACAATTGCCATCTGAGTTAAAAATCAGAAAATCAATAAACATCTCATTCAAGACAAAAAACATGTTCAAGCATTCTTGCCATAGTTAAGACAAGGCATCTTGTGACTTTGAACTTTACTTTCTAGTTAGAAGCAAGTTGCCCTTCTTCCTTAGAGATGGCAGGTGTATTTTACCTACCAAATCATCTGGTCATTAAAAAATCACTTTCTCTATTTCATGTAAGAATTTCATTTGGAAAGCAAGAGCTCTGTTCCACTTAGTGTAATATCTATACTACATCTCTATTAAACCCTAGAGTCTTATTAATCCCAATCCTTTTCATGTGTATTTTACTTACTGAGCTAAAGTTGTGTAGCACATAGACTGTTAATATCCATTATACCTTCTTAAACCTTAGCTGAATTTCTGGAAGCCACTATAAGGAGTTATTTTTAAGCATGTTTGAAAGGGGAGGGCTTCCCTGGTGGCGCAGTGGTTAAGAGTCTGCCTGCCAGTGCAGGGGACATGGGTTCGAGCCCTGGTCTGGGAAGATCCCACATGCCGCAGAGCAACAAAGCCCATGCGCCACAACTGCTGAGCCTGAGCTCTAGAGCCCACATGCCACAACTGCTGAGGCCCGCATGCCTAGAGTCCGTGCTCCGCAACAAGAGAAGCCACCACAATGAGAAGCCTGTGCACCGCAACGAAGAGTAGCCCCCACTCGCTGCAACTAGAGAAAGCCCGCGTGCAGCAACAAAGACACAATGCAGCCAAAAATAAATAAATAAAATAAATTTTTAAAAAAGAAAGGGGAAAACAATCTTCCATTGAGCTAGACAGATTTATGAAGACTGAGGAAGTCATGAAACACACAATCATCATGTGAGTAAAACAACATTAAGGATAACAAAATGAAAGTATTTATATCAGAATATTTTTTCATTAGTATTCCAGTGAACTAGAAAGAGATTGCAAACAATTATCTGGACAAAAATAAAGGTCGCTTTTTACATGAGTAATTTATAGAATAAATGCATTTTCAGATGAAATGGAGGCACACAATGCTGGTGTCAGCTGTATCCCCACAAAAAAACTCATCCCCTATTTAGATGCCCTTGAAGCAGGCTCCTTGGGCATCAGTTTGCAGGAGGGACCATGATGTTTTCACCAAAAGAAAAAAGAGTTTCAGAATCTGCACATTTTATCCAAAAACAAATGATCATCAGAGAGATTGGTGTAAAGATTAACCTCCGGCCTAAGGCCCTATGCATCCCCAGGAACTCAGCTCAAATTCAGGTACAAGATAAAAGAACAAACTTGTGTCTTTCTCTATGTTGCCAAAATATGCTTTTTAAAATGTGTAATACAAGAAGAGGAGAATAATATTGAACTGTTCACTTCAGAGCAGTGAATTTTAGGTCATTTTGAGCAGCATAAAAAAATGTGTAAGTGGACAGAGTGTTGGAAATAAATGTGACAATCTCCCTGAGATGTTCTGAAATTGGTTAGGAGCAAATAAGAGTTTCTGGATTTCCACTGATTTGCAATTACAAATGGAGACAGAGATGGTCTCTTATTATCAATAATGTAAACTTGTTTCTGTCCAGGCTGGTTGGGACTGGAGAAACATTGGTTATACTTGGAAGAAAAAAAAAAAAAAAGAAGGAGATATAACCTGTACATCCAAGTTTTCCTGTTGTCCTCTAGGAAAGATGCCCCCAAATGGGGTTTAAAATGAATTTCTATTGTTTATTTCAACAGAAATCAGTAAGCCCTGAGTTATTTTCTGATGTGGAAAGTGATGGGATTACTCTCATGTAATAAAGAATGCTTTTAGAGAAGGAACATATATATATATATATATATATATATATATATATATGTATGTATATGTATATTCCTTTGAAGGTGTTATGCTTTCTGGTCTCTGTGCAGAATATGTAGCTTAACTGCTTCAGTTTCTTGAGCCACAAAATGAGACCTACAGAGATCAAATACTTCTTAAATATTATTCAGCTTTTATGCTATAGCCTGTATAAGTTCATGTTCATAGGCTGTGAAGGGGAAATATAAACAAGAAAGTAGTGATGAGTCACATGAATCTGTGATCCTTTGGCCTATTTCAACCTTCAATTCTGAATTTAAATCACCTTTGAAAATAGGAAATATTACGTAAGTACAGGAGTGCTACATTAAATACTTAGTCAAAAAGTAAATAAAACTCACCCAGGTAGGTAAAAATATACAAGTTCAGAACTAAAAACTAATCATGAATCTAGATTTCCAAGGCCTTAATCTCTTTTCTGGTAGTGACCCACACTTTTCTTCAATCCCTAAACAAATTAACAGACAAGAGCTGAAGAAAATTACTAAATTTCTTACTGCTCTTCTGTTTGGCTAAGTAGTTAATACTGTAATAGTGTAATAATATGCTGTAATATTTAAAAGTACTTTTTCTACTCTTAGAACATTTGGAGTTCTATACTCATTTAGCAATGACAAAAAACTTAATACTTGTTCTTGAAGGCAGAATTGCAAGTAGTTTGAAGAATGGTCTAATCTAAAATTTCTGGTGCCTATTATTTATGAATCTGCTTATTCACTAACTCAGTAATTATTTGTGAGCTCTATGAAGTGTCCTGCACAGCACCTTGGACACAAATATGTAAAAAGTCTTGCACCTATGCCTCCAATGAGCTCAGAGTCTAGTCTGTTAGCCAACGACTTGTACAAAGAAGAAAAACAATATCTATGAAGAAAAGTAATGGCACAAAAGAGGGAGGTGTTTCTCCAGGTACAAAAAGAGGGAGGTGTGCTGGATCCCTACACCAAATCAAATATGCTTTGCTCAGCCACCTGGTATAACTGTGGTCAGTTCTACTCAGTATTTGAAGAAGACATCTGTCCAGTGCAATGCCAGGTTACTACAATGAAGTTTTGCCTCTCTCTCAAGCTCCCCTATGGAACTCTTGATTCTGGTGAAGTTTTGAACCACAGTGAGCTGCAAGGATAATTTCTGCCTACACTAGGCAGACCTATGAGAAGTAAACTATACATTCACTACTCCATAACCAAGAAAAGACAATCAAAAGATCAGCAACATAATTCCTATTCCTATTTTCAAATCTCACTTGAACGCATATAATGTAATTGATGAAACCAAATGTACATTCAGAATTTTAGCTGCTTATGTAGATGATTTTAGTTTTTCAGCATATGCAGTAAAAGGAGAATGGAATGGACACTTAAATAGCCGTTACCCAGCATCCACTAGAGAAAACAAATCCTAAAAGAAAATGCTATGGAAAATTCAGAGCTGTTACCCTCTTCTTTCTTCACACATAAAGCACTTCTTTGACTCTTTCAAAACATGGTCAACTTCTTTTCTTGTCTTTGACAGATCCCTATCAGTAGCCTTCCTCCACAGGGGTAGTGTGTATTGGGGGTGGGAGTGGGGGTGGGATATGGAGTCAGAGAAAGAGAAAGACTCCCACTGGTCTCCCACTGGTGGTGTGCTTCTCAGCCTTTCCTTTAAATCTCTGAAACTTTTCTTTAAAGTTTGAAGGACTTAAAAATCTCATTACCTCTCCCTTTCCAATCCCATTGTTTAATATGTGTAGTATGCTTTCTGAGGATGAGGAATTGTCATCAATCCATTTATGTAGAAAGAAGTCCTTTTGTATTTTCAAATGGCCCCTTGCCATTCTACCATTAAAAGAAACTGCTCTCCCAACAACTATTCAGAATAAAAACTCTCAGTAAACTAAGAATCAAGGGAAATTTCTTCAACTTGATAAAGCATATTTACAAAAAGCCCACAGATAATATCATGCTTAATGATGAGAACCTTGAAGCTTTTCCAATCCTTTTCAGCATTGTATTGAAAGTGCTTGCTAATGCCATAAGGCAAGAAAAGGAAAGAAAAGTTATACATATTTGAAAGGAAGATACAAAAATGTGTGTGTTCACAGATGGCATGATCATCTATGTAGAAAATCTGAAAGAGTTGAAAAAGAACTTATGAAACCGATAAGCAATTATAGCGAGATTGCAGGATACAATGTTGACATGAAAAAGTTAATTGCCTTTCTATATAGGAATAATGAACAAATGGAATTTGAAATTAAAAACACAATATAATTTACATTAGTACCCCCCAAATGAAATACGTAGGTATAAAAATAACAAAATATGTATAAGATTTATGTGAGGAAAACTAGAAAACTGATTTAAATAAAAGCAAATGGAGAAATTATCCATGTTTATGGATGGGAAGGTTTAATATTGTCAATATGTCAGTTTCTATCCAACGTGCTCTGTAACACGTTTAAATCCAAATCAAAATCCCAGCAAATTATTTTATTGATATTGACAAACTGATTCTAAAGTTTATATGGAGAGACATAAGACCCAGAATAGCCAACACATTATTGAAGAAGAATAAAGTTGGAGGACTGATAGTACCTGATATCAAGACATAGTCTAAAGTGTGGTATTCACAAAAGAATAGATAAATGGATCAGTAGAATAGAATAGAGAGCCCAGAAGTAGACTCACACAAACACAGTCAACTGATCCTTGACAAAGGAGCAAAGACAGCACAATGCAGTAAAGATAGTCTCTTCAACAAATGATACAGGAACAACTTGACATCTACATGCAACAAAGTGAATCTAAACACAGACTTTACACCCTTCACAAAAATTAACTCAAAATAGATCATAGAACTAAATGTAAAAGACAAAATCTATAAACCTCCTAGAAGATAATACAGGAGAAAACCTATATTACTTTGGGTATGTTGATGCCTTTTTAGATATAACACCAAAGACACAATCCAAGAAAGAAATAATTGATAAGTTTGACTTCATTAAAACTAAAAAAATTCTGTGCTGAAAAATAAAATGTCAAGAGAACTAAAAGACAAGCCACAGACTGGAAGAAAGTATTTGCAAAAGACACATCTGATAAAGGCCTGTTATCCAAAATATATAAAGAACTCTTAAAATTCAACTACAGAAAACAAAAGGCTCAATTTTAAAATGAGCCAAGAGGGACTTCCCAGGTGGTCCAGTGGTTAAGACTCTGCGCTTCCAATGCAGGGGGCAGGGATTCGATGCCTGGTCAGGGAACTAAGATCCCACATGCTGTGTGGTGCAGCAAAAAACAATAATAATAAATAAAAGTGAGCCAAGAACCTTAAAAATAACTCACTAAAGAAGATTTACAGATGTCAAATAAGCATATGAAAGGATGTTCCACATCATATCATCAGGGAAATGCAAATTAAAACAAGGAGATTCCACATCACACCTATTAGAAAGGCCAAAAACTGGAACACGGACAACACCAAAAACTGGTGAGAATGTAGAACAATAGTAATTCTCATGCCTTGCTGGTGGGAATGCAAAATGGTATAGCCACTTTATGAGACAGTTTGGTGGTTTCTTACATAACTAAACATACTCCTACTATAGCATCCAGCAACCACACTCCTTGTTATTTACCCAAAGGAGTTGAAAAGTTTGTCCACACCAAAACCTGCACACGTTTACTGCACTTTTACTCATAATTGCCAAAACTTGTAAGCAACCAAGATGTCCCTGAGTAGGTGACTGGATAATAAACTTTGGTACATCCAGAGAATGGAATATTATTCAGTAGTAAGAAGTGACCTATCAAGACATGAAGAAATGGAGGAAACTTAAATGTATATTACTAAGTGGAAGAAGCCAGTCTGAAAATGCTGTATACTGTACAATTCTGACTATATAACACTCTGGAAAAGACAAAACTATGGAGACAATAAAAGAGTCAGCAGTTGATAGGGATGAAGGAGATGGGGAGAGACCAATAAGTAGACCACAGAGGCTTTTTAGAGCAGTGAAAATATTCTGTATGATGCCATAATAATGAGTATACATCATTATACAATTGTCCAAACCCATAGAATGTACAAGACTGAACCCTAAGGACTTTGGGTGAATATGATATGTCAATATAGGTTCATCTATGGTTACAAATCTGCTGTTGGTGGAGGACACTATGTATGTGTGGGGACAGAAAGAATATGAAATATCTTTGTACCTTCCTCTCAATTTTGTTGTGAACATAAACTGCTCTAAAAAAATACAGTCTTAAAAAAAAAGTTGCTTCTTTTAAAGTACAAGACTGCCTCTGCGAAGAGGGATCCAGTCTGCTTAAACCAAGGAAAACCAGAGAATGTTGATTGAGTGGGCTCATGAGGTTAGGCACTTCTAGTAAAAGGTGTTAACTACTGGTCAAATGAATGGATACTGAAATATAAGTTTGTATTATAATGAGGGAGTAGGAATTTCTTTATACTTTTTAGTACTTAACATATGTATCCTTGACTAGTTATTCTTCAGCTCCCAAAACAGTGCCCAACATATGATTAGCACTTAATGAAAATGAGCTAAATAAAACAATGTCTATGTGAATGACTATTGACATCAGGAATTCATTTGTCCTACTTGTGGGTGGAGTAGAAATGAGATCTTGCCTTTGGTGATTAAGCATGGAATACTAAACTCTTCTTGGAGTATTTTGACCAGTTCTCTCTTTCAGTGTCTCCTAGCATCGGCCACTCTGAAGTTAAGGCGCACAGAGATAACTCGTTCAAATAGGGTAAATATTACTAAGAAACAAAAACAAAATAAAATAAACAAACAAAAAAACCCTAAAAAACTACTTGCTAAGATGTGAAAAATGAGAATTGGAAATAGGTGATGTTTAAAAGTTGATGTTCTTACTAATTAATTATAACAGTCTAAGATCTACAGAAAATGAATTAAGCTAGCTTCAAGAAATGACTAAACTACATGAATTTCTATCTCATAATAGGGCTTCCCTGGTGGTGCAGTGGTTAAGAATCCGCCTGCCAATGCAAGGGATACAGGTTCGAGCCCTGGTCTGGGAAGATCCCACATGCTGCAGAGCAACTAAGCCCATGCGCCACAACTACTGAGCCTGTGCTCTAGAGCCTGTGCCACAACTACTGAAGCCCACACACCTAGAGTCCATGCTCCACAACAAGAGAAGCCACCACAATGAGAAGCCCACTCACTGCAGCAAAGAGTAGCCCCTGCTCGCCACAACTAGACAAAGCCTGTGCACAGCAACAAAGACACAAAGCAGCTAAAAATAAATAAATAAGTAAAATAAATTTATAAAAAAAGAACATTATATCTCATAATCTGTAGCAATGGAGAAGTGATACAAATTTAGAAGTAAAAATCAATCAAAGGAATACATCCCTCTATAAAACTGAAAAATATGGATTACTTTGTCTAAAAGCAAAATGGACAAAACACTATAAAACAAACTACAGAAAATATTCTATCAGCCTAACTGAAATCAGTCTAATTTTTCTGATTATCTTTCAGTTTTCCTCTAGTTGATTCAGTCATTAATATATTCTATCTTTGTTTATGTTGGGTACTGTTGACATCATTTTTTACGGTAAATTTTTTTAATGAGCATAATAAACAAACAATCCATTCTAATATCATTTTTCAAATCCATTAGAAATAATCAGAAAACTAGAAAAAGAAGTCAAATCTTACTAATAGAAAATGTGCAGGAAGAAAAATCAGTATCTTCTATGAAGAATTTTATAAATAAACCAACCATGAAATGAAAACAATAATGAAGCTGACAATTAAAAGAGGTAGCAGATAACATGTCTGGTTATAAAACACCAAAATAAAATGTATTTTTGTTATATTATATTTCAGGGTTTCCCTAC
>NW_006774670.1:1818574-1820160 GCF_000442215.2 Lipotes vexillifer
TTCCCTACAAAAGAGAAAATCAAAGTGAGCGAAATTTAAAAATCTGAATTCCATTATGTCTTTGATATAATAAAAGATTTTGTATCAATGCAATGAGAACATAGTATCTCCTTTAAATTTTTTCACTTGATAGAAGCATATTCAGGACTTTGCCTGCCTTAAAAGAAATAAGCCACCAAAGTTATTTAAACTTATCTTACAGTTTAAGACCTCTAGGTACACAGTGCTAAAATTCTTAACCTGGATTTTACGTGCCATGTATGGGTTTCCAGAAGCCTATGAGATCCCGAAATTAGTTGGAATGATTCATGTGCATATGCATATGTGCATATTTTAAGAGAAAAGATAAGAATTTCATTGATTATTAAATATGTCTGTATTAGGGTTCTCCAGAGAAACAGAGCCAATAGGATATATATAAATATGAAGAATTGACTCATATGATTATGAAGACTGAGAAATTTCACAATTTGCCATCTGCAAGCTGAAGACTCAGGAAAGTTAGTGCTGTAGCTTAGTCCAAGTCCAAATGCCTGATGACTAGCAGGCTGATGGTCCCAATCCAATGACAGGAGAAGAATTATGTCCTAGCTCAAACAGGCAGAGAGAAAGAATTCAACCTTTCTCTGCCTTTTTGTTTTATTCAAGCATTAAGCAGATGGGACGATGTCCAGTAATACTGGGGAGGGCAATCTTCATTATCAGACACCAATCCAAAGGCTAATCTCTTCCAGAAACACCTTCACAGACACACCCAGAAATATGCCTTACCAGCTATGTGGGTATCTCTTGGCCCAATCAAGTTGACACAGAAAATTATTTGTCACATTGCAATACCTATGAGTGCAAAACTACTAAGAATCATTGAAAACTCATTCAAGTATACTTACTTCACTAAAGATTGAGTTACTTAACCTGTCTTCTTTGAGCAAAACTCTGGCAGTAAATCTAATTTCTTTTGGATTCTATTTTATTTACTTTTGCAGCCTAAATTTTGGTTTTTTCCTTAGTCAATTTTGGTTTTGTCTCTTCTAATTATACACGTTCTTCCTCACAATTTCAGCTACATCCTTGGCTTTAGCTACCATGTTTATGCTGTTGAATTCTATTTCAATCTCTGATCACTTTCCTGAGCGATAAGAACCAAAGCATAACTTTTCATATATACTCACTAGGCATTTCTAAATGAATCAATTAACATTCACCCCCTGAAATTCTACTGTAACTTCTTAATTCCCTATATCAGTATCATCATTCATCCAATTTCTCAAGGTCAGTACTAAATCATGCTATATTGAAACTTTAACTTCTTATTTTATTGTACACATTCTTTTAATATTGCTGAATAAATGACTCTTGAATCTTCCCTCTCTTCACGTCGTCAATATCTAACTTTAAGCTCTTGTCAAGACTTACATAAGCAATTGCAACTTCTCCCTGAGTCTTCACTCTCTACTGTTTGTCTTCTAATGTCATCAGAATAAACTACACAAAAAGCAAATGTTCTGATTAAACATTGTTTTCTGGTGTTTTCAACTCCTAGTACTTACCACACAATACTACGTTTCTAAAAAGTTTGCATTCCT
>NW_006774670.1:1820170-1843890 GCF_000442215.2 Lipotes vexillifer
CTGCTTACATCATTAGATAGCAATGCTCAATGTCTCACTCACCTTTCTACAGACTCTCCTGACCTGGTCCAATGCACAGATAATGAATTAATAATACAAATAATTATATGTACAACTTTTGTACAAAATATGTATAATAATATAGAAATAATAATGGAGAGACAGGCAATCTTTCTACCAAAATGTGTGCTTCTCCTTTCATATTTTTAGTTGTTGCTGGGAAAGAACTTCCCACGCGTGGACTTAATTTGCCAGCTCCCTAATAATGTACATGACTGGTTCTCAACAGTGAAATTTTAGAAGAAGTGATATATCGCTTCAAGGCCAGGGCTTTTAACAACTTGGTATATTCTACTCTCCCATTTGCCTTTCACTAACTGAATGTAGAGAGTTCCAAGCCTTTGGTGGAAGGAGAAACCAACAGATGAAAAAAGCCTGAGTCCCCAAAGTATGACCTGGAGGCAAGCTACCCACTTGCCAAAAGGACCCTCACTGGGAAACAGGAGTGAGAATAAATTTCTATCGTATTAAGACATATTTGCTTAAGGTGCTATAGTTCCCAATTACCCCCAATTAATATAAGTAGATAGAAAAGTATTTTGAAATTAATGTTCATAATGTAACCGCATATTACATATTTGCATAAATGGATGAAGGCAGCAACAAAGAAAAGCATTCCTCTCTTGCATTTCCCCAAATGTGGTTACAGTATAGTAATAATTATATGTCACTTCTTTCAAATATAGAGGGAAAAAGAACATTGTAGGGCTTCCCTTGTGGCTCAGTGGTTAAGAATCTGCCTGCCAATGTGGAGGACACAGGTTCAAGCCCTGGTCTGGGAAGATCCCACATGCCGCGGAGCAACTAAGCCCATGTGCCACAACTACTGAGCCTGCACTCTAGAGCCCGTGAGCCACAACTACTGAGCCTGCATGCCACAACTACTGAAGCCTGCATGCCTAGAGCCCGTGCTCCATAACAAGAGAAGCCACCACAATGAGAAGTGCGCGCACCACAAAAGAGTAGTCCCCACTCACCGCAACTAGAAAAAGCCCACACCCAGCAACAAAGACTCACTGCAGCCAAAAATAAATAAATAAAATAAATTTATTTGAAAAGAAATTGTAAAATGTTAATTGGGAAAACATCACAAAATTCGCATCTTTATAAAATTTCTTCATTTTAATATTTTTTTCACTTTAGCACACAATTGAAAGTATTGTTTCACTCAAGAAATTAAAAAGAACAATACAAGTAATTAAAGAGAATCTAGAATATGTTGGTAACTAATTGGGGCAATGAAAGCATTTGGATGAAGGCCCAGTTAAAACTATCCAAGTAAAATACACTAAGCTATTTGAGTAACCATGTTATGCACATTGCTTCTTCATAGAAATCTGTGTATCTTGGAATTATTTTGCCCAATTTATGTGTCAATTGTTTTTCCCATTTTTTCATAGTTCATGAATTTACTTCAGTAAAATCATATTAAGTGGGAAAAGAAAATTTAATCAAGAAGCTTCCTCTTCAGCACTCTATCCTTCCCAGTTTTTTTTAATATATATTTGAGGTGGTGATGAATGTGAAATATACAGCTCTGTTTGGGATTGAATTCTATGTAGAAATATTCATTGGATCTTTTTGAATATAATACAATACATGGTCAGAGTCCAGTGATTGCTCATTTTTGTTGACCTTACTACTGCAGAAGTCTGAAGTCCACTTGGTTCTTGCTACTCAAAGTGTGGTCCATGGACCAACTGCATCAACATCATCTAAAGCTTATTGGAGATGCTGAATCTCAAGTCCCTCCCAGTTGCTTTGTATGCATGTTAAAATTTGAAAAGCACTGCTTTTGGTAACAAAGAGGAAATAAAGAATCGGTTGACAAGAGTTCCAAAGGGATTGAGCTTCTCTGAGAAAAAGTAATTTTATTCCAGTTTAAATGTTTCCTTAAATTAGGATTGTTATGAATAATGTAATCTAGGCTAAATAATTTGTCTCTTTAGCCTGTGAGTGCTAGCATTAAGCTTCAGAGGATAGGTATAATTTTCCTATACAGACTTTATAACAGTTAAGGTGTTTTCAGCTGAAAATAATGGGAAAATTCACCTCCACTATTCTTAAGTAGAAAGGAAACCCTGGGAGTACAGTTTAGGGCAGGCCTCAGAGATGACTCAGTCCCACAGCTCTGGCTTCCTTTGCTGGCAGTTCTTCTTGCATTTCATTATTTGATTGGGATAGCACACGCCCCTTCCAAAATCAATCTCTGCTGTCCCAGGAATTTGATTCATTCTTTGGCTTAGACCAGAGTTCCTGAAACAATGACTGTCAAGGGATAAAAGTAACTTGATTGGCCTATCGTCTTGGATCAAGCCCTCCAACTGCTTCTCAGGTTGTTAATCAATAAGCGGGGGAGGGATGAGTGTTGAGAAGCCAATCACAATGTTCACCAAATTCTACATTTCTTTTATTATTAGACTTTCATAATTGTGCCTCTCCTCATTTCTTTCTTTTTTTTAAATTGAAGTATAGTTGATTTACAATGTCATGTTAGTTTCAGGTGTACAGCACAGTGATTCAATTACACATGCATATATACACATATGTATATATATTTTTCAGATTCTATTCCATCCCTCGCATCATATTGTCACATGACCTTCTGATACTTCTAATAAGACCAGCTGCTTAAGTTCCATGATACTTGTACACACTCTACATACTATCTCCATTATGTCCAACACTACTCCTGGCTCTTTGGAGGGAGGAATTTGTTTTTGTTTCTACTGGACTGTTTTCTTTTCATTTTTCTCTCCATAATTCCCACTCAAGAGTCACCAAGGCCACCCTATCTACGACAACTTCCATGCCAATAATTTTGTCATGTGTATTTCCCACTGCAAATGAATGCACTGATAGAATAGAGCCAGCTATTCAATAAGCTGAGCCCTGTGTTTACCTTGTATCACTAGTGAGAGGGAAGTCTGTTGCATTTTAGATGACCAACTTGAATGTGTTCCCCCTAGTTCAGCAGTCCCCAACCTTTTTGGTACCAGGGACCAGTTTTGTGGAAGACAATTTTTCCATGGACTGGGGGTGGTACAGAGGGGATGTTTCAGGATAATTCAAGCGCATTACATTTATTGTGAACTTTATTTCTATTATTATTACGTTGTAGCATATAATGAAATAATTATACAACTCACCATAATGAAGAATCAGTGGGAGCCCTGAGTTTGTTTTCACTTGCCACTCACTGATACGGTTTTAATATGTCTGCAAGCAATTGATTTCTTATGGTCTCTGTGCAGTCAAACCTCTCTGCTAATGATAATCTGTGTTTGCAGCCACTCCCCAGTGCTAGCATCACTGCCTCAGCTCCACCTCAGATCACCAGGCATTAGATTCTCATAAGGAGCACGCAACCTAGATCCCTCGCATGCACAGTTCACAGTAGGGTTCACGCTCCTATGAGACTAATGCTGCAGCTGATCTGACAAGAGGCGGAGCTCAGGCAGTAATGAGAGTGAAGGGGAACAGCTGTAAATACAGATGAAGCTTCACTCGCTCACCCGCTGCTCACCTCCTGCTGTGCGGCCTGGTTCCTAAGAGGCCATGGACGGTACGGGTCCATGCCCAGGGGTTGGGGATCCCTGCCCTAGTTCCTGAAAGATGCTTTACATTGAATGATGCCAAAATAACCTAATAATCATACTTTCAGGGATAAATCTATGGCACACAGAGTGAAAAGTGATTACTCAGGCACAGGTCTAGAGAGATATAGGGCAGCAGTCTCTGATATCTCAAACATATTCCAGTGCCAAGAAAACTTCAAGTTATTTTAACAGGGGCACTGCAGTGGTGATTTTTACTCCTCCTCTCTGTTAGTAAACCAGGCTTTTCTTTGCTTAAGCAGCTGTCATATTGTAAGCCTAAAGATGCATGTTTGAGGAAAAGAATTCTAATCTTGAGTGAACTGGCTGCAAGTTCCATATTTTAAAATATGGTCTGTGAATTTTACCTTATATGAAGATAATTATCAATGCTGAATTCTCCAAACTATGATCAGAAGCTACTAGAAGTTCAATGGAGAATTTTTATGGTATGTGTGTATCTTCTTGGCACTAGAATTATTTTTTTCTCTTGTATTTTATGGCTTAGAATTAATCATAAGATTGATGAGCCAAGTCTAAACAATTAGTGAAGATATTAATTATAAAAGAGCTTAAGGAAGTCAAATTTTACTGAAATGTGTCTGATATGAGTCAACAGTAACAGCTTATAAGTGAAGAACGTACATCATATATGCATCCTTCATAGTTAATATACATAAATGAATGTCTAATGAGTTAATGATATCCACAGTGTTTCAGAATATTTAAAATTTTCTCTCCTTTGAGATGTGATCATTTCCTCCATCTTTCCAGATGCTATTAATTTTTTATCCCTCAGTCCATGCTGTCCTCCTGGGAAGACTGTCAACTGAAAACAAAATGCACAACCTGCAAGTTGTGAGTTAAGCCTTATTTGGGGCAAAATGAGGAACATAGCCCGGGAGACAGCATTTCAGATAGCTCTGAGAAACTGCTCCAAAGAGGTAGGAGGGAAGATCGGTGCTATATATCATTTTAGTGGTGGGGCGGGGGGTATGTGCAGTCAAGCACACATTTTGGCAGAGGCTTGCTGCTCGTCACAGGAGCAGATGTCACCATTAATGATCTTAGTGCTTTTCTAGATACGAGAAGATGCAAGAATCGGGCTCATAAAATCTTCTGAAAATATCTAGCTATCTAAAGACCTGTTCTGCCAGTTTTTCCCAGAGCACAGAGTGCCTCATTCCTGATCTCCACCCTGAACTCTTTTCAGGGAGTGTTGAAGGTCAGCAGCTGCAGTAGCTCATGATTTAATCCTTGTAGAAGTAGATGGCAAGTGCCAATTTGTAGGTTGCAAGACTTTCCAACTACACAAGTTCATAGTAATTTTTGTTTTTATTTTTGTATTTTCAGAGCCCTTATTGACTAGCTACTGGTCTTTAATATCAATCTCTTCTTGCCAGTATAATTCAGATTTCTCAAGAGCATAGTAAAATCAGCATAATTCTTTATATCCCACAGAGGTTGGAGCATAGGATAAGTAATTAATGAAAACTAATTGACTGAAAAAAAGTTCACCAAAATGTCCATTGCTTCATTGCTAAACTAAATGACATGTACAAAGAATGTGATAAAAATTGCTACTGTTTAAAATTACGTGTTCTACCATAAGAGCACCTTCAAATTTCCAGCCTCATCCTTCTCACTGTAATTGGTTCAATACTGAGGGTGAATTGTCTCTAGATCTCTTGTGGTATTATTATTCTTATTCCTCTAGTGTCCAATCTACCAGTAGTGATGGTAATAATAATTTAACACATCTAATAACAGTATACATTTTCCAATGATGTCTTTGCACAACACCCCTAATATTTGCCTATCAAAAAGGATAATAAAATATATTATGAAATATAAAAACATAAATAGAACTCCACTATAACACAGCTCATTATGACATGAAGATCATATCACAAAACAATGTTCCTTGAAATGTCAAAATCACATAGAATAAAATTATTAAAGACAAAGAGTTTACAAGGTAAATTGCCTATTCTTTAAAAAATAATATAAAGTATTAAGAATACAATAGGACTGGGGTCACCAAGGTTCTGTTCATCTCAGCCCTAATCTAGAAAACATTAGTAAGAGTGTTTTGAAAATGTGATATTTACATAAGACTAGGAAATGTTGAACTTAACTCTCTCTCCTGTGGATTCACACTAGTATGTTAGTGTATTGAGAAGTCCCTGAGATGTTACACAGAAAGGACACTACTTTGAATGTGTTTACAGTACAAAATACAAGTTTCAAATTTATTCAAGCAAAAAGGAATATTTCCATGGAAAACCTATTAACTTGTAGAGGTGTTTTGAGGGACATTGGCTGGGGAAGTGCTGAGATAGGTAAAATGGATTTGTACTAGAAATCAAAGCGAGCTCATTTCTGATCTTAGCTAGGTAGCTCTAGGGCTTAGGAATTCACACAGTTATGGAAGGGCATACCACATGCTTTCAGTTCCAATTAAAACAGACTTTTAATTGTATTCATCCATGAATAAAAAATTTAGTACTGATATTTCCATTTGGATGCTTTTAGTTTCAACAACAGCAAACCCAATTCAAATATATGTCCTGAGGCTTGAGAGCCAGGAACACAGTGTTATTACCAAGCCAGGCCACGTTATTTTTTTCCTTGTCTCTACAATGTTTCCTACCCTGCCTTCTCCTGCAGAGGATTCCTCTTATGGTCTCAAAATGTTTTCTCTAGATACTTGGCTGTATAGGTCCTCTTTCGTATTCTACAGGTGTGCTAGAGTATCTTTTGCCCAAAACATTCAGCAAATTCTGAGATGTACTCCAATCAGGTTAAGTCATATGTGCTCCGTTTACTAATCACATTGGCCAGACATTGAAATGCACTGCTAGGGTTCATCCTAGGTCATGTGCTCTACCTCTGAAAGTAGGAATGGAATTAGCTCCCATCAAGTTACAAGGGTCTATTAGTCACAAATGGGGATTTTGAAGATGAAAATATATGACATGGATACACATGCAGGAACAAAACTTAGCTTCTTCATTTGAGGAGAATGCAAGGATTAAAAATAACAAATTTGTAAAATGATAAAAGCTTAAAAATAAAAGGGTAGAGTAAGTGAAAACAACCAAAGTGATTTCAGTGGAATCATTAAAATATACATGGTTCATGTAAAGAGTAGACATTGCTATCTAGGGATGTATTTTTAAAAATGTAACCCTTCCTCTGTAAGTTAATCAAAAAATTCCTTTGTAAGAAATTAATCTGTGTTTCTGGAAGACATCAAAATACCTATGGAAATCGGGTAGTTACTGATTTTCATCCAAAATTTAATTAGAGACACAATTTCAGAGAGTGAATCACACAAAGACCAAATGAGATGACATATTAACCACTACTTTTTTCACATGTTTAAGAAAATATACTTTCAAATTTGCCAATAAAATTTTAATGCATTTACTCAGATTTTGGACAGCCATTTAGACTTCTCAATCAAGAAATGTTACCTCTTATCAGTGACTGATTAAATTTTAATAATTAGAAAATTTTTACCTTACTTGAATTTAAATAGAACAACACAACATTTATATATTTATTGGTACTACATAGAAAATAGCAGTTAAGGACTTTTCTAAGTTATACATGATGTTTTGTTTAAAACAAAATGAAAATAATAAAGAGTGCTTACTTACCTAATTTATCTTTGCCTAAAGAAGTCAATACTATGAGGTTCAGGAAATTATGAACTGTTTTGGTAATGAATATCTTTAAAAGCTAGAAAAAAAGAGCCTTCTTCCCCTTGTCTTACCAGCAAGGTGCAAGCCTAAGAGACAATTCCAAGTAGGGCTGGGTGGACCAGGTTTAAAAACTCCATCTCTGACGGGAAAAATTGATTTTAACGCCAATCTCAAGTAAAGTGCTATGCACATTTGGTGTTAAGCCCCCAACTCCTTCCAATCAGAACACAGACTTGTACCCCTCTTTTTTAGAAATTATTAAGTAACTGCTACATCAAAACCTATACTAACATAATGCATATTTTTAAATTTTGTTTTATTTTTGTTTTTTGTCAGCCTGGGTCCAAAGAATCCTGAGAAATTCTTTACTTTAAATGTTCCAGGGCTTCCCTGGTGGCTCAGTGGTTAAGAATCCACCTGCCAATGTAGGGGATACAGGTTTGAGCCCTGGTCTGGGAAGATCCCACATGCCACGGAGCAACTAAGCTCGTGCACCACAACTACTGAGCCTGCGCTCTAGAGCCCATGTGCCACAACTACTGAGCCCACGTGCCACAACTACTGAGCCCACGTGCCACAACTACTGAGCCCACGTGCCACAACTACTGAGCCTGCATACCACAACTACTGAAGCCCACGAGCCTAGAGCCCATTCTCTAGAGAGAAGCTGCCACAATGAGAAGCCCATGCACCACAATGAAGAGTAGTCCCTGCTCGCCACAACTAGAGAAAGCCCGTGCACAACAACAAAGACCCAACGCAGCCAAAAATAAATAAATAAAATACATAAATGTATAAATGTTCCAGTCCTACTTATTCTTTGATTTCTGTATAACTGAACTCTGTTCTGTGCCAGTCTAAAGCTTGGTAAAGGCTTCTTCCAGACTGAAGCATCTCAATGACATCTGTCAAAAAGAGCATGTTAGAAGACCTCTATATTCTGTAAACTTGGGGCTGGGGTGACACATGTCACATTTAACCTAATAAACAACAATTTACTGAACACACACTCAGCACTGTGCTAAGTGTAATGGGGTTTGCAAAGGAGTGAAAATGGGATTTTCAGGGAGTCTGCATCATGGGGTAAAAATGCTACAAAGTGAAAATATGGTAAACAATATAAATAGTACAAAGGCTAAATTTTGCCATTCGGGAGAACTATAGGCATGCTCAGTTATAACACTCATGAAAAGCTTGAGAAGAAAAACACTGACTTTATCTCATTATGCACAATTGTAGCATGATGATTTCCTTGCTCTTGTCTTTCCTTGCCCCTTCCACCTCTTATTCTAATTTTGCATTGTCTGCATAACTTTTAGCAAAGTGATAGACACGTAGAAGATCCTCAATTAATGATTATGGCATGGATATTGAAATATGAGCATCAATTGTATGTGTCTATTAGAGGGTTAGAAATTTCCTTACCAGCAAAACGACTGCACATTTCCCCATCTCTCCAGTAGTCAATGAAATGGAGTGGTGGCTATGACATTCTTCTCATTCTGTACTCTGACAACGTTTGTGAAATATTCCACCAATCTTCCTCCAATCTCAAATCCAACTTCGATAATAAACTTCATAAGCACCAATAATTAATTAGGAAGCTGGAAGAAACATTACATATTTAGAAAAACTTCAGTTTAACTTCAGTTAGAAATTCTATCTTAATAATGCTACCTTTCTTCAGGGAAATATTTCTCTACTTGGAAGATTCTGGTCATCATTAAAATGTGGACCCTGTGCCACTTTGGCAGAATGAAAATAGGACAAAGATATTTTCTTCAGCAGAAAAAAATGATATGCATGCTTTCCTTGCTTCTACTGTGACGGAAATGTGTCTGGAATCCTTCTTTTTGTACTTATTTTAACATATTTCAACGTTATCCAGAATCGCATGATCCATCAGCACTGTGATAAGCCCTTCCCATTTGCCATATGAGCAATGTTTTAAAAAATGACTAATATAGGGGCTTCCGGGAAAATGGCGGAAGAGTAAGACGCGGAGATCACCTTCCTCCCCACAGATACACCAGAAATACATCCACACGTGGAACAACTCCTACAGAACACCTACTGAACACTGGCATAAGACCTCAGACCTCCCAAAAGGCAAGAAACTCCCCACGTACCTGGGTAAGGCAAAAGGAAAAAGAATAAACAGAGACAAAAGGATAGGGACGGGACCTGCACCAGTGGGAGGGAGCTATGAAGGAGGAAAGATTTCCACACACTAGGAAGCCTCTTTGCGGGCGGAGACTGCGGGTGGCGGAGGGGGATATCTTCAGAGCCGCAGAGGAGAGCATAGCAACAGGGTTGTGGAGGGCAAAGCCAAGAGATTCCCGCACAGAGGATCAGGGCCGACTGGCACTCACCAGCACCAGAGGCTTGTCTGCTCACCCGCCGGGGCGGGCGGGGGCTGGGAGTTGAGGCTCGGGCTTCGGTCGGAGCGCCGGGAGAGGACTGGGGTTGGCGGCGTGAACACAGCCTGCAGAGGGTTAGTGCACCACGGCTAACCGGGAGGGAGTCCGGGGAAAAGTCTGGAGCTGCCGAAGAGGCAAGAGACTTTTTCTTCCCTCTTTGTTTCCTGGTGCGCGAAGAGTGAGGATTAAGAGCGCTGCTTAAAGGAGCTCCAGAGCCGGGCACGAGCCTCAGCTAAAAGCGCGGACCCCAGAGACGGGCATGAGACGCTAAGGCTGCTGCTGCCGCCACTGAAAAGCCTGTGTGCGAGCACAGGTTACTATCCACAAACCCACTTCTGGAGAGCCTGTTCCGCCCGCCACTGCCAGGGTCCCAGGATCCAGGGACAACTTCCTCAGAAGAACGCACGTCGCGCCTCAGGCTGGTGCAACGTCATGCCGGCCTCTGCCGCCGCAGGCCCGCCCCGCACTCCGTGCCCCTCCCCTCCCCCTGGCCTGAGTGCGCCAGAGCCCCCGAATCAGCGGCTCCTTTAACCCCGTCCTGTCTGAGCAAAGCACAGACGCCCTCCGGCAACCTACACGCAGAGGCAGGGCCAAATCCAAAGCTGAGCCCCTGGGAGCTGTGAGAACAAAGAAGAGAAAGGGAAATCTCTCCCAGCAGCCTCAGAAGCAGCAGATTAAAGCTCCACAATCAACTTGATGTCTGTGGAATACATGAATACACAACGAATCATCCCAAATTGAGGAGGTGGACTTTGAGAGCAAGGTTTATGCTGTATAGCTTTGCTTCCACCATTTGTCCTAGGGTTCTATCCGTCTGGTTTTTTTGTTTCTTTGTTTCTTTTTTTATAAATAATTATTTTTTTATTTTAATAACTTTATTATATTTTACCTTGCTTTCTTTTATTTGACTTTATCTTCTTTCTCTCTTTTTTCCTTCCTTCCCTCCTTCCTTCCTTCCTCCCTCCCTCTCTCCTTTCTTTCTTTCTTTCTTTCTTTCTACTTCTACTAATTCTTTCTTTCTACTTTTTCTCCCTTTGATTCTGAGCCGTGTGGATGAAAGGCTCTTGGTGCTGCAGCCAGTAGTCAGTGCTGTGCCTGTGAGGTGGGAGAGCCAACTTCAGGACACTGGTCCACAAGAGACCTCCCAGCTCCACGTAATATCAAACAGCGAAAATCTCCCAGAGATCTCCAACTCAACACCAGCACCCAGCTTCACTCAACGACCAGCAAGCTACAGTGCTGGACATCCTATGCCAAACAACTAGCAAGACAGGAACACAACCCCACCCATTAGCAGAGAGGCTGCCTAAAATCATAATAAGTCCACAGACACCCCAAAACACACCACCAGACGTGGACCTGCCCACCAGAAAGACAAGATCCAGCCTCATCCACCAGAACACAGGCACTAGTCCCCTCCACCAGGAAGCCTACACAACCCACTGAACCAACCTTAGCCACTGGGGACAGACATCAAAAACAACGGGAACTACGAACCTGCAGCCTGCAAAAAGGAGACCCCAAACACAGTAAGATAAGCAAAATGAGAAGACAGAAAAACACACAGCAGATGAAGGAGCAAGATAAAAACCCACCAGACCTAACAAATGAAGAGGAAATAGGCAGTCTACCTGAAAAAGAATTCAGAATAATGATAGTAAAGATGATCCAAAATCTTGGAAATAGAATGGACAAAATGCAAGAAACATTTAACAAGGACCTAGAAGAAATAAAGATGAAACAGACAATGATGAACAACACAATAAATGAAATGAAAAATACTCTAGATGGGATCAATAGCAGAATAAATGAGGCAGAAGAACGGATAAGTGACCTGGAAGATAAAATAGTGGAAATAACTACTGCAGAGCAGAATAAAGAAAAAGGAATGAAAAGAACTGAGGACAGTCTCAGAGACCTCTGGGACAACATTAAAGGCACCAACATTAGAATTACAGGGGTCCCAGAAGAAGAAGACAAAAAAGAAAGGGACTGAGAAGATATTCGAAAAGATTATAGTCAAAAACTTCCCTAATATGGGAAAGGAAAGAGTTAATCAAGTCCAGGAAGCACAGAGAGTCCCATACAGGATAAATCCAAGGAGAAATACACCAAGACACATATTAATCAAACTGTCAAAAATTAAATACAAAGAAAACATATTAAAAGCAGCAAGGGAAAAACAACAAACACAAAAGGGAATCCCCATAAGGTTAACAGCTGATCTTTCAGCAGAAACTCTGCAAGCCAGAAGGGACTGGCAGGGAATATTTAAAATTATGGAGGAGAAAAACCTGCAAACAAGATTACTCTACCCAGCAAGGATCTCATTCAGATTTGATGGAGAAATTAAAACCTTTACAGACAAGCAAAAGCTGAGAGAGTTCAGCACCACCAAACCAGCTTTACAACAAATGCTAAAGGAACTTCTCTAGGCAAGAAGCATAAGAGAAGGAAAAGACTTACAATAACGAACCCAAAACAATTAAGAAAATGGGATTAGGGACATACATATTGATAATTACCTTAAATGTAAATGGACAAAATGCTCCCAGCAAAAGATACAGATTGGCTGAATGGATACAAAAACAAGACCCATATATTTGCTGTCTACAAGAGACCCACTTCAGACCTAGAGACACATACAGACTGAAAGTAAGGGGATGGAAAAAGATATTTCATGCAAATGGAAACCAAAAGAAAGCTGGAGTAGCAATTCTCATATCAAACAAAATAGACTTTAAAATAAAGACTATTAGAAGAGACAAAGAAGGACACTACATAATGATCAAGGGATCAATCCAAGAAGAAGATATAACAATTGTAAATATCTATGCACCCAACATAGGAGCACCTCAATACATAAGGCAAATACTAACAGCCATAAAAGGGGAAATCGACAGTAACACATTCATAGTAGGGGACTTTAACACCCAACTTTCACCAATGGACAGATCATCCAAAATGAAAATAAGGAAACACAAGCTTTAAATGATATATTCAACAAGATGGAATTAATTGATATTTATAGGACATTTCATCCAAAAACAACAGAATACACATTTTTCTCAAGTGCTCATGGAACATTCTCCAGGATAGATCATATCTTGGGTCACAAATCCAGCCTTGGTAAATTTAAGAAAACTGAAATTTTATCAAGTATCTTTTCTGACCACAACGCTATGAGACTAGATATGAATTACAGGAAAAGATCTGTAAAAAAATACAAACACATGGAGGCTAAACAATACACTACTTAATAATGAAGTGATTACTGAAGAAATCAAAGAGGAAATAAAAAAATACCTAGAAACAAATGACAATGGAGACCTGACGACCCAAAATGTATGGGCTGCAGCAAAAGCAGTTCTAAGAGGGAAGTTTATAGCAATACAATCCTATCTTAAGAAACAGGAAACATCTCAAATAAACAACCTAACCTTGCACCTAAAGCAATTAGAGAAAGAAGAACAAAAGAACTCCAAAGTTAGCAGAAGGAAAGAAATCAGATCAGAAATAAGTGAAAAAGAAATGAAGGAAACAACAGCAAAGATCAATAAAACTAAAAGTTCGTTCTTTGAGAAGATAAACAAAATTGATAAACCATTAGCCAGACTCATCAAGGAAAAAAGGGAGAAGACTCAAATCAATAGAATTAGAAATGAAAAAGGAGAAGTAACAACTGACACTGCAGAAATACAAAGGATCACGAGAGATTACTACAAGCAACTCTATGCCAATAAAATGGACAACCTGGAAGAAATGGACAAATTCTTAGAAATGCACAACCTGCCAAGACTGAATCAGGAAGAAAGAGAAAGTATGAACAGGCCAATCACAAGGACTGAAATTGAAACTGTGATTAAAAGTCTTCCAACAAACAAAAGCCCAGGACCAGATGGCTTCACAGGCGAATTCTATCAAACATTTAGAGAAGAGCTAACACCTATCCTTCTCAAACTCTTTCAAAATATAGCAGAGGGAGGAACACTCCCAAACTCATTCTACGAGGCCACCATCACCTTGATACCAAAACCAGACAAGGATGTCACAAAGAAAGAAAACTACGGGCCAATATCACTGATGAACATAGATGAAAGAATCCTCAACAAAATACTAGCAAACAGAATCCAACAGCGTATTAAAAGGATCATACACCATGATCAAGTGGGGTTTATTCCAGGAATGCAAGGATTCTTCAATATACGCAAATCAATCAACATGATACACCATATTAACAAAGAATAAAATATCTAGGAATAAACCTACCTAAGGAGACAAAAGACCTGTATGCAGAAAATTATAAGACACTGATGAAAGAAATTAAAGATGATACAAACAGATGGAGAGATATACCATGTTCTTGGATTGGAAGAATCAACGTTGTGAAAATTACTCTACTTCCCAAAGCAATCTATAGATTCAATGCAATCCCTATCAAACTACCACTGGCATTTTTCACAGAACTAGAACAAAAAATTTCACAATTTGTATGGAAACACAAAAGACCCCGCGAATAGCCAGCAATCTTGAGAACAAAAAACGGAGCTGGAGGAATCAGGCTCCCTGACTTCAGACTATACTACAAAGCTACAGTAATCAAGACAGTATGTTACTGGCACCAAAACAGAAGGATAGATCAATGGAACAGGATAGAAAGCCCAGAGATAAATTCATGCATATATGATCACCTTATCTTTGATAAAGGAGGCAGGAATGTACAGTGGAGAAAGGACAGCCTCTTCAATAAGTGGTGCTGGGAAAACTGGACAGGTACATGTAAAAGTATGAGATTAGATCACTCCCTAACACCATACACAAAAATAAGCTCAAAATGGATTAAAGATCTAAATGTAAGGCCAGAAACTATCAAACTCTTAGAGTAAAACATAGGCAGAACACTCTATGACATAAATCACAGCAAGATCCTTTTTGACCCACCTCCTAGAGAAATGGAAATAAAAACAAAAATAAACAAATGGGACCTAGTGAAGCTTCAAAGCTTTTGCACAGCAAAGGAAACCATAAACAAGACCAAAGACAGCCCTCAGAATGGGAGAAAATATTTGCAAGTGAAGCAACTGACAAAGTATTAACCTCCAAAATTTATAAGCAGCTCATGCAGCTCAATAACAAAAAAACAAACAACCCAATCCAAAAATGGGCAGAAGACCTAAATAGACATTTCTCCAAAGAAGATATACAGACTGCCAACAAACACATGAAAGAATGCTCAACATCATTAATCATTAGAGAAATTCAAATCAAAACTACAATGAGATATCATCTCACACCAGTCAGAATGGCCATCATCAAAAAATCTAGAAACAATAAATGCTGGAGAGGGTGTGGAGAAAAGGGAACCCTCTTGCACTGTGGGAATGTAAGTTGATACAGCCACTATGGAGAACAGTATGGAGGTTCCTTAAAAAACTGAAAATAGGACTACCATACGACCCAGCAATCCCACTACTGGGCATATACCCTGAGAAAACCATAATTCAAAAAGAGTCATGTACCAAAATGTTCATTGCAGCTCTATTTACAATAGCCTGGAGATGGAAATAACCTAAGTGTCCATCATCGGATGAATGGATAAAGAAGATGTGGCACATATATACAATGGAATATTACTCAGCCATAAAAAGAAACGAAATTGAGCTATTTGTAATGAGGTGGATAAGACCTAGACTCTGTCATACAGAGTGAAGTAAGTCAGAAAGAGAAAGACAAATACCGTATGCTAACACATATATATGGAATTAAAAAAAAATGTCATGAAGAACCTAGGGGTAAGACAGGAATAAAGACACAGACCTACCTGAGGATATGGGGAGGGGGAAGGGTAAGCTGTGACAAAGCGAGAGAGAGGCATGTACATATATACACTACCAAACGTAAGGTAGATAGCTAGTGGGAAGCAGCTGCATAGCACAGGGAGATCAGCTCGGTGCTTTGTGACCGCCTGGAGGGGTGGGAGGGAGGGAGACACAAGAGGGAAGAGATATGGGAACATATGTATATGTATAACTGGTTCACTTTGTTATAAAGCAGAAACTAACACACCATTGTAAAGCAATTATACTCAAATAAAGATGTAAAAAAAGTTGGGAGACAAGGGCCTACTGTATAGCACAGGCAACTATAGTTAATATCTTGTAATAACCTCTCATGGCAAAAAATCTGAAAAAGAATGTATATATATTCTTTATGTATATATAACTGAATCACTTTGCTGTGCACCTGAAACTAACACAACATTGTAAATCAACTATACTTCAATAAAAAATTTTTTTAAGTTAAGGGGGGGAAAATGACTCATATAAATCAATGGAGAATGAATTAGTTAATAACACAACAGGTAAACTAGTCTTTTAAATTCCTTAAAATAGTTCTCAGTGAATTATTCATCATTCACTATTCTTTGCAGTTTAAGTGAAATATTACAGTAAGTATCTTGTTTCCAAAGGAAATCAATTTTCCTTTACTAACATGTTTTATTATAAAAAGAGCAATAGTTCATGATGTGTTAATAAAAGAAAATCTTTTCTCATCTCCACTCTGACTTCTTTCTTCTACATGTGAAAATAGCTTGCATGAAAATACGAGGAGACTAAAGTTATCGTGCATCATAATTTTATAAGAGCAGTATTTGGTTCTTGGATTTAGATTTAACGACCATAACCAGAAAGACACACAGGTAATTTTCTACACCTCTTTAGCGAGTTATACTGTTCTTGAAATTGATTGCTCATATTATCAGGATTTCAAATTTTTGTTTAGTTGTTTAATTCATGCTTCGAAATCTCCATTTACAAAATGTGCATAATAGACAGAATATGGCTTTTGATTCATCCTTCTAAGCCCAGTTTTCAAAATTGCACATATATCAAAATTATTCAGTTTGAGGAGATATCTGATCAGAGGCTCTACTCTCATTTTGTTCTTACAACAACTTTTCTGATAGATCTAAGTATTGGGTTACATTGCCTGACATTAGTACTAAACAAAACTGACTATAAAAATCAGAAACGAGAAGAGTACAGCTTGTACTGTACCCTTCCATACAGTTAGACTTGGTTCCTTTGGTTATTTGTGAAGTTTTTCCTGCATATAATCTTCAGAGCTCCAACCAGTGAACTTTAAGATCTGCTGATATTTTAGAAGAAGCTTTGTGTGGGGCTTTTTCCTTTATACTAGATGACCAAGGAATTTATTTTCTTTATAGTATTAAAAAAAAATTCGTTACAAATTTGGACAAAAGTTAGTCATCAGTGACCAAGTTTCTTATAGTTTTTGATTCTATTATATCTATCTTTCACCAGAAAGTAGTTTTATAAGTTTACACACCAGCTATTAAAATAGAAATCTAGAAATTTCCTAGGACAAACAGCAACAATAACGAAAATCCATATAAATACATGCAACGTACAAGTGTTTGATATTCCATATTTTGTATGGAAACACAATTATCACCAGTATTTCAGTGCTATGCATGTTATTACTATTCCCATTTTGTACAAGAAAGCTAAAACTCAGAACAAAACCAGGCAAGTCCACAAAACCACTAAACTGGAAAGCTGGGAAACAGTCCAAAGTTTTTTTTTTTGTTTTTTTTGGTTTTTTTTCGGTACGCGGGCCTCTCACTGTTGTGGCCTCTCCCGTTGTGGAGCACAGGCTCCGGACGCGCAGGCTCAGCGGCCATGGCTCACGGGCCCAGACGCTCCACGGCATGTGGGATCCTCCCGGACTGGGGCACGAACCAGTGTCCCCTGCATCGGCAGGCGGACTCTCAACCACTGCGCCACCAGGGAAGCCCAGTCCAAAGTTTTTTGATACCAAGTTTTTAGCTCTTTTCAATCCAACAATAAGCCTTTCTAGAACTCAATTTACCTATGCAAAACGCCTTTCTTACAACATATTAAATCCCAATTTCTGGTTCATTATTTAAACACTGTTAGTGTCTATGAATATGTGCTAGATTTATATCCACAATCTATAAAATGTATAGAGAATAGTCAGTTAATGAAGGAAACTTCTAAATTCAATCATAAGTACAACTATAAAAACACAAGAGTGGGGAGTCATGGTTACAGACCATTAGGGTCCTCATTCATGAAGATATTGAATATTGTTCTATCTAATATTTTCACATAAAAATATTCTTGGAGATTATCATACTAAGTGAAGTAAGTCAGACAAAGACAAATATCATATGATATCACTTATATGTGGAATCTAAAAAAATGATACAAATGAACTTATTTACAAAACAGAAATAGACTCACAAATAGAAAACAAACTTATGGTTACCAAAGGGAAAGGGGGAAAAGGATAAATTAGGACTATGATTAACAGATACACACTACCATATATAAAATAGATAAACAACAAGGATTTACTGTATAGCACAGGGAAATATATTCAATATCTTGTAATAACCTATAATGGAAAATAATCTGAAAAAGAATACATATATATATATGTATAGCAGAATCACTTTGCTGTACACCTGAAACATTATAAATCAACTATACTTCAATAAAAAAATAAAAAATAAATCCTTGGCCATAACCCAATAAAAATCAGGAAGGCTTTCACTGATTTCTTCAGTCTCTACTGATATTTTTCTGCTCTGAATTAGAGGTTAAGTCCTAATTTAACTGCCAATTAGATGTGGTCTGATTTCTCACTTGTAATTCATGAGCACCTCATCTCTCTAAATAGATTTTAGGTATCTTGGGAGAAGACATCTCCACAAACTCTTCCTTTGAATTCTGGAGCTATTTAGCATAGGTCCTTGTACATATTAGGGGCTGCGTAAATATTTATACTTTATCAGATTACAATAGAAAAAGTTTCTTTAATGATTTTTTTGTAAATTATCATAAGCAGATGATAAAGTACGAGCTGTTAAAGTCAGACTCCTTGATTTCTAATTTTCTGTCATTTGATTCATAGCTGACTATATTCTGCAAACGTACATGGTCCATCCTACGATAAAATAGTTTATAAAGTCCTATTAACATGGAATTATAACTTAATATAAACTTGTTTTCTCTCTTGCATGAGAAATCAGTCTCATAATGAAAATGCATATCTGGTACACTTGTAGAGAAAATTCTGCAACAAATCTCTTGTGGAACACATAGGGATTTTAATTTCATATGGAAGTTTGAAAGTGGCTGTGTTCAAAAAGAATGATGCCAGGGAAAATGAGTCTGTTTTTTTTACTTCATTGCTGATTGCTAAACTGAATCAATTAGGATGCTTGTTGCAAGTTATGGAACACACAACTCAAACTGCTATAAGAAATACCTAAGTTTTTCTATATTGCTGAAAAATCCAGAAGCAGAGTTAGTTCCAAGTATGGTTTCAGTCTCTTGCTCCTTTCCCCTGTAATTCTCTTTTCTCTGCCCTATTCTAAATATAGGATTCATTCTCAAACGAACTTCTGTCATTACACCAAAATTATTGTGTATTTTCAAGCATGATATATGTACCACCACAGTGCTCTCCTCATCAAATCTAATGAAGTTAAACTGATTATACTATCCTTTAACTGATACCTGTGCATGAGGGTACACCATAGGAGTGCTTCATTGGGAATGGAATTCTTGATGGTTAATCTGTACAAATTAAAAACCAACCCTAAACTGGGGCTTAGTTCACTCATAAGAACAAATGTTGGGGAGAAAATCACAATGACCTCTACAAAAGCCCAAAACTCTGATCATTTCCTTACATAGATCCAACATTTAGTTTCATATAAGTTATTATTAACCTCAACCCATAATGATATTTTAAATAGTAAAAACTACCTCAGAGGCATGATTAAACTGGACTTCAGGCTTCAGGATTTGAAAGTATTATTTTACAATAATGATGACAATGATAATGTAGGAGATAGTCTCTCCCATAACTGTGATCACATCACTAATAAAGACACTTTTAAAATTCAACTTCATATAAATATACCTGGCAAAATATCATTAACTGAATATTTATTTTGAATTAATAAATTTTCACATTAATGTAGTGAATCAAAAAATGTCACGTCCATCTACACTTGAATAAACTGTGGTTTAGTGTGACTAAGTGACTTGCCAAAGTTCACACAACTAAAAGTGGGAGCAGAAGAGCACAAATACAGGTATTATAAATCTAGGTCTCTTTCTAATCTATTATACTGGATACAAGAGCATGTATAAAAAAGCAGGATCTAAAATATACACTATAAAATATTTACGGTTAGGAAGCTAGAGCAAGAACATAAAAATAATAAATGAAGAATGAATCACTTGTATATCACTGTTCTTAGATTATATATTAAACTTCATTATGTAGTTTTCCTCTTAGGAGCAAGGAAATGTAGACAGATACATATCAACCCCTCGATTGAACAAAAGGCCGAGCAGTAAAGAAGGGAAAAAGGCAAAGAAACTACCAAGCCCCATTTCTGATCAGGATTTTTTATGATGGGAATCTCATCAGCTGCTTTCTCTGGCTACAGGTATGGTATATGTACAAGAAAAAAAATGTGTTTAAATCAAAGCAAGAAATGTATCCTTTTGACAAACTTCTCTCATGTTTAGGAAACAGAAATATCTCAGTTCCCAGAAGATGGTGCAGGTTCTCTATCCTTCCTAGAGCAGAGACTCCTACTTCCACAGCCTCCATACTACCTAACTCTTTATCACTGTCTCTTTCACTTTCTCCCTCTCCAGTGACTCACTCCCAGAAGCAAAAATGCTTTTCTTTAAAAAAAAAAAATGCTTTCCTTCGTTCCCTCTTAAAAAACATATAATCTTCACTCATAATCCCCACCTCCAGCTACTGACTCCTTTTGCACTCCTTCTGATGCTTGTCATTAGTCACTGTTTTTAATTTTTCTATACCCATTTTGTCTTGAACCCTAAAGTATAAAACCATTGTCCCCAATATGCCACTGAAACTACAAAAACCAAGGTCAACAATGGCTCTGTGTTGCTAATTCCAACGGTCAATTTTTAGTTATCCTACTTGACCTATCAGTAGAATTTTACTGTGAAAATTAATAAAGGGTGACCTCATTTAAAATGGAGTCAGGAAGCCCTGAACGGGGTGCTCTCACACATTATCACTCATTGCTTTCTGAAAACCCCAAGCAGGAAGAGATGTACCTTGCATCACCAGCAGGAGGAAGGTCACTACCTTACTACTCCAGAGGGAAGAAGGAAGATTTTCTCCTTGCCCAGCAACAGCCTCAGCCAATGAGAAACTACCACCACTCAGACAATGAGAAACCATCACCACTGTGATCCCTCACTTTACTCCAATGGACTTTCCTTCAAAGTAGCCCCTCCCAACTTTCTTCTTTTTTCTATGTGGTGTTCCTCTCCTTTGTTCGCCAGACTTGCATTTGGTTTACCATAGCTTGCATGTCCCAAATTGCAATTCCTTTGCTATTCCTGAATAAATCCATTTTGCTGATAAAGTAACTGGCTGTTTTATTTTAAAGGTCAACATGACAAAGTTCATTATTTATCCTTGAGATACATTCTTGGCTTCTTGGACATCATTCTCTTTTTTTTTCTTCCTCTTTGTCATGCTCTTCCCTTCTCAGTCTCCTCTGTTGGTGCTTCCCAATTGTCTCAACAACTAAATGCTGACTGGAGCTTGGGTCCACTCAGCAAACACGTTTATTCCTTTTCTACACTTACTCTCTAGGTAATCTCATCTAGCTCCTTGACTTTAGATATCATCTATGTGCTAATGACTTCAACATTTATATCTAGAGCCAGAACATTATCCCTGAACTTCAAGCACATAAATCCAACTGCCAACATCAATGCTTAGATGTTCAAATTCCTGATTTCCTGACCTACCCCCAAACTTGCTCTTCTCACAGTCTATCCCAAAGTCAATAAATGGGAATTTCATTCTTTGATAATCCCATCTCTTAGCAAACCATGTTAGTTCTATATTCTAAATATAGCTACTAACTCTGTTTTGAATGTTCATCCAGATACATTCATGGTTTGGCCCTTTATCTTCACAAAGTCTGTGCTTAAATGTCATGTTTAACTGAAACTTTCCTTGACACATACAATTATTATGTCTGAAAAAATTAAAATTTTACTTGTTTATTTGTTTGTTATTGACCTCTCCCAACTAGAATGTAAGCTCCATGAGGGGAAAAAAAATTCCTGTTTTTCTCCTTCTCTATCCTAGTGCCAGAATAACATCTGGCATATGGTAGCTTGTCAATAAATATTTTGTGAATAAATATATAATTATTTCTCTCTAATACCATTTGATACTAAGTCAGATACTGCCTTAGAAGCTTTTTTATGTTTTTATTTTTAGAGATTTGTTGTGGGAAGTTTCTTGTAGATTGCTGATTACACTCTATAGCTCAGAGTGTAGGCAATGAAGAAAATAGATGATAGATTCATATTTGGAGAATGTAAGAGAAAAATGAAATTGAGGAGGAAAGGAATGGATAGGAAGAAATTATTCTGAATTAGAAAACATGCCACTGCTTCTTGCTGCTGCAGTATTAGAGTTATTTTTTTGTCACAGAGTAACCTAGTTAATCCTGACTGATAAAGTTTAAAGTTTTCCTAGCCTTTTTACATAAATGGTCAATGTGATCATGATTAGTACCCTACAGGTAGTGTGACTATACTATTTAACCAAGACACTTTTGAGTTCTAAAACAGAGTGCTGAAATAATTAAAATTACATACCTTTGAAATATTTATTTTTTGACTGAAAACGTGTTGTATTATATTGGTAAACTTATATATACTCCTGCTTAAAAATTGTTTTCAAAAATCTAGTTATTTCCAAATATTAAAGTATGTCAGCGAATATAAAAACAAACAACTATATATTTATATCTTATACATTAAAATAAAAACAGAACAGACAATTATTCTTGGTAGATAATTACACACTTTAATAAGCTTCTTAGCTTTATTTTTCTAACACTGTGTTTTTCAGAAGAATGTATTTTTAAATATGGTCTCAATATCCTTTTTGGTTTTCACAAAATTGCCTGGAACCTACTTCACAGTTGAAACTTAAGACTAAAAATTTTGAAATTGCTCTCATTTTAAGTTGAGTTTTGTGTCAGTTCGGTCCTCCTGAAATAAGATGCCAGGATGAATTCACATGTGCAAGAGAATGATGGAAGATAAAGAAGAAAAAGGCCAGGAGTAGGCAGGGAGAGTCTCTAGACCATGATGCAGGTGTAATACCTGTGAAAGGAGAGATCAAAGGAAGAAAAATAGTGTAGAAAGAGCACAGCTCTGGTAAAGTCTAGGCCAGGCTTCTGAGGAATCTCCAACAAAGACTGCATTGAGTGGAAAGGACCGAGCTTTAGTACCCCACCCCCAGGTTCAGTTATTGGTTGGTGTCTTAGTCTGCTTCCACTGTTATAATACTATGAACTGGGTGGCTTAAACAATGAACATTTGTTTTTCACAGTTCTGGAAGCTGGGAAGTCCAAGATCAATGTGCCAGCCAATTTGATTTCTACTGAGAATCCTTCCTGTCTTGCAGACAACTGCCATATTGCTATTGCTGTTTCCCCGCATGACAAAGGAAGAGAAAAACCAAGCTCTCTGGTATGTCTTCTTATAAGTACCCTAATCCTATGGGACCAGGGCCCCATCCTCATGACCTCATTTAACCTTAATACCTCCTTATAGGCTCTATCTCAAAATGCAGTCACATTTGGGTGGGGGGTGAGGGGTTAGGGCTTCAAAATAGGAATTTAAGGAACATAATTCAATATATCACATATGGATTGATCTCAGAGAAAATATGCTTCAGCATGAATGCCACACCAGATCCCTAGGTGTGGCACCTGGAGGCTGTGAGACAGCCATACTCCTTGCAGCAATTTCTCTTAAAGGAAGATATGAGCAGCCATGACTCTTCCTGCT
>NW_006774670.1:1843908-1845273 GCF_000442215.2 Lipotes vexillifer
CCACCCATGCCTCTCCCTGCTGAAGCACCTGTCCATAGAGAGCCAATATGCTCAATGGAAAAGATTCTAAATGCAAGTTTTATATTAAAATGTGTAAACATTTTACCCCCAAAATACTCACAGTTGATTTTATTTGCCTCCATTAAGAATACCTTTCTATGACAAATATATTTTATAAGACAAACATCAAATAAATTATGTTTTATCAAACTTGGATGCACAAAATCATAGGCTTTTTCGGTTTTATTCCATAATGGCAAGAATATGACCTGAGATGCAGGAATGGACTTTGGACTGGCTGAATCATTGATCTGCTAAGAGACACTTTAAGGAAAATTAAATTTCACTTCACTTAATCTTGTAAGGAAAGTGAAGGGTTTTTTGCAACACTATTTTTTTTCCCCTGAAGAGTGAGCACATAAGAGCCCATTGTCATGGAACAGTCAGGAGTTGGAGAAATGTCAGGAAGATTAAAAAGAAAAGAAAAAAAAAACACTGAAAGAATGAAGGTCTAAAGGGACTTTCCACATTCTCTCCTCTGAATAAGAGGGATTATCCACAACTGCTCTGGGAAGTTGATCCTTTCTGAGAGTGTTCTGTGTTACCAACTATATTACTAACCATGTACATAAATTTCTGTAACTTGTAAAAATCTTTCTCACTATGTCTGCAGGACTCCATAATGCCATTACCATCCCACTGTAACAATAGCAAATAAGAAAAAGAAACTGATTTTTCTTCCTTCCATCTTCCAAAACATATTTAACTGTCTCTTTAGCAAATAAATACAATAAAACATAATAAAGTTAAAATTAAAATGTTAAAATAAGGAACTTTTAAAAAGACTTTAATATTCAAAACAAAATATAAATATATAATTGAGAAATGGTACACAACATACAGTATTCTTAGAAGCAGGTATCAAATTTGACTGAGTTATTAAGAGTAGTTCAAAAATGTATCAAGGAAAAAGTTACACTGGACAAAGTTAAACAAGCAAGGAAGACTTTATTCAAGTTATTGCAATAGGAGAGAGAGACTGAACTCAGCTCTGCTGAAACAAAAGGTGGAAGAATTTTTAAGGGCTAGATCTAATAATAGAAAGAAATGGAGAACATTAGGGGACAAGTTGATCAATGGGATGTGTGGAGCATATTGAATTATTCCTAAGTTTGCAAATGTTTTTCTCTGTGAGTAGGACATCTGTGTTTGCTAATTGGCATAGAAATTAGGCTCCAACCTCCTACAGAGACCAGAAGATAGAGATGTTATCTCCTTATATGTTTGCATTTTAAACAGATGATTCCCAGGTCCTTGAAAAAAGACATTTCCTGTGCTGTAAAACTGGCAGGAAGTGAGGGAAAG
>NW_006774670.1:1845283-1875176 GCF_000442215.2 Lipotes vexillifer
GGAAAGAGTTACACACATTTCAAAGGGGCAGAGAAAGAATTTACAATTGCAAGTTTTCTAAAGTAAATGCTCCAAGAAAAGGGAGGACAGGGCCCTAGAGTCAGGAAGAAGTCTGTTTGAAGTTTTGACAGGCTGAGAGGAAACTTCAGACCCTCTTAGGGTGTCATAGGGTAGGATGTTTCATTATGTTGTTCACTATGACTTTAGTACTTATTGGAAAAAAATCTGTGTATAAGTGGACCTGCACATACTGTTAAAAAACAGGATTACCCCCCACAGAAGAACATGTATTTCTAAAAATGATTAATATAATTAGGGACAAATTCCTGCAATGGTTTTTTATACATTAAAAAATGGTAAGGAAATAGAGTATTCTTCACAACATATTTATAGTAATGATCCATATGCAACCATAGTTGCATAGGTATTTTTCTTCAGTGTAGGTGGAAGAGATAAGGCCAAAATACAAGTTATTAATTAAACTTGACAAGGAGCGGGCATAGATAATAATACAGGGTGTAGATTTTTAGATGCTCTGCTCTAATCAGAAGACAGATTTAAAAAAAGAATAGACGGCATGTCACAGAGGCAACTTCTATGTTTCCTAAGGAGTTTAGAAGCAGCAATATTTGTAGTTGTGTTTAACGACTCCCTATTAATGACTCTCTATTAATGACTCCTTAGTTCCCTGCTAAGGTCTGAGGTGGGAGAAGCAACACTAACACTTCCTTATGATACTGAGAAGCACCAAAATACACGAGCCCACAAAGAAATCTGTCTCATCACTGCATAGAGGTTGCATGTATATGCAATATCTGCTCTGCACCAAAGGTATCATACAAGCATTGTATCATGTATTTCTCATAAAAACCATTCTGAAATGTATTTAAATTCTATAAATATTTTAAATACATTTCAATTTCTTTAGAAATATAAAAATACTTTTAGTACTTTCTTTTAGACACCTCAAAGGCCTGGCAAGGTTAAGTCACTTGACTTAATTTGTATATGGTTAACCCTTGAACAATACAGGGGTTATTAGCACCAACTCTCATTCTACCCAGTACAGTCCACATACTCTATATCCATGGCTCTGCATCTGCAGATTCAACCAACTGTGGATGGTGTAATACAGTAATATGTACTTATTGGGAAAAAAATCCATGTATAATGGACCTCAGAGTTCAAACTCCTGTTGCTCCAGGGTTGACTGTACTATTATGCCATCAGTGAGTGGCAAACTTGGATTTGAACCCAGATCTGTCAGAATCTAAATCTGCTTGATTCTTTTCACTGTATTGGGTCAACTATCCAATGATTGATATAGGAGTCCTAAAATCATATAATTTTAGAGAAAGGCGTATAATACAGTTGCCTTCAGTATCTGCAGATGCAAAACCTGTGGATTCAGAGGGCTGACTACACATTTTATATAAGGGACATAAGCATCCATGAATTTTGGTATATGTAGGGTTCCTGGAGCCAATCCACCATGGATTTCAATAGATGACTATATAAATATGCAATGTTGGCCTTGTACAAGATAGAGGCAGGTATTAAAAATATTTAACTTTTCTTCTCATTCAACAATAAGAAAAACAATAGCACAAGTGCTCTGCTACATAGAAATTGACATTGGGCCTCAGTGTTAGGATGCAGTATGGAATGGTGGGGACTGTGGTGAACTAGAGGGAAGGTGACCTCAACACAGCCAATAATCACAATGTTTGAAAAAAGATCCACTGGTATGAAATTTTCTGGTATTTTTTCAAGGGAAGTCAATTATTCACAAATGAAGTGAAATCTCCATTCTAAATGAGAATAAAATACAAATACTGTGTAAACCAACACTGTATGATTCAAACAAAATACATCTGGGGTTCTCCAGCTGCCAGTTTACAACCTCTGACTGTATTGCACTCAGATTTGTTAAGGGCAAGCAGTACAGGAAGCTGAGAGAGTCAGGAATGGGATAAATCAGTAAAATGTTTCAAAATGAGTGTATTCCTCTTCTTCCTCTTCCAGTTATTCGACAGACAGGATGCAAAACATGAAGGTTAATATCTTTAAAAGGAGAATATAAACCTTGTTCAATAGACTATTTAATAAATCAGGAATATTTATGTCCCACTTAGATACATTTTTTTAAATGTGTACTCCATTCTAGGAAGTAAAGCTAAATAAAGAAATTATGTTGTAGTAGGATTACTCTATGTTATTAAACATTTTAGAAGTTTTATTTAAAATATAGCAAAATTGTAAAATGTTCTATATAACTTGATAATTCCAAGTGGATTTTAAAAGACATGGGTATCTTTCTCAGGCTGATTGTACCAGATAGATTTATGTATATAGATGCAAAGTAACTAAACATGAACACCCTCACACACTGTAAGGTCTTCTTCCAATGAATTCTAAGCATTTAATTGCTATCATATTCATATGGTACTAAGAATGTGCTACTTTTGACATTATATTACATTTCATTGTGGGCATGACTTAATGCCACTACCAGCTTGAGTCTCCATGACAGTAATGAGAATTCAATCCAAATCTGCCTGATTTCAATACTTATTCAATTATATCATGTTGCCTCATTCTTTTGCATCTCTTATAAATCCATGTCTAGCATAGTAGAAAATAAATATCAAATGACTAAATAAATGCATACATACATAATAAAATAAAAGTTTGTCTCAGCATGGAGCAAATGGGAGGTTTGTATCAATAGGAGAGGAATCACAGTAGACTGGAATGCATATAGACTTGTAGCCAGATTTCTAAAATTTTAAGGTTATGAATACCAGTCTGGTTATCTATGAGCTAAATAAACACAGAAAATTTACTTATCAGGAGTAACCTCTTAAGATTTTGGTAAGAACCATGGAAAATGTCACATTTTAGGATGCTATTTTTCTTTGCCCCTTCTTCTGTGTTGATCTTCTTTATTCCTGATAACATTATTTATTATTAAGCAACACCTGTAGTATTATTTATGAGCTCACAGCATGAATTACTGCTGAGCCTAGTAAAGTGCTCATCTCTGTTGGATGTTAACTAGAAACATGTGGCATCACCAGGGTTGAAATGGAATATGCAAAATTTAAGCACCAAACCCCTCCAGGCCCACAATCTCATCCCTTATAATGTTCTTCCTTTGATCAAATTTCTAATGCAAGCATGAAGGCATCAGATTCAGAATTCCATGTAGCACCTATAGAATTCATATCTATACATGATTACTAAGTCCAGAGGATAGAACAGACTAAGAGACATTTATTTCTCTATAAGGAAATCCATTATAGAAAAGAGTAGAGAATAAAAATGAGATTTCTAAACCTTTAAAACTTTATATAGTACCAGGTCTCTGATCTCTGAAGCCCTGGGACCCCTGGGATGAGTCAACAATCATCCTGCAAGCATTATGATTACAAATCAATGGACCCATTTCCCGTGGAACTGAAACATAACCTGGTTCATTGTGGTGCACAATACACGTGTTGGATGGAAAAAAAGAAGGAAGGGAGGAGGGAGTCAGGGAAGGGGAAAGGGAGTAATTGAAGGAGGGAGGAGGATGAAAATGGGAAGAAAGAAGTAAGGAAGTAAATGTACATATATGAATTGGTTGGATCAATCAGCATACTTAAAAAACATGCTTTTTATAAATAGCAATTTGTACATGTAAATTTGTAAATAAAGAAACTTTGATTAATATACAAGATATATGCTGTCTTATAAAGAGTTTAAGAATAAGATACAAATGTAGATAAGATCATGACATAACAAAAAGAAAATCATGAAAGAATTATCACCCCCACACCATGGTCTACACTCTGTCTTTTAAGCACAATCAAACTCTGTAGTAGGCTCTGTGTTGTTACCAGTCTTTGAGTTTATAGTTTACCAATAATATTCACTGGGATTCTGGGCTACAAAGAATAGGTAAAATGTGTGTCCCAGTGTTTCAATTCTTTGAGAAAACATTTACTTTATGATTGAAAAAGCTCTTAGGTTTAGGGAGAAATGAAGCAACCCCATATCTTGGCTCTGAATTATTTGAAAAAAAAGAATTGTGCTTACAGTCTCAAAATGGCACAGCTCTGCTACAGAGTGAAAATAAGGCAAGGAGTGCATTTCTTTTTCCTGTGAAGACAGCAAACATGTAAGCTTCACTGGTTTCTAGTTTTCCTTTTATGAAAATAATCGTTCAATGCTGCTTCAAGTTTATATTATTTAAAAGGTACACTGTATGTGCAAACAGAGAGTCTGTGAGGCTTTTCAAAACATGTATGTAAAGCAGAGCTGTTAATTTTGACAGAGCTTCAGATGCCTAGAGATTGTGTTGAATGCAAAATCAAGTTATCAAAGTGAAAAGCTGAAAGGTAGTTGGATGGGCTTGAATCTTGACAAGGTTCAGCACTGTTTTGTCTCAAGATGGCAGTCAACTCATCTCAGATTCCTCTCAATGTGTTTTAAGCGATGTCTTGGGACTTTCCCATAAAAAGTTTTTTGGTCCAATACTTAAATCTGAATGGTAGACTGCTGTGTATTTTTAAATCACAAGTACTATGTTATCATGTAATGTATTACATTGATGAAACAATTCAATATTCAAATTCTAGGAGATGATAAACATGTTAAAATGTTGACTTCTATTTAATACACTGATACCTGTATTCTGATAATACCCATCGGTATGTTTGTTGGTGAAAGCCGAATAGAGAATGTAAAAATACAGCAAACATACACCAGCCATAATTTGAATGGAGTTCAGAGAACAGAGATCTTTATTTTTCTTTCCTCTAACTGCAGAACCTACCACTGGGCTAGGAAAAAATATTAAACCTTAATTTATATTTGATTTATAGAGAAAGAAATGAATGAACAAAAATAAAGAACGATAATTAATTAAAAATATATCATGAACATATGAAAAGTCCAGGGAAACTGATTTCTAATTAACATTCAGAGGTAGGTAGTATTCAAACCTGTGTTAAATCTGACTCCAGAGACGTGCGGCAAAGTACTGCCCAATGGCCACATCCCCAAATTCAATCTCTGTCATTCCCAGTCTGATTTCTAAAGACAGAACTACTTGACCAAGGAGCGTAGATTAAATGGTCAATGTTACTTTATATATAAGACTTAAGTTTTCTGTTACTAAAATTAGGGTAATAAAATTCTCACCTGAAAAGCAGGACTGGCCATGTTGCTCTGTTTAGAGGTGGCTACACTGTGCGCCATACTCTGAACTTTCCTTTTCTCCCACCAGATTTATACCATCTTGCCAGGCTCATGAGGACGTGATTTCCTAGCTTACCCAGTATAGGCCCAGGTCTCTCATCTCTGATGCCTGGGACTCCTTGAGACAACTGTCATTACCTGAGAATTACAGCTCAATGAATCCATGTCCCCTTTAAAATGAAACATGATCTGGTTCATTGTGGTGCCCGATAAAAAAATGTTGGAAGGAAAGAGAGAAGGAAGGGAAGGAAGGAGAGATGGAAGGAAAGAAGTAAGAAGGGAGAGAAGGATGGGAATGTACTTAATGAATTGGCAGAGTCAATTATTATAAAACAAACTTTTTGTAACTATTGTGTTATAACATGTCTGGTAAGGAATTTAATTTGCTATGTAAGGGAGTGTGCTATTCTATAAAGAGTTTAAGATTAAAATGATGATATCTATATTCCCAGGTCTTCTGTTCCTACCTATGAGACCTTGGACAATTTAATGTCTCTGAACGCTGGTATTCTCATAAATTTGATAAATGTAAGCATATCCACTTCAAACACTGCTGAAGGAATCAAGGGAACTCATCTATGTGAGATCAGCTGGAACATCATGGACACTCATCTTCCCACTTCTCTATAATACTGAGCATCCAAAACTTCTTGTTTTATTTGACATTCATAAATTTTGCATTTATAACTTTATACGTAAGTCAATTTGAATCTCAAGTCTCTGAAGCCCAATTATAGAGGGATGAGAGAAGAGTATATTGGCTTGAAATGTAATCAAAGCTTTTAAAATACATTATAAATGGTAAAACAGCAGCAAAAATACACCCACTCTGACCACAGGCATCCAATTGTCCTTAAAGATAACAAGATTTACCTGGGAAGTTTACCTGGTCCAATAAGGCATTTTTTTGTCTGACTAAATGTAAGGAATTACATCTCACTGTGTCAAATTACATCTCACTGCGTCAAATCTTAGATTTTAATTCCAGCTTCACCATTCTGGCTTGTTCAAGCTGGGAGACCTCAGTCAAGTGACTTCAAGCTTATCTGAAAAATGATGAGGCTAGTATTAACTTATAAGACTGTTGTAAAGATTAAGTTAAATAAAACATGTAAAGTATTTAAATAAATGTTTAAATCTTAAAATGGACGGGTAAATTACAGTCAAAATGTTTCTTGGTAAATATGGTTAAAGTTATGTGAGATAACCATTTCCAAGATGGCAGTGTATCTACTATTCAGACTAGAGAGTTTATGTGGAGAGTTGATATTCCTGATCCAGGGTACCATCAACCATAACTAGTGTTTGACAGGCTTTTCTAAGTCCTTTTTCTGATCCAAGGCAGAACAACTAACCCATACTGGTTTCTTCAGACAGGGTGTTATGGATCAAATTGTGTCTTCCCAAAATTTATATGTTGAAGTCTTAACCCTCAGCACCTCAGAATGTAACCTTATTTAGAAATAAGGTCATTGCAGATATAATTAGTAAAGTTGAGGTAATACTGGGGTAGAGTAGAACCCCAATTCAATATGACTGATTTCTTATAAAAGGGGGAAATGGACACAGACAAGCACACAGGGAGAACACCGTGTGAAGATGAAGGCAGAGATTGTGGTGATGCTTCAGAAGCCAAGGAACACCAAAGACTGCCAGCAAATCACCAGGAACTAGGAGAGAGGAATGGAAAAGATTCTTTTTCGCTACCTCAGAAGAAACAAGCCCTGCCAACACCTTGATCTTGGACTTTAGCTTCCAGAACTGTGAGACAACAAATTTATGTTGTTTAACCAACTCTTTTGTGTTATTTTGTTATGGCAGTCCTAGCAAACTAATACACACAGAAAGACTTCCACCTTAATTATTCAATACAAACAACTTGTGTTGGCCTAGAATTATTCTACTCTTTAAATAAATGACATATCTCTGCTCTGATTCTTTTTTTTTTTTTTTTTTTTTTTTGGTTTGCTGAATCACATACTCATTATCTTTCTACTAAAACCAGGTGGCCAAGGGTTCATCTCTGACAATAAAGGTGCTCCAGGGGAAATTATGACAATCATTCTACTGTTTGAATTTTCCATTGCGATACCAAGCAACTGCTCAGTGAAATTAGCAGAGAGATATTTTGTCAGAAAATTTGTCTGCTAACTGGGTCAAAATAGCAGCTGTACTTGGAAGTTTAAATCAACATTCCTTTTTAAGTGTCACTGATTCAGAAAATTGAATGTGTTGGGACCTTAAAGACTCTTAGGTCATTCAGGGATCATGTGCAAAATTAATGCAATTAAAACACAGATAAGATGGGAAATTTCTGTGTGTTTGCTGTAAATATACATACTCTGAATTGCTATCTTCTTGCAAAAGCACAGGAGGACCAAAAAACCTTTTCAAAATACAAATTTGAATATGTTTGGGTCTCACCTTCCCACCCACTAATGCCTTTTATTGGCTTCCTATTGTTCTTAGAATAGAAGACAAACTCCTTAACTAGTCTATAAGGCTCTGCTTCAGTTGGTCCCTACCCTCCTCTCAAGCTACTGTCTTCCTTTTTGCTCTCAGCATCCCAGACTCACTGGCCTTCTTTTGGGAAACTGTACTCTCCGTACAGCTTCTCAGGTCTGGACTGTACACATGTTGCTCCCTGTATACCCATCTTTTATTTATTGCTATTTCACCTCCTGCTTCTCCTTTCCATCACCACCACCATTAACACTGCTACCACCATCACCCTAACCACTATTCTTACTGAAATACACACACACACACACAGAAACAGAAACACACATACCTTCAAACTCAGCTCACATGCTATATTCAAAGAGATATATTTCCTGATGTGTTCCACATGCCCTCAAAAAAGGCAGGTCTCCCTGCTACAAAATCTTCTAGCACTGAACAGCACTTATTATTACTTTAATTTTGCTTATATTTTTGGACCTTTTAGTTAATGCCCATCTCTCCGTGAAAGCTGGGACTCTGTTTCTTCTTATTGTTATTTAGCCAACATCTAGCATGAAACCAGGATACAGTGAATTCTAATACTTAAATATTGCTGAAATGACAGTATGAGTGAATCAATCAAATCTATCAAATTTGTGTCTCTTTTCTATATAGATGGCTAATCCACTGAGCAAAATTCAACCTGAAGGAGGAATAAAAGAAAGGAACATTTGTTGAACTCAGCTGTTTTATAAGGACTGGGCTAACTGTTTGCACGTATTAATACCAGCAACTACCCAGTAAAGTAGGTATTCTATTCCCTTTTAAGAGATGGAGAACCTCAGACTCACTTGAGGCTTAGTAACTCATCCAACAACACACATCTGGGAAGAGAAAGTAACATGGTTAAACTGAAGTTTGGAGGGTTTTGTATTTTCTTAGGGTTTTCTATGAAATGTGGAGCCATGTTTATAACTGCATTAAATGGGCATTTGCATAATTTGAATTTGGGATGACTTTATTTTAAAGCACTGAAAATACTTTTGAATGCTGGCCCTAGAAATTGTGGAAAATGGAATGTAACAAAAACTGAAGAAAGGTCACAAACTGAACCCACTTTTTTAGTGTTGGAAATTTAATGACGTAATCGCTTTACATGAAAATTAGAGAGCATACTCTTAGAATTACTAGTAAAGAGCTAAGCAGGATTTCAGAACTTGAAACATGATTTCACCTAATTTATCACCTTGGGGCCATTTATGTGTTCACAGTTTTACCCTTCCAAAACCTGCCTCTAGATCTGACGATTCTTTTTTTTTTAATAAATTTATTTATTTATCTTTGGCTGTGTTGGGTCTTCGTTTCTGCGCGAGGGCTTTCTCTAGTTGCGGCGAGCGGGGTCGACTCTTCATCGCGGTGCGCGGGCCTCTCGTTGCGGAGCACAGGCTCCAAACGCGCAGGCTCAGTAGTTGTGGCTCATGGGCCCTGTTGCTCTGTAGCATGTGGGATCTTCCCAGACCAGGGCTTGAACCCGTGATCCCTGCATTGGCAGGCAGATTCTCAACCACTGCGCCACCAGGGAAGCCCCTAAACTGTACCAGTTTTTGAGAGTTGAACGGAGAGACTGAAGTGGCTGAAGCTGTTACCTTAATGGCAGCATCCATATACTCCAGTTGCGGAGGCCTCCATGGACTGTGACCATGGAGACTGCCACCTCCGTTAGGTCGCAGAGATGGGGACAGGGGGAGAGGTTTGCCGCTGCTTCAAGGGCTGGGCCTGGCCAGTGGGAGGCCCTGGCGAGGGCTCTGGAGCTTTGCAGGACACAGTCCTCAGCCTGTCCTTGGGCCCCCAAGCTCACCTGCCGGCCCCAAGCCTGGAGGGCCTGGAGGTCCCCGGGGAGAAGGCCGCAATCCACCTGTCATCGCACTCTCTGCCACCAGGACCACTGCCCACCTGACTGTTGGCAGAGCCAGGCATCTAAACTCAGCGTTAACGCTGCATGCCTACCCCGCACCTATTATGATGGTTTGACTTCAAAATATCATTGGCACTTTTGTCATTGTCATTGTGATACACAGACAAAGTTGGAAAATACCAAGTTGAAACTGCTTTTTAAATAAGAACAGAGATTTAGTTAAAAAACTAATATTTCAAAAAAGTCAGTGTTGGTGATAATGTGAAAATAGTGCCAATATAAGAGTCAGAAAGGCTGATTCTAAGCTCACTTCCTATTGACTTACAGTGTGGACTTCATTCAGGAAGTCTCATAAGCTCTCTGGGCCTGTTTTCTTCATCTAATAGATGAAGGTATTAGGCTAGAATGCTAACATTACAACTAACTCACAGAATATCTGTGAGCAGTCTGTGATGTTGATGACATTCTAGAATTTAAGATCTATAAATAACAGTAACTAACATTTGTTTAAGCGTTTCAGCTTACTAAATGTTTTTATAAATGAAGGGAGAGGCAGAATTGTTGACTGTGTTTGTCAGTACCTTTGGAGTTTGAACTTAACACATCTGCTTTGATATTTCCCCGTATTCTACTGAATATTAATATACTAATATTGTGTGCCCCAGTTTCATAAAGTACAAGCTAGCCTAAATGGGTTAGGTTTATTTTCATTTAATTAGCCAATCCCCTGATGCCAGTTGGTTGCCAGCTTGTACAGGTGGAGATCATGGTGTATACTCAAAGAGCAAGAGGGACTCCTGTCTTCCAAAACACTTACATAGGGCTTCCCTGGTGGCGCAGTGGTTGAGAATCTGCCTGCTAATGCAGGGGACACGGGTTCGAGCCCTGGTCTGGGAGGATCCCACATGCCATGGAGCAACTAGGACTGTGAGCCACAACTACTGAGCCTGCACGTCTGGAGCCTGTGCTCCCCAACAAGAGAGGCCACAATAGTGAGAGGCCTGTGCACCGTGATGAAGAGTGGCCCCCGCTTGCCACAACTAGAGAAAGCCCTCGCACAGAAACGAAGACCCAACACAGCAAAAATAAATTAATTAATTAATAAACTCCTACCCCCAATATATTAAAAAACAACAACAACAAAAAAACCCACTTACATAGTTACTATCATTCCCTCACATTTCCTTCAAGTCTGGCAAATTCACAGTGGTCAAATGTAAGCCTCTAATTTAATGACAATGTCACCTTATTATTTTCATATTGGAGGAAAGCTAGCCTTAGGACAGTCTAAATAATTGACTTATATTGGTATATTTTGAATTTTGAAAAGCCTAAGCAAGTTCAAAATGTTTTCAATTACATGTTCTTAAGGTTTTCTGAGTATATATACCTCTGTTTCTGCAGAGCATGTAATACTTTTAAGCTATTAATTTACCAGACTCCCAAAATAATGCAAGAAAGATATTTCCTTCTTAAAGCAGTCCTTAAGATGATCAAACATCTTAATCTCCCTGGTAAAATGACAACTGATCTCTTACTTTCACGTGAAACATATTAAATTTAAAGAAGCAAGGTGTGTCATTGCAGTATTTTCTCATCAGAAATCTACTTCAAAAATAAGGATAAAGACAGCTTTAAACATCATTTGATATTTACTGTAGACACCTGAGGCTCTGTAATTTTCCACAATAAGCCCAGAAATATATATGCTGCATTACTGGAATATGCAACAGAGTTTTATGAGTCCAGGGATTCATGTGTCTGTGAGACTTTGGAAATATGCATTAAACAGTATAAACAATATAGCTTATGTAATCTTCAACTGATAAACAATTTAAAATACTAAAATGTGTACAATATTTTATCACTAAATTCAGACACATTTTAAAGTCTCTATGCATTCAACATTTGCCATAAATACATCTGATTAATATATGCACCAGTAGAATTTGTGCTTCAGAAATGTTTCTCAAACCTAATTTTCATAAAACCTCCTCCCATCATTAGGGTTATTTAGAAGAAGGATTATACATTTACCACTATTTGGATTCAATTTACTCACAGAAATCATTCTTTTTAGCCATTTCCCAGTGAACTAAGGGTGAGCCTGTTTTGTGAGAATGTTCTGAATGCTTTGGAGCAGGGGTCAGACATGCCTAAATCAAGTCAAGCATCATGGCCCGGGGCTGGAGGTCAGATTATAGAATTTTCTGTAGTTGGACTGGTTACTAGTGTTATTGTTGGAAGGTGTAAACAAATTATCTTGGGGGCCTCCCTGGTGGCGCAGTGGTTGAGAGTCCGCCTGCCGATACAGGGGATACGGGTTCGTGCCCCGGTCCGGGAGGATCCCACATGCCGCGGAGCCATGGCCGCTGAGCTTGCGCGTCCGGCAAGGGGAGAGGCCATGATGGTGAGAGGCCCATGTATTGCAAAAAAAAAAAAAAAAAAAAAAAAATTATCTTGGAACTCAGTCTTGAGTCTTATTTTGGAGCCCTTTTCACATTATTGCTAATAGACAGTTATTCTCTCTCTATCTGGAATTGTGTATGTCTTGACACCTCTGAAAAGTGAGTGAGTATATCACCTCAGGAAAACAATAGCTTCTTGTCTGACTACAGTAGAATCAGAATCCTCTTATTGTGTTTTATCATCAAAGGACTTGATGAACTAAAAGGAAATCTAAATTGAAACATGGAAAAAGAGATTGTAATGAATGTGATAGGCCCATTCTTTTCTTGACCCACAGAACATGACACCACACATTCAGAACTTGTGGGGAGAGCAAGATTAAATAACTTACCATACTACTTCTCTAATTAGAATGTTCCAAAAAGGACCATGGAAAGGAAGATGTTCTGTGACACACAATCTGTGGAAATGATGTTACCAGAGCCTGCCTCACTCCAGGGAAGAAGGGACAATCACTTTTCCACTTATCCCAAATATCACCAGTGATCTGAGTACTTCAAGGAGGATTTAATCAGTTCTTCACTCAAGAATGTGATGGTTAGTACACAGAGCAAACTAGAGCATCTGGGGTTTATAAGGAGAAGGACAGGTACTCCTAAAGGGGAGAATCAGAGTGTGTGTCTGGTCCACCAGCTACACTCTGCACAAACTCCGTCACTTACTAATAATAGAGAGAAAGGTAACAGATGGTCCCTACATTCTCAGAAGATGTTTTACAAGTTTTGTTTGTTTGTTTGTTTTTTAGTCACCATTCTTTCTCCCCTTACACTTCAAGTCCTTTCTCTTGAAACATCTCTGCTTTTGGTCTCCCGGAGGAAAATGCAAATGTCAGTATTTGTTCTTTCAACTGTCTCACAAATTTTACAGACCCGTTGCTTGTTCTTGGTGCTTTTCCTCTAGCCAGCACCTTTTGGAACTGCCTAAAAGTGTAGAGTCTGTTCTTGTGATGATTGGCTCATCCTGAATCAACTGAAATGAGCTGGTCCTCAAGCTTGCTGGGGAGAATGGGAAGGAGAGCACAGGGGAGGGGAGATGACAAGGGGGTTAACTGTTGGCTTTAGTTTGTTCTTGCATAATTTGTTCTCCACATATATTCTTGATATTAGTCATCTCTCCACCAAAAGGATTGGTTTTTTCCCAAAGATCTGTATGTGACCACTGTAAATAATTTTCATACTCCATTTATCCAAACAGTTAATTCCTTGCATACTAGTATACCCTTCTAATGATTCAATGAGAACTTTTGCACACATCCTGTCTTCACCCCTCTCACTAACTTCTGTTGATTTTATCTAACATATATCTCTCAGCTCTATTTTTATCTGTTCTAAAACTGTATATTCTCCAGGACTATAGAAGTTCCTCATAACTTGTTACCCAGAGTTAGCCAAGCCATGAGGTTAAGTGCACCTGACTTCCAAGCCTGCCCAAGACTTTTGACCCATACTGCAAGAAGTTAGGGTCCAATTACAAAGTTAGAGGGAAGAGTCCACACAAAATCACCCTACCTGACACTAACTGCAAGTTTGGAGGGTGTATTAGTCAGGGTTTTCCAGAGAAGCAGAACCAATTGTACGTATATGTACACACACACAGAGAGAGAGAGAGAGAGAGAGAGAGAGAGAGAGAGAGAGAGAGAGAGAGAGAGAGATTTTAAGGAACTGACTCATGCAACTGCAGAGCTTTGTCCAGTCCAAAATTTGTAGGTAGGCTAGCAGGCTGGAGGGCTAGAGAAAAGTTGCAGGAGGCGGTCCAAAGGCATTCTTTTGTCAGAATTCCTTCTTGCTCAGGGGAGGTCAGTCTTTGTTCTATTAAGATCTTCAACTGATTGGATAAAGTCCACCCACATAATAGAGGTTAATATTTTTTACTCAAAATCCACTGATTTAAATGTTCATTTCATCTAAAAAACACCTTCACTGAAACATATAGAATAATGTTTAACTAAATATCTGGGCACCCTAGCCCATCCACATTGAAACATGAAATTAACCATCAGAGAGGGTTTTCCAAAACCATCCTCAGGTTTGACAATTTGCTAGAAAACTTCACAGAGCTAATGAAAACCTATCATACGGTTATGTTTATTACAGGGAAAGGATACAGAAATTCAGCCAAAAGAAGAGACAGGGAAGAATCTCAGAGTCTCCTCAGAATGTGTTACCCTATCAGTTTTCATGTGTGACAATCTGCACAGAGTATTGACAACCCAGGAAGCTCACCCAAACTTCAGTGTCCAAAGTTTTTATTGGGAATTCACTATGCAGACATGACAGATTGATCAATTGCCCATGTGTTTGAACTCAATCTCACTTCTCTCTGGAGGTCAAGCCAATATTATGTGGGCCAAGGAGCCCATCACAGGTCATGTCATTAGCATAAACTAACAGGTATCATCCCTGGGGCCTGCTGTAAGTAACAAAGACACTCCTATCACTCAGGAAATTCCAAGGATTTAGAGGTTACCTGACACTAGCCAGGAACAAAAGCCAGACCTTTCTTTGGGTGGGGCTAAATTCCTCACTATACACTTATTCATCTTCATCCACACTTGACTCCTTCTCGTCAGTATGCTCTTTATATATCCCACAGCCACAATGATGTGCCCTTCACAATTTCCTATTGGTCTCACAACAAAATATTAAGAAAACAGGAACAAAAGTCATGCTCTTATTTCCCCAGCCTCATTTTGAGTCATACTCCACTCCAGTTTCTCCACTGCAGTCATGCAATTCTTCTTTAATCTCTTTATCATAAGACCTTTGCAAGGGCTGATTCTTCAGCATAAACTCCTTCTTCCCTCTCCTCTTTGCTGTTAACTAGTACAGACACCTCTCATTTCTTAGCCATTAGTAACGCTGTAGTTTTGATTATATAATTAAAATTTTTCTTTACCACAAGATCTTCACCTGCATCCAGCAGGGATCTTGTTGATTTTTGCTCTTTGGTATATCCCAGCATTTAACACAGTTTATTATATAATAAATGTGAATTAATAAATGTTTACTTTAACCAAGGTCTTTATGCTCAAACTGATTCACCTCAATACTAGGAGTGTGACTTGGTGAATAAACTCATTCTCCCCATCACATGATCAGCACATATTTGTGGAGCAGTTAAGTGCAAAGCTTTGTATAACTGGAATCCATGGTATACAAAACAGTGCCAATGGGGGAAGATATTTAGAACCATCATGTTATATAGCTGGAAGTAACAAAGAAGTGGGCTCCATTACCAATGTGATTGATATCAATCTCTCCCTATTTCAGGGGAATTGTAACTATAAACAGCCTGACAAGTTCATTCAAATACCTAGAAATGAACTAATATTATTACCTTTAACTCTGGTTTGAGTTTGTTTTCTGTTCAGGATCACAGAATTAGTGAGGCACAAATTGACAACAAACCACCAACAGGAATCCTCATGAGATGTGGGTAATGAGTCGTGTTGATCACAACATTCTCTCATTATTTGTTCACATACACCCTGGTGTGTCATCTCAGAACACACATTCAGAGATGGAGAAGCCAGAGCTTGCTTGTACATTTGCTTCTTTCTTTCCAACACAGATGTTTGGTGGCACTCAGGAGACAGGGCATTGCGCTAATATTGTGCCACGTTTATGTTTGTGTTTATCTTCAAATACATCTAACTGGTTTGAAGCCATGAATTTTTTTAACCATAATTACAATTACAGCTCTGGGTGACACTGTGGATGACTTACTATGTTTCCAAAAAGGTAGGAAAGTTTGCTTCTGGGAATTAGTGAGTGAATGTAATGATTCTAGAAGCAACAATATGTATCATAAAGAACCCAAATCAATATTTTTATGGTAGAAGTTGATGTGTTTGTTGCTGCTTTCTTTTCCAAGTTAAAAAAAATCAGAATTGGGATAAACAGCTAACATTTGCACAAGAGCTGGAAATTCTAAATACATAGGTTATTTCTAAAGATAACAGAAAATATAGAATTTGAGAAACTATACAGTGAATTCTTCACTTATAGAAAATAGCTTCGATTGTCCAGACATTCAAACACCCTGAAATACAACTTCTACTTGAGCTCCCTACTTATCTTTTTTTAATTATATAAGTTTCAGGTGTAAAGCATTATAATTTGACATCTGTGTACACTACAAAATGATCACCACTATAAGTCTAGTTACCATTCATCACCGTAAGGTAGACTCCCTCCACACATTTCACCTACCCCCAACCCACTTTCCCTCTGGTAACCACTAATCTGTTCTCTGTACCTATGAGTTTGTTTTTCTTTTATTAGATTCCACATATGAGTGAAATAATATGATATTTGTCTTTGTCTGACTTATTTCACTTAACATAATACCTTCAAGGTTTATCCATGTTGCCACAAACAGCAGGATTTCATTCTGTTTAATGGCTGAGTAGTATTCCATTGTATATATATACACAATATTTTCTTTACCCATTCATCCATCAGTGGACCCTTAGGTTGTTTCCATATCTTGGCTATTGTAAATAATGTTGCAATGAACATAGCAGTGCATATATATTTTCCAATTAATGCTTTCATGTTTTTCATATAAATACCCAGAAATGGAATAGCTGGGTCATATTTTAGTTCTATTCTTTATTTTTTGAGGATCCTCCATACTGTTTTCTGTAGCGGCTGTGAAAAAGTTGAGGAAATTGTTGGACTTTACCCTTTTGTTTCTGTCCCGCAGGAAAAGAGGGGAATTGTAATAGGGGCAGGGCAGGTGTGAGGCCATTAGCGCAAGACCCTAGATATCCCGCTCCACTAGCAGTCAGCTGGGCAATGGTCCTGGCAGCAGAGAGTGCAGTGAGGGGCGGATCACAGCCTTCTCCCTTGGGCCCTCTGGGCCCTCTAGGCCCTCCAGCCTGGGACCGGTAGGTAAGCTGGGGGGCCCGGGGACAGGCTGAGGGCTGTGTCCTGCAGAGCTCCAGAGCCCTCTCCATGGCCTCCCACTCGCCAGGCCCAGGCCTTGCAGAAGCAGCGAACCTCTCCCCCATCCCCTCCTCCACAACCTAATGACCATGGTGGCAGTCTTCATGGGTCACAGTCTGCAGGACCTGTCCCCATTTTGCGCAGCCTGAGGAGCCTGAGGGCTAGCTGTGTCCTGGGCACCCGGCTCCCTGAGTGATGATGGCTGGGCAGGGTCATCCCTGCTGCCAGCTGATATCTGCTTCCTCAGCCAGGCCTGGGCACTGGTGGGAGGACCCAGACTGGGTGCTGGACAAATGCTCCCAGGCAGGGTAACCAGCCCATGCAGGAACCCCCTCCTCTTAGCCAGGGCCTGGACCTCAGAGGGTAAAAGTTGAGCCTCGGGATCTTGCCCTTTCTTGTCAGAGCAGAGAATAACATTTGTTTTTGTGGAGGTTTACAGCAACATCATGGCTGACTATGACCTGACCTCAAGAATAAAGGATATGACACTTAGAAGTTTGCAAAAACTAAACATGCCCCTCCCTCACCTTTCCTATAAAAGGGCCTTGCTGAAAGCTTTTGGGAAGTTCAGGGTTTTTAAGGCATGAGCCACCTGTCTCCATCCATGGCCCTGTAATAAAACTTTCTCTGCTCCAAACTTCAATGTTTTGGTATTGTTTGGCCTCACTGTGCATCGGGCACATGGACTTGCATTCGGTAACAATCTCATTTTGGTTTTGTTTTGCATTTCCCTAATAATTAGTGATGTTGAATGTTTTTTTCAAGTCCCTGTTGGCTATCTGCTTGTCTTTTTTGGGAAAATGTCTATTCAGATCCTCTGCCCATTTTTAAATCAAACTCCCTACTTTGAGTTTCTGAGTGCCTTATATATATATTTTTTAATTTATTGATTTATTTTTGGCTGCGTTGGGTCTTCATTGCTGCACACGGGCTTTCTCTAGTTGCAGCGAGTGGGGGCTACTCTTCGTTGCAGTGCATGGGCTTCTCATTGCGGTGGCTTCTCTTGTTGTGGAGCACAGGCTCTAGGCACACGGGCTTCAGTCGTTGTGGCTTGAAGGCTCTAGAGCACAGGCTCAGTAGTTGTGGTGCATGGGCTTAGTTGCTCCACAGCATGTGGGATCTTCCCAGACCAGGGATCAAACCAGTGTCCCTTGCACTGGCAGGCAGATTCTTAACCACTGCACCACCAGAGAAGTCCCTGAGTACCTTATATTTGAAACCTCTCTAAAGGAGGAAAGAACACAGAAATAAAATGGATATTGACCAAAATAGTAAAATTTACGTATGCAAAAACATTGGGGGTAAACTGGGTTTAAGTAGGTATATTTTCAGAATGGCTGAAATTTTTGCCTTTAATACTAAATGGCACTAATCTGTGTCACATGCCTATTATGTGCCAGGCACTGACCAGGTGCTTAAGAATTTCCTCTTATCTCCTTATTTTGTGGAAGAAAGAACTAAGCATCAAAAATGTTAAGTTGTCCAAATATCCAAAGCTATGAATAAATGAAAATGCAAAATAAAAAAAAGATTCATTCCAGTCTTTTTAAATAGAAATCTGCCTTAATTATAACCTAGGAAACTGCCCTATCCCTGTGTAATAGAAATGTATACCCTCAGTGTCCAGCACTGCACCTGCTATATTGTATACACACAATATTTATTGCATCATTGAAGAACTAAAAGGAAGAAAAAGAAAGAATAAGAGAAAAATATGGAAGAAAGGTTTACACTTTTGTTGATAACATAGAATCATCATTAAAATCCTTAAAAACAGAATCCCCGTTAATGCTTTTCCCTCCAATTGTCTGTATCTAACTAATATTGTCTTGGAAAATTTTAACCGAACTTCATAGAACTATATCCATGTGAAAAACAGGAGTATTTATAGGTAAATGCATGTCATTCAGCATGAAATTTTGTGACATTACTTAGACAACTCACTGCTGCCTTTTTTTCTTTTAACTTCCTGACTTTGAATTATATTAGAGGAACTGAATCCCGATGGCTGAGTTTTTTTCTGTGGTTTTCCAGGGTTTTTTTTCCTCAATTTATATATTAATATCAAAGATCATTGGCTAGCCTATATTTCCCTTCTAAAAAGTGAAGTCATCCAAAGGAGAAAAAGTGTAATATTTGTAGTTGAATGTGAACATAATTTCATTGTTTATTATTTACATTTTTTCTTATGGAGAGAACTGTGTTCAGTTGTAGAAATGGATCTCTATGTTTCTCTGTCTCTGTTTCTCTCTCTCTCTCTCTCCACTTTTTTTTTTTTTCATAAAGTCAGGTTGAGTTTGTAATCTAAAGTTAGAGACACAACAATTTCTGAACAGAAAAAAAAAAAAGACTTCCTCTGGAACTTTATGTCTTTATGTGTCATGGTACACTTGCTCACTCCTTTCTCTCTCCCAGTAAATTTTTCTTGCACTCACCCTGTTCAGAAGGGCTTTGCCAGCTGATTCATGTGTCAGCGTGTAGATTAATGATATCATTTATAATTTAAATTATTTCATGGATGACTTAAACTTTGCCCAAAGAAGTGGTTAATGTGACATCCCCAATAAGATTGGAGTCTAAGAGGAAAAGTCAGAGAATAGAACAAGGGATTAGAAAGGAGGTAAGTTAGATGAACCCAACACTATTAGAAGTGTTAGCACTATCTTCTCACCTGAGAAAAGTTGTCCCAGAGAATGATATCTGTCAAAACTTCTGAGGCTGGGCACTTGGTTTTCTGATAACCCTAGTCTTTGTGCTTTCCCACTAAAGTTTTTACATCCTCTTTTTTTTCATTTCTGGAGCCTTTTATGAATCATTTTACAGATCAAAGCAGAAAGGGAAAACTATCAGCAGTTTGTCAAGTATATTAGAAAGTATAGAAATTCTCAAGATATGCATCAGTCTAAAGAGTCTAGGAAATTACTTCTCAAAAGTAATCACTTAAAAGTGAACATTTACCTTCCTAAGTCACCAAGAACCAACGTTATTGAATCAGTTGAAGCAGCACTTTATTTCTTTCCTGTTGATCAGAATTTCATTAAGCTGTTCTTTAATGCTCCATGACTTTGTTTGATCCGGATTTACATTACTCAACCATATCCCTTAAGCTTAATTAAGTTTGCTTTTCATGCTTTGAACACTTTTCTCTGTTCTGCAGCAGAAGTAGGTAAAAATCAAGGGACACTCCTTCATCTGTGAAGCTGTCAGTCCATCATAACTTGAATTTGATTTGGGGGAAGGTTGTGACATTCCCTAGGTGAGCATGTCAAGTTTGTTGACAGAGAGCTCTCTACTTAATTGAATATGATGCTGGTATGGGAAGTGATGAAGTATGTCAGTAATGTATGTTTTCTCTCCCACTGGGTGTTCAGTAGAGGGTAAAGATATTCCATCATGTACTGACCAAACTCCATGTGCCTTATTACTTCAGTACTTTTTCTCTTAAAGACCTCAGAGCAATACAATTATTCATCCAAGGGATGATTATGCATTAAAAAAAACTTGAAGCATGAAATATCAGATGGGGATAGTCATAAATGTTTTGCCACATGAGTAATAATTTTAATTTGGTTTCTAAACTTGCAGTGCAGTTTTACCCATCTGTAATATGGGAGTAATGATCATCCTTCCTGTCATTAACTACTTCTCAACAGTGTTGCAAAGATTAATTTATGTTCTTAAATGGCTTTTCAAGTAAAAAGTGCAGTATAAATATTAGTTTCTAAAGCATAGCCTTTCCTGGCCAGAACTAGCTTTTTCTCTAACGTCTAAAATGCTGCATGAGAAGAAATAAAATTGTGCTTGGACAATAGCAAAGACATGCTATTTAGTTAGTTTTGAAAAAAAGCTTACACCTTGAATTTACACAATGTCACATGCCAATTATATCTCAATTAGAAAAAGAAGGAAAATACAGTTCTCAATACTTTATCAAAAATAAAAGGTTAGCTACAACAAGTTAACAAATACATTATCTAAATCATTACTTTGTCATTTATAGGTTTCTGATAGAAAAAGAAAATTTACTGGTTTTCAACCTAACAAATTACATTGTATTGCACTGATAAGTTATACAAATTAGCCTAAAACCATTTCTTCCGATAATGTATGCAAAAATATTCTAAGGAAACACTTTGTAGAGTCTGGATTCCTCAAGGTTTCATTTGGCTCAAATATACATTTAAATGATTGGTCACTAAGGCCTCTGGCTATTTCATATCTGGCAAAATTATAAGGTACAGATTCTCATAAATATGAATTAAAAAAAGAGAAGTAATTTCTCTGTGTGCTGGAGCCTCTGATCAAGCATTAACATTGTTATACATCTAAGCAACAGATGATGTGCTAAGAACCTATAACATGCAACAGCCTAATCCTCTGCTCCTTCCATGACTGAAGGAATGTCAGTTACATTTTCTCTCCCCTTGTCAGTTTTGCTTCTGTGAAAATGTCTTCTTGGCCCACTCACTTCTTTTCAGTCTTTTTTCTAGATCCTGCTCCAGCTGAATAAAGTTTAAACCCTTTATTATGGCATTTAAAGCACATTGTCCATAATACTCTACAGCTGACTCACCACCTCCACTTACGTGACCCACAGGCATCTGAAACTCAACACCAAAAATAGTGAACGTAAGCGCATTCTCCCACCTCCTATATCTGTTCCTGCTCTACCCTAGTGAATGACAACACTCTCCAATTAGTTGTCATACCCATATCTTACTGAGAACATATCAAGATGTCCTTGAGACTTCCTAATCATTAATTTCTTGAATAGATTTTTATTGAGTGTACACTATATATGCCAAGCAGTATGTGAGGCATTGAGCAGAATACAAACAGGCCCTGATCTCAGGTAGTTTACAGTCTAATAGGAGAGATACATGAAATAAGGATAATGGTTAGTCCCAAGGACATCGGTGGGATTCTGTGACAGAATTTAAGACTGTGTCACCTGGGAATTGATGACCTGGGGAAGTGATGATGGAGCTTAAATCTAAAGACTGAGAAAAGAGTATGAAGGGTAAGAGTGTTCAGTGGGGAGGGCATTTCAAAACAGAGAAAAGATCAAGTGCCCTCTTCCCCACTTCTAGTCAGGCCCCAAATCATGAAACTCCAGGCTAATTCTCTCTCCTAAATATCAGATTTCACCATTTTCAATTTCCACTAACACTTCTCACTTGCTTCTATTATTTTATCAACACCCTAATATACAGATGTTATGGACTGAATGTCTGTGCCCCCCAAATTCATGTGTTGAAGCCCTACCTACCTGCAGTGCAATAGTATTAGGAGTTGGAGCCTTTGGGAGTTAATTAGGATTAGATGAGATCATGAGGGTGAAGCCCTCATGAATGGAATCACTGTCTGTATAAGAGTTACATGAGAGTTTGCTTCCTATCTCTACTCTGATCCATGGGAGGATACAACAAGAAGAAGTCAACAATCTGCAACCTGGAAGAGGCCCATCACCAAAATTCAACCAAGCCGGCACCCCGATCTCAGACTTCCAGACTCCAGAACTATGAGAAATAATATTCTGAGCCACCTGGTCTATGGTACTTTGTTTTAGCAGCCCAGACTCATTAAGACAGCAGGCTACCAACATTTAGGTATTATCAAAATCTCTCTTACCTCTTACAAAACACCTCTAGAATCTCTTCTCAAAATCCAGTCAACTCCTTGTAGACTTAACTTTCTCTTTTCACATTTCCTCTGCAAATTTTCTTGTCTCCTGCCTTAAATTCTCCTTTCTTTTATAGTGCAAATCTTGATAGCCTCTCGAGCTTCCAAAATCTCCAGGTGTTCCTGCTTTGTTTTGTTTGTTTGTTGGTTTTGTTTGTTTTGTTTTATTGTCAGCGATGTACAAAATTCCTTGTGGGGATAATGGAGAAGGGAAAGGAAGGATAAATGTCAAATATCTTTTTTTTTTTGCGGTACGCAGGCCTCTCACTGTTGCGGCCTCTCCCGCTGTGGAGCACAGCCTCCGAACGCGCAGGCTCAGTGGCCATGGCTCACGGGCCTAGCCGCTCCGCAGCATGTGGGATATTCCCGGACCGGGGCACGAACCTGTGTCCCCTGCATCGGCAGGCGGACTCTCAGCCACTGCGCCACCAGGGAAGCACTCAAATATCTTTTACTTATTTTCTTTCCCCTTTAAAGTGGAGAGGATATAATTATATATTTCATAGTTTTATTTCTTACTGTGGTGCAAATTTACACTCCTATCTTTTCCTACATCTCATGAGTTGGAAAAATATTCTAATTTAGAATAAGCTTACCAGTTTTATTTTATGACAAATGGTGAAAAGATGTTTTATTACAACAAAATATTTTAACCTTCACTTGAATATATTATTGGTATGGCAGACTTGAGGAGAGAATCCAGACCTAACAAATGAATTACTCTGAGAAAGTGGACAGGGTTTTGCATTGTAACCATGTAATTCTATTCTACCCCAACCTACATTCCCCATTTACTATGTTAATATTCTGATTCCTTTTTTTTTTGAAAAGTCATTTTGTATTTTTGCTAGGTCAGTGAAGGTTCATGACACGTTAGAAGCAAACTTTATTTCTCCCTAGTGCTTACAAGTATTCCAAATTCACAGGAATCAGCAGCTTCCTGAAATTTAGCTAGAAATATGAAAACTAAATAATCAGAATGTATACATTTTATAGCCCATATCGTCTGCATACTGTCATTTAATTTTCCAGTAATCCAGTGGGATGTTTTAGTATTTATATTTAACAAGATAAAATTAAAATTCAGGGAAAATGATAAATTTATTCTATAACACACATTATCAGGGGAAGAATTAGGATGGGAATTGATATCTGCTCTGATGTTGAGTTGCCTTAGGTTTACTCAACATTGGCTTTGCAACTCATACAGATTAGCAATGAACCAGTCAATTTTCTTCACTCTTCCAAGTATCCTACTTACTGACCATCACCTCCTATCTTTCTGAGTCAACACCTCTAGTAGTCCAATTCCAGCAGTTCCTCCATGAGCATCAGGATCTCTAATCCATTTAACTCTGTTCAGTAAACCTTCTTATTCCCACTTCCCTCCTGTTCTACCAAAAGCCTTACTTTCGGTTTCAAGGTTCTTAGGATTCACTGGCAAAATAACCACTGTACCCTCATTTAAACAAGAGTTTAGAGAGAGTTTATTGAATTAACAAAGATTACAGTATACTAATTAAGAAAAAAATAGTATAACTAACTAAGAAAGAATAGTAAAGACAGGGGTTTATACGTCACAGAATTGGGGAAGCACCTACATCCAGATCCAAGCAGTGCTGGGAAGTCCCTTGAACAGCAATCTGGAGTCCCTTTTGGGACTGGAGTTCCAATTGCATCCACCCCACAGGTGAGACTTCAGTTTGCCACTCAAAGGAGCCCAGCTTTTAGCACCAGGCCGCAGGCTGATATCAATCAGCCAACGTGCAAGTTTGCAGCTCTGGTTGTTGTCATAAATGCCTTGGTCTTAACTCGTAAGTCTTGGAATGTTCTTGATCCCTGGGGGGGCTGGCCAGACCCTCAAGGTGCCAGAAGTCCCATGACTTACTCTATATATTATCTAGTGGTTTACAGTGTGTGCCAGCACCACCCCTGCTGGCATGGGTGTAGCTCAGCAGTTTGGCATGCAGCCAGCTTTAGCGTCACTGTCCGGTCAGAGAGAGGCCTAGTGCCGCCTCTGAAGCTTGAACAAGACTACTTTACTAGCTTCCCCAAAACTCCATACCTAGTTAATTCTATATTTATCATTATAACCAGTATGTCAGAGACTAGAAGTCTCTAGGAGTCCATCAAAACTTACTCTATCCTTCTGTAGTGATAAATGTGTAGCTGAATGATTTCTGCAGGCATATTTGAAGCAACTGTGGTTGTATGATTAGTTCTGTCCAATAGAATGTGAGTGCATGTGATGTGTGCTACTACCAGAATGATATTTAAAAATTGGTCTTCCTTTTCTAGATTTTCTAGAAAAATCTTTGAGTTAAGCCCTTAGGGAATAGCAAACTCACACAAGGGAATGATGGGTCCCTGAATCACCGAATGGGAGAAAGATGCCCACCAACCTGATATGTGGGTGAGAAAAAAATTTATTTTGTTATGAACCATTACATTAAGAATCTATTTTTACAGCAATTTAGACTATCCTAACTAATACACACCTGAATTCCTTGCCCATCTCACCCTGAGACATACTGATTTGGCTTGTTCAGGCCACCTCTCCACTTACTCATTACTGGAACTGAGAAATTGAGCAGACCTCAAGGGAAAAAAAAATTAATGAAAGAAAAAACACACGATGTTACCTGCTATCTCTTTACATTTGTGAAATCAAATACCAAATGAGTTCTCAGTTTCAGTGCTAGCCCAAAATGCTACTACATTTTTCTCGTCAGTACATTCTCCTACTTACTAAGATGACTATCTCATACTCTCTCTATTCTCAGCTTCCAAGACCTCTTCCCTTTTTCTAACTTTCACCTGATGATCTTTTAAGTTATTTCACTGAGAAAATGAAGCCATCAGCAAAGAGCTGCCACATACTCCCACCACCAAATCCATCAGCTTACTTGCATCTGTGCCCAGATTTTCTCCCTGCCTTCCTTCCTTATTGAAAGTTTTATTCTCCTACCTAAGCGAACTCCCCAACTCAGCCAGACCCCTCTCTGACTCAAGGTCACTCATGGATTATGGATCATACTATTCCCCTTCAACCTGACCTATTAGTAAGTATATATTAAATAAGTACATATATATATATATATATAATGTCTATATATAATATATAAAATATTACTTCTTTATATATATAATTATATATTTTAAATAAGTGTATATAAGTATTATCTTATATATACTTATTTACTATATATTATACATAATTATTTAATATATATTCTAATTATATATATAAATATATAATTATATCAATTATTGTATGACTTTTTTTTAACATCTTTATTGGAGTATAATTGCTCTACAATGGTGTGTTAGTTTCTGCTTTATAACAAAGTGTATCAGCCAGACATATACATATATCCCTATATCTCTTCCCTCTTGCATCACCCTCCCACCCTCCCTATACCACCCCTCTAGGTGCTCACAAAGCACCGAGCTGATCTCCCTGTGCTATGTGGCTGCTTCCCACTAGCTAGCTACTTTACATTTGGTAGTGTATATATGTCTATGCCACTCTCTCACTTCATCTCAGCTTACCCTTACCCTTCCCTGTGTCCTCAAGTCCATTCTCTATGTCTGCGTCTTTATTCCTGTCCTGCCCCTAGGTTCTTCAGAACCTTTTTTTTTAGATTCCATATATATGTGTTAGCATACGGTATTTGTTTTTCTCTTTCTGACTTACTTCACTCTGTATGACAGACCCTAGGTCCATCCACCTCACTACAAATAACTCAATTTCGTTTATTTCTTGGCTGTGTTGGGTCTTTGTTGCTGCACCTGGGCTTTCTCTAGTTGTGGCAAGCAGGCTTCTCATTGCAGTGGCTTCTCTTGTTGTGGAGCATGGGCCCTAGGCACACAGGTCTCAGTAGTTGTGGCTCACAGGCTCAGTAGTTGTGGTGCATGGGCTTAGTTGCTCCTCAGCATGTGGGATCTTCCCAGACCAGGAATCAAACGCATGTCCCCTGAACTGGCAGGCGGATTCTTTTTTTTTTTTTTTCCTTTTTTTTAAATAAATGGCGCATGGGCTTCAGTAGTTGTGGCTCACGGGCTCAGTTTTTAACATAAAAACTCAAGATTTTCCTTGTGTGGAATGACATGAAAGTAATTTTTTGTGTGTTTCTTTGGTTATCATAGCTTTTTTTTGATGTTTATGAAAATTAGCACTAGGATAGTTTAGATACATTTAGATAATTTTCTTAATGGTTTTCCCATAGCCTTCCAACTAAGCAGTGAAACACCCTTTAATAAAGGTACAGGAGGGACTTTCCTGGTGGCACAGTGGTTAAGAATCTGCCTGCTGGGACTTCCCTAGTGATGCAGTGGTTGGGAATTTGCCTGCCAATGCAGGGGACACGGGTTTGATCTCTGGTCCGGGAAGATCCCATGTGCCGTGGAGCAACTAAGCCCATGTATGATTGTTTTTAATGTAATAACATATACTTATTAAATATATTTATGAATTATTTCACATCTTAAAAATGAACCAAGGATAATCCTTCTTCTCTTTCACCTACTTCTTTAATCCTCTATTCTTTTTTGTACTAAAACTCTTCCTATTCTATTCTTTCCATTCTTTCTTGAACCTACACTAATTAAGATTTTTAACTCCAACTTCTAGAATTGCTGTTTCCAGGGTAACTGATGACATCCCCAATGGCTCAATCCAACAGTCAATTTTTTACCCACTTCTCCCTTAATCTAGCATCAATATTTAATCATTCCAATATTTTGTAAATGCTTTTTTTGCCATCTGAGTCTAATCTTCCATCATGTTTTCTTTATCTCACTGGCTGCTGCTTCTTATTTTCCTTTCCTGTACCCTCATCACTATTCTTATTTTAAATATTAGTTTAGGAATTAGTCTTTAGACATCTTCTCTATCTACACTAGATTCTTAGGTGATCTGATTTAGTCCTATGACTAAATCACCAATTCGATACTTAGAAATACTCAAATTTATGTCCCCAAATAAGATCTGTCTCCAGAACTTTTGCTTCCTGTTCAACATTTTCTCTTTAATATATAATATGAATATAAATTTTGTTATATTATAATGATATAAATCTCATTATAAATCTCAATTTTAGCATATATGCACAATACAATTCAATCTTTGCTACAATCTACCCCTCCTTCAGGCTTCCCCTTCCCAGTATAAGGCAACTTTTTGTATCATGTTGTCAAATTCTTCTTTTTGTCACATCCAGTCTCCATGATACCAGAAAATTTTATTAGCTTTACCTTAAGATAAATTCAAAACAGAATACTCACCACCACCACTGCTACCACCCAAGACAGCATCATCTTTCCCCCGGTGTGTTGCCTCCTTTATACCACAAATAATACTGTCAAAACATAAATCAGATCATGTTCTTTCCTTGCTTACAACTCCCTAGGGCTTCCCAACTCATAGTAAAAGCTTAATTTCTTAAAAGCTCTGTGTGATCAAGCCCTCATTACCACTATGACTTTGTTGCCTACCTCACTCCTCCTCAACAATTTAACTCTAGTCTTTGGTGTTATTGCCATTCCTCCAACATACTTAGGCACACTGCCATGCCCGGGACTTTACACTCCTTGTGTTTTCCTCCTAGAATGCCTTTCCCAGGATATTTATGTGGCTTGCTCCCCCATTTCCTAGAAGTGTTGATAAAGCGCCAGCTCTCAAAGATACTTCCTGTGACCATTCTATAAAAAGAATCCTCTTCACTTGCTTTCACTTTGTCCTTCTTTGCTTTTCTTTAAATAACACTATTGCCACATAACATTCATTTCTTTCATTTTTATTCTTCCCACACTACTTTATAAGACTCATGTCAACAAGGACTCTGAAAACTCTCTTTATTCTTGTAATTTTCAACCCTTTGAACAATGTCTTACACAGAGGAGATTTGAAATAAATATCTATCTATCAACCAAATTAACAATCCTCCAAACACTTTATGACCACACTAGAAATAGTATTAATAAACATGAGTGGAGAGTACTGAATTTATCAATGGAGCTTTGTCAAAATTCATCCAAATTGTTATCTTTCTCCAATGACACTTGAATATTATATCAGATCCTTTGAGTGGAGGAAAATTCTGACAAAATTCTCTTGATTATTCTCATTTAAAAATCTCTCCCCCAGATTTTTGACACTCTTGGGCTTCCGCTAGCTCCAAATGGCATAATTGTCTTCATGGAGCTTCACAGCCACCAAAGAACTATTTTTGACGATTAGTAAGACAGGATGAGTTATGAGATCACAGTTAGTGTGACAGTTCAGAGTAAATGCTTGACGCGTTATAACTCATCTGGGAGCATGGAGCTAAATGATGGATAGACTCCAAATGCCTAAAAAACTACTTCACAGTGAACTACTGAAAACAGAAAGGTCACAACCAACCCTCAGTATCCCTGAAGCTCCAATGTAAACCAAGAAGTAAGGTTTGCGAAGGTGGATCTATGTAAGCATACTTACAACAGCAGGTATAATTCTACATAAGATACTCAGGTGAACAATAAGTATAATTTCATTTTTATCTCTGAATTTAACTTCAATACAAAGCCCCCTTTTACCACTTGGCAGAAATTAATCTCATTCTTTTTTTTTTGATGGTCTGTATCCTCTTCCTTGAAACTGATTCTGAAATCTGGTCTTTATATAATGGCAAGGTACGGGATGGAGATGGAATTCAAGTTATTGATTGAATTTATTACACTTATTCAATGTAATCTGCCACTGAGGGCATTCACTAAGAGTTAGATCTTCCTGTATGGCCACCTCTCAGTTTTCTATCAATTGCAGCTTTTTAGGTCTTGCAGTTCTTTAATAAATCTGGTAAGCAGGTAACATTTTTCTGCTTTAGTAAAAATTTTAGAGGGTTGTTTACAGTTCGTTTCCACACCCACTTCCCTGCTGTTCTTAAACAAATGGAGTTTATTTGCCAAGTACAGAACATTTTACACTGTGGTTTACTCAGATGCACTGTGTTTCACAACATTCTTGCCACTCTTGTGTGCAGACTTGTTCTGCTGTTTCTATACTTTTCTGGGAATTCCTTGAAGCTATCTAAAATCCTGTCTCCTTAAGTATATTAAAAAATCATATATTCTTTGGGACCCTACTCTCTGCTCTTACATCCAAAAATCCTTTAGGATTTACAAAATTCTCCTTGTTTCACCTACAACT
>NW_006774670.1:1875263-1878501 GCF_000442215.2 Lipotes vexillifer
TTTCACCTACACCTCTTTCCCAACTCCTAGACCAGAAACTTTTACAAATCTCAGGGACTCCAAGTCTTGCTTGAACGTCATCATTTTTACCAGGTTTCCCCCAATATATGTTGTATTTGCCTGAAATCCTTTCTATTTCTCCCCATTCTTTCCACTTTCAACCTTTTCTAAAAAGTTCCATGCTTTTCTTCCTTGAAACAGTAAGTACTATCATAAAATGGTCAAAGAGAGCAGATTGGAGAAGGTGGCAAATGGTATAAGAAAATACAAGGAACAAAAGCAAGGAATAGAAATAATGATTTTAAAACTTACAGTAGTCAAAACCATAGAGACAGAAAGTAGAAGGGTGGTGGCTAGGGGCTGAGGGGAAAGGGAAATGAGAAGTTAATGTTTAATGGGTACAGAATTTTAGTTTTACAAGATGAAAAATGTTGTGGAGATGGATGGTGGTGATGGTTGCACAACATTATGGATGTATTTAATACCACTGAACTGTACACTTAAAATGGTTAAGATGTGTGTGTTTGGGTATTTAAATTTGAATAAAAATGTTAGCAAGAGGTGGATCTGAAAAAGGCAAGGATGTCAAAAACACATTAGCAGGAACAGTTGGAACTTAAAACTGTATAATGCAAAATATTTCACTGTGATCCCCAGGTTAACACTCACTGTCCCTTCTATGTAGTCTTGGAGCTCTGTCACTTTACTCCCAGGATCCCTCCCTTCCATAAAACCATGCCTCTGATTTTTAGTCACACTTAGTCTGCCAATGGCATTGAAACCTAAGGAGTTATCCTTCCTTAGAGGTTGGCACAACTTGGGACAGTGTCCAAAAGTAAAGGTAAGAAATTGTAACCATGGACATATCAGAGGTTGGGAAGGTGAGAGAAGCTTGAGGATCTGAGGCTGCCCTCTTCCTCTTTCCCCATGGATTACATTGTAGTCCTTAAGCCTGCTTGTTAAATTAGGTATGGGGACACACTAAGACAGAAGTGCAATAAGAACAATGTTAAGATGGTAAATTTTACATGTATTTTATCATAGTAAAAAATGGGGAAAATGCATTATTTTGTCACATAGAGGAGTATGAAACATTTGCCAGTGATACATGGTTTCTTGATACCCCAGACTCTCCCTAAATATTAGCTCCTCATATAATCAGTGCCCTCCTTGCCACCCCACCCCATCCACACACCTAGTTAGGAATCTCCATGGTACTGAATTCTTTTTAAAAAAATGTCATACTAATGATATCAATAGCCTACTTTTCCTCAGGAAAGAAATAAACAATTTATATAATAAGAGGATCATATAGGAAGGATAAAATATTATGAAAGAGTGGTAGACAGGTCTTACGTGGCTGCAGATTATAGTATGCAGGCCTAAACATGAGACTGAATCAGCTATGTGAACACAAAGTGAACGAGCTTATATTAGCCAGTATGAGTAACACCAGCTACTAGGACCCAAAATTCTCAAATCTTAATGACAACACAATGAAAGTCATTTCTTATGTAATCAAAATATAATGTGGATGTTTCTGATTGGGCAGTTTTCCTGGTGGCTTGTTTCCCAACAGTCACTCAGCTTCAGGGATCTGGGATGCTCTCACCTTGGATGCCACCCACCATCCTCAATACGCAGGCTACAATGTCACTGCATAGCACAAGGATATTTATTGTCCTTAATCTGCAAGTGGCAATCTTTCTTGCACCCTAATGCCATTGGATCCAATTCCTTATGTGGCTCACCTAGATTAAGGGGCTGAAACATGTAGTCTTCTTGTGTTGAAATTCTTTGGTGAAAGCATAGATTTATCACTACCCCATGACTTTTATGACCAACTGTTTGTAGGACAGAAAGGGGAGGGTAGAGACTTTAATAAAAATAAGCTTTCCTAATAGCAGCTGTAACATCAAACTAAAAGCTAGTTTGCCAATGAATGAAGCATTAAAATGTCTGGTGGTCAGGCATTTGCCTTGCCTGCCTTTCCCACCCTTCTCTGATAACAATGTTTTGGAATATGAGAATATAATGGTATGTCTATAACTATTAAATGTCGAATAAAAATCAGATAAAAATGAAAAATTCTGAACAGTTGTCTAGGTTTAGATTCTAAGCCCTCAACAAATTTGACAGGAAGGCCATATATTCAGTTACTCATTAAACCTATTTTCATATGAGAGGATCTCCATGTTTTATGAACTCTCCCACAATACCACCACCACACAACCACACACACACACACACACACACACACACACACACACACACACAGAAAAAAAGACACTAGAAGAAATAATTTGAGCTTTGTGGAAAATAGAAAAGGCAGAAAAAATTTTGAAAAGGAAACAGAGAAGAAATAGGAGTTCTGGCTGATCTCTAATATTAGTGAATATCAGGAAAATGTTTAAGCAAAAAAGAAGAGGTGTAGGATTTTTCAGTTAACTCTTTGAAATGGAAAAAGATAGCAATGAATTAAAAAAAAAAACCACAAGACGTGGGTGATTGTTGTGATTTTCACACTATGATTTAAATTTAGCTTTTAAAATTGTCTGCTCTAACAGTTTTGACATTTAAAAAAATAAAGAACTTTTACAAAGTTAGATATTTCCTGTTGCATTTAAGGTAGTCTATGTTCAGAAAATGTCATAATGTCATTAAGTCTCCTTCACAGACATACGATTTTATCCTCTTACTGCAAGTTCTTAATGCAGTGAGTGCTTCAGGGAGTACAAGGTAGAGCCTGGGGACCTGACAAAAAGTTTTCAAATCCTTACAGTGGGGCTTGAATTTTATTATGTCATTAAGAAAATGACTCTCAATTAGTGTGGTATTTACTCTCTCTTATTTTGTTTTTACAAGGCCCATCTTTCAAAAATTCCCATCTGTAAAATATATTCTTTCAGTTATAAAAGTGTTTGAAAATTAATACCTGAAAAATAGTATGTTATCATATTGCTTTCAATGTATGACATAACTAAATATGTTGCTAGACAACTAGCTATGGCTTTTGGAAAACTGCATACTTTATAATAGATTAGTTTAGAGGCACTTTTTCAAAACAAATAGAATAGAGTTATCTAAAAGCATCTTGTGAAATTCTATGTAGAAAATGTTTTTTTTAAATCAACATCTCCAAAAGTGAGGAGGAGTTGCTCTTGTCATATAGGTATCAAGTTTTCATTTTGCAGAGAGATAGATAAAGACAGAGGGAGAAAGGCGGGGGGGGGGGGGG
>NW_006774670.1:1878582-1894205 GCF_000442215.2 Lipotes vexillifer
GGGGGGGGGGGGGTGCTTAAATCTGTTTATAAGCATTTAAACTGCTAATGGAAATGTTAATTATGAATTATTCATTATATTTGATGTTATTCAAATATTTCTTTGGTTAAAAAACATTATAATCATTTGGAAAAACTGAACTAAAAAAAGAATAATTTTAAATAAATAAATATAAAATAAATTTCTAGAGCCCTGGTTCTGTCTACTGATTTCTCAACTGCTCTCATATACAGAAATGCTTATCAGACTTTAAAGAAACTATTTTTGGTGACTAACACCAGTCAGTAATGATTTTAGTATGGAAAGGATTACTGCATTGAGTAGAAGTTCAGAATACTTAATATCTAAAATCTATTCCAAATTTAAGTTTTTATGACTCTATAAAGTGTTATACTTTATTCTTTAACAGAATATCTTAAATGATAAAGTGATATATGTTAGCAATAGAAATTCTGGAAATATAGAAGCACATAAAAGAATAAAGATTTATCACTCCTAATATTAAAACCTAAAAAAGAAAACCATTAATATTTTAGCATAATCTTATTATTTTTCTTCTATATGTATTGTTTTAATTTCAAATATTCATTTTTACTTTCTATTATAAAATTGATATTCTATATATCATATATATTGTATACATATACTACATACATGTATACAACATAGCTCATATATACATGTTTACAGTTTACCTTTTCAAGTTAATGTTATATAGTGAGCATTTTTTCATACATAGCTGCTTTGAAATACATTATTGCACAAGTGAGTGACACCCACAATATGGCTGTAACACAATTTATTTAGTTATTTTACTATAACAGATTTTTCACCAATTTTTCACTATTATAAATAATACTGCATTGAATACCCTCATCCATAAATCATGATTCATATCTCTGTTGATTTCCCTAGGGTAGGTTGCTGGAAGTGAATTTACTGAGTCAAAGGGTAAACATTACTTTAAGACTGTGGATACAAATTTCTTGTTATTTTTCAGTAAGCAAAAAAAAAAAGCAGTCTACCTTCTTAAAAAAAAAACAGCAATAGATTAAGAATGGATAATACAATCAAATTGACATTGGATATTAGTAGCTTAAACATTATGTTAGTTTGAAGTAGGAGTCATTGCCTGTTGTGGTTTTAGTGAAATTGAATATAATTTTTCTTATGTTCCATTTTTATTTCTTTTCTTGTAAATTTGGGTCCTTTGCTCATTTTTCAGTTAAAGTATTCATGCTCTTCTTTTTAAGTTTTTAAGATTTTAGACACCTTTCAGAGAGCTAGGATTAATTTAGACTCTTTTAAGTGTAATCAGATGGAGTTTCGGGTTGTTGAAAAAGATAAGAGTCCAGCCTAAGAGTTTTATATCTTATAGCAGGGACATCTAGCTATTGGAGATTATCTAGCCAAGAATTATGTTTTAGGAATTATGTTTTAAGGCAGCGATCCCCAACTTACTTGGCACCAGACAATTTTTCCACGGACGAGGGGCACGGAAGGATGGTTCAGGCGGTAAGGCAAGCAATGGGGAGTGATGCTGTGCGGTGTGGTTCTTAAGAGGCCACGGACAATCATGGGTCAGCGGGGGTTGGGGACCCCTGTTTTAAGGAATTATGCATCTTTAGTTCTAATTGATGTTTTTAGTGCGTCTAATGTACATACATGTGTATATATATATACGTGGTTACATGCCAGATACACGAAAAAAAATACTGGGGTGAGGTGGGGTTTTTTTGTAATTTATTTATTTATTTTTAACATCTTTATTGGAGTATAATTGCTTTACAATGGTGTGTTCATTTCCGCTCCATAACAAAGTGAATCAGCCACACATACATATGTCCCCATATCTCTTCCCGCTTGCATCTCCATCCCTCCCACCCTCCCTATCCTACCCCTCCAGGTGGTCAGAAAGCACAGAGCTGATCTCCCTGTGCCATGCGGCTGCCTCCCACCACCTATCTACTTTACGTTTGGTAGAGTATATATGTACATGGCACTCTCTCACTTTGTCCCAACTTACCCTTCCCCGTCCCCATATCCTCAAGTCCATTCTCTAGTAGGTCTGCAACTTTATTCCCATCTTGCCCCTAGGTTCTTCTGACCATTTTTTTTTTCCTTTTCTTAGATTCCATATATATGTGTTAGTATACGGTATTTGTTTTTCTCTTTCTGACTTACTTCACTCTGTATGACAGTCTCTAAGTCCATCCACCTCACTACAAATAACTCAGTTTCATTCCTTTTTATGGCTGAGTAATATTCCATTGTATATATGTGCCACATCTTTATCCATTCATCTGTTGATAGACACTTAGGTTGCTTCCATGTCCTGGCTACTGTAAATAGAGCTGCAATGAACATTTTGGTACATGACTCTTTTTGAATTATGGTTTTCTCAGGGTATATGCCCAGTAGTGGGATTGCTGGGTCGTATGGTAGTCCTATTTTCAGTTTTTTAAGGAACCTCCATACTGTTCTCCATAGTGGCTGTATCAATTTACATTCCTACCAACAGTGCAAGAGTGTTCCCTTTTCTCTACACCCTCTCCAGCATTTATTGTTTCTAGATTTTTTGATGATGGCCATTCTGACTGGTGTGAGATGATATCTCATTGTAGTTTTGACTTGCATTTCTCTAATGATTAATGATGTTGAGCATTCTTTCATGTGTTTGTTGGCAATCTGTATATCTTCTTTGGAGAAATGTATGTTTAGGTCTTCTGCCCATTTTTGGATTGGGTTGTTTGTTTTTTTGATATTGAGCTGCATGTGTTGCTTGTATGTTTTGGAGATTAATCCTTTGTCAGTTGCTTCACTTGCAAATATTTTCTCCCATTTTGTGGGCTGGCTTTTCATCTTGTTTATGGTTTCCTTTGCTGTGCAAAAGCTTTTAAGTTTCATTAGGTCCCATTTGTTTATTTTTGTTTTTATTTCCATTTCTCTAGGAGGTGGGTGAAAAAGGATCTGGCTGTGATTTATGTCACAAAGTGTTCTGCCTATGTTTTCGTCTAAGAGTTTGATAGTGTCTGGCCTTAAATTTAGGTCTTTAATCCATTTGGAGTTTATTTTTGTGTATGGTATTAGGGAGTGTTCTAATTTCATTCTTTTACATGTAGCTGTCCAGTTTTCCCAGCACCACTTATTGAAGAGGCTGTCTTTTCTCTACTGTATACTCTTGCCTCCTTTATCAAAGATAAGGTGACCATATGTGCGTGGGTTTATCTCTGGGTTTTCTATCCTGTTCCATTGATCTATATTTCTGTTTTTGTGCCAGTACCATGTTGTCTTGATTACTTTACCTTTGTAGTGTAGTGTGAAGTCAGGGAGCCTGATTCCTCCAGCTCCATTTTTCATTCTCAAGATTGCTTTGGCTATTTGGTGTCTTTTGTGATTCCATACAAATTGTGAAATTTTTTGTTCTAGTTCTGTGAAAAATGCCAGTGGTAGTTTGATAGGTTTGCAATGAATCTGTAGATTGTTTTGGATAGTAGAGTCATTTTCACAATGTTGATTCTTCCAATCCAAGGACATGGTATATCTCTCCATCTATTTGTATCTTTAATTTTTTTCATCAGTGTCTTATAATTTTCTGCATACAGGTCTTTTGTCTCCTTAGGTAGGTTTATTCCTAGATATTTTATTCTTTTTGTTGCTATGGTAAATGGGAGTGTTTCCTCTAATTTCACTTTCAGATTTTTCATCAATAGTGTAAAGGAATGCAAGAGAATTCTGTGCATTAATTTTGCATCCTGCTACTTTACCAAATTCATTGACTAGCTCTAGTAGTTTTCTGGTAGCATCTTTAGGATTCTCTATGTATAGTATCATGTCATCTGCAAACACTGACAGCTTTGCTCCTTTTCTGATTTGGATTCCTTTTATTGCTTTTTCTTCTCTGATTGCTGTGGCTAAAACTTCCAAAACTGTGTTGAATAACAGTGGTGAGAGTGGGCAACCTTGTCTTGTTCCTGACCTTAGTGGAAATGCTTTCAGTTTTTCACCATTGAGGACGATGTTGGCTGTGGGTTTGTCATATATGGACTTTATTATGTTGAGGAAAGTTCCCTCTGTGCCTACTTTCTGGAGGGTTTTTATCATAAATGAGTGTTGAATTTTGTCAAAAGCTTTTTCTGCATCTATTGAGAGGATCATATGGTTTTTCTCCTTCAGTTTGTAAATATGGTGAATCACGTTGACTGATTTGCGTATATTGAAGAATCCTCGCATTCCTGGGATAAACCCCACTTGATCACAATGTATGATACTTTTAATACGCTGTTGGATTCTGTTGGCTAGTATTTTGTTGAGGATTCTTTCATCTATGTTCATCAGTGATATTGGCCTGTAGTTTTCTTTGTGACATCTTTGTCTGGTTTTGGTATCAGAGTGATGGTAGCCTCGTAGAATGAGTGTGGGAGTGTTCCTCCCTCTGCTATATTTTGGAAGAGTTTGAGATGGATAGGTGTTATCTATTCTCTAAATGTTTGATAGAATTCGCCTGTGAAGCCATCTGGTCCTGGGCTTTTGTTTGTTGGAAGATTTTTAATCACAGTTTCAATTTCAGTGCTTGTGATTGGTCTGTTCATATTTTCTATTTCTTCCTGGTTCAGTCTTGGAAGGCTGTGCACTTCTAAGAATTTGTCCATTTCTTCCAGATTGCCCATTTTATTGGCATAGAGGTGCTTGTAGTAATCTCTCATGATCCTTTGTATTTCTGCAGTGTCAGTTGTTATTCTCCTTTTTCATTTCTAATTCTATTGATTTGAGTCTTCTCCCTTTTTTTCTTGATGAGTCTGGCTAATGGTTTATCAATTTTGTTTATCTTCTCAAAGAGCCAGATTTTAGTCTTATTGATCTTTGCTATCATTTCCTTCATTTCTTTTTCATTTATTTCTGATCTGATTTTTATGATTTCTTTCCTTCTGCTAACTTTGGGGTTTTTTTGTTCTTCTTTCTCTAATTCCTTTAGGCATAAGGTTAGGTTGTTTATTTGAGATGTTTCTTGTTTCTTAAGGTAGGCATGTATAGCTACAAACGTCCCTCTTAAAACTGCTTTTGCTGCATCCCATAGGTTTTGGGTCGTTGTGTTTTCATTGTCATTTGTTTTGAGGTATTTTTTGATTTCCTCTTTGATTTCTTCAGTTATCTCTTGGTTACTAAGTAGTGTGTTGTTTAGCCTCCATGTATTTGTATTACTTACAGAATTTTTCCTGTAATTGATATGTAGTCTTATAGCATTGTGGTCAGAAAAGATACTTGATATGATTTCAATTTTCTTAAATTTACCAAGGCTTGATTTGTGACCCAAGATATGATCTATCCTGCAGAATGTTCCATGAGCACTTGAGAAGAATTTGTATTCTGTTGTTTTTGGATGGAATGTCCTATAAATAACAATTAAGTCCATCTTGTTTAATGTATCATTTAAAGCTTGTGTTTCCTTATTTATTTTCATTTTGGATGATCTGTCCATTGGTGAAAGTGGGGTGTTGAAGTCCCCTACTATGACTGTGTTACTCTCCATTTCCCCTTTTATCGCTGTTAGTAGTTGCCTTATGTATTGAGGTGCTCCTATGTTGGGTGCATAAATATTTACAATTGTTATATCTTCTTCTTGGATTGATCCCTTGATCATTATGTAGTATCCTTCTCTGTCTCTTGTAATAGTCTTTGTTTTAAAGTCTATTTTGTCTGATGTGAGAATTGCTACTCCAGCTTTCTTTTGATTTTCATTTGCAAGAAATATCTTTTCCCATCCCCTCACTTTCAGTCTGTATGTGTCCCTAGGTCTGAAGTGGGTCTCTTGTAGACAGCATATATATGGGTCTTGTTTTTGTATCCATTCAGCCAATCTGTGTCTTTTGGTGGGAGCATTTAGTCCATTTACATTTAAGGTAATTATCGATATGTATGTTCCTATTCCCATTTTCTAAATTGTTTTGGGTTCGTTATTATAGGACTTTTCCTTCTCTTGTGTTTTTGTCTAGAGAAGTTCCTTTAGCATTTGTTGTAAAGCTGGTTTGGTGGTGCTGAACTCTCTCAGCTTTTGCTTGACCTGTAAAACTTTTAATTTCTCCATCAAATATTAATGTGATTCTTGCTGGGTAGAGTAATCTTGGTTGTAGGTTTTTCTCCTTAATCACTTTAAATATGTGCTGCCACTCCCTTCTGGGTTACATAGTTTCTGCTGAAAGTTCAGCTGTTAACCTTATGGGGATTCCCTTATGTGTTATTTGTTGATTTTCGTTGCTGCTTTTAATATTTGTTCTTTGTATTTAATTTTTGGTAGTTTGATTAATATGTGTCTTTGCGTGTTTCTCCTTGGATTTATCTTTTATGCGACTCTCTGTGCTTGTTGAACTTGATTAACTATTTCCTTTCCCATAACAGGGAAGTTTTCAACTATAATCTCTTCAAATATTTTCTCAGTCCCTTTCTTTTTCTCTTCTTCTTCTGGGACCCCTATAATTCAAATGTTGGTGCATTTAATGTTGTCCCAGAGGTCTCTGAGACTGTCCTCAATTCTTTTCATTCTTTTTTCTTTATTCTTCTCTTCAGTATTTATTTCCACTATTTTATCTTCCAGGTCACTTATCCATTCTTCTGCCACAGTTATTCTGCTATTGATCCCTTCTAGAGAATTTTTAATTTCATTTATTATGTGGTTCATCACTGTTTGTTTGCTCTTTAGTTCTTCTAGGTCGTTGTTAAACATTACTTGTATTTTCTCCATTCTATTTCCAAGATATTGGATCAACTGTACTATCCTTATTCTGAATTCTTTTTCAGGTAGACTATTTCCTCTTCATTTTTTAGGTCTGGTGGGTTTTTGCCTTGCTCCTCCATCTGCTGTGTGTTTCTCTGTCTTCCCATTTTGTTTAACTTGCTGTGTTTGGGATCTCCTTTTTGCAGGCTGCAGATTCGTAGTTTTCGTTGTTTTTGGTGTCTGTCCCCAGTGGCTAAGGTTGGTTCAGTGGGTTGTGTACCCCTCCTGGTGGAGGGGACTGGTGCCTGTGTTCTGGTGGATGCAACTGGATCTTGTCTTTCTGGTGGGCAGGTCCACGTCTGGTGGTGTGTTTTGGGGGGTCTGTGGCCTTATGATTTTAGGCAGCCTCTGTGCTAACTGATGGGTTTGTGTTCCTGTCTTGCTAGTTGTTTGGCATGGGTCATCTTGCACTGTAGCTTGCTGGTTGTTGAGTGGAGCTGTGTTTTGGCAATGAGATGGAGATCTCTGGGAGATTTTCACTGTTTGATATTACGTGGAGCTGGGAGGTCTCTTTTGGAACAGTGTCCTGAACTTGGCTCTACCACTGTGCCATCAGTGGCACAGCCCTGATGCCTGGCTGCAGGACCAAGAGCCTGTCATCCACACAGCTCAGAATAAAAGGGAGAAATGAAAGAAAGAAAAAAAGAAAGAAAGAAAGGGAGGGAGGGAGGAAGGAAGGAGAAAGAAAGATTAAATAAAATAAAATAAAGGAAAATAAAATAATTAAAATAAACCATAATTATTAAGAAAAAAAAATTTAAGTAAAAAAAAAAAAAAAAAAAAAAACTGACAGAGAGTACCCTAGGTCAAATGGTAAAAGCAAAGCTATACAGACAAAATCACACACAGAAGCATACATTTACACACTCACAAAAAGAGAAAAAGGGAAAAAAAAATATATATATCATTGCTCCCAAAGTCCACCTCCTCAATTTGGGATGATTCGTTGTCTATTCAGGTATTACACAGATGCAGGGTACATCAAATTGAGGAGATTTAATCCACTGCTCCTGAGGCTGCTGGGAGACATTTCCCTTTCTATTCTTTGTTCGCACAGCTCCCCGGGTTCAGCTTTGGAATTGGCCCCGCCTCTGCGTGTAGGTCGCCTGAGGGCGTCTGTTCTTCGCTCAGACAGGACACGGTTAGAGGAGGGGCTGCTTTGGGGACTCTGGCTCACTCAGGCCGGGGAGAGGGAGGGGTACGGTTGAGGGGCGAGCCTGCGGCGGCAGAGGCCATTGTGACGTTGCACCATCCTGAGGCGCCCTATGCATTCTCCCGGGGAAGTTGTCCCTGAATCATGGGACCCTGGCAGTGGCAGGCTGCACAGGCTCCCAGGTGGGGAGGTGTGGAGAGTGACCTGTGCTTGCACACAAGCTTCTTGGTGGCTGCAGCAGCAGCCTTAGCCTCTCATGCCCATCTCTGTGGTCCACGCTGATAGCCGAGGTTCGCGCCCGTTTCTGGAGCTCCTTTAAGTGGTACTCTTAATCCCCTCCCCTCGTGCACCAGGAAGCAGAAGCAAGAAAAAGTCTCTTGCGTCTTCAGCAGCTCCAGACCTTTTCCCGGAATCCCTCCCGGCTAGCCTTGGCGCACTAGCCCCCTTCAGGCTGTGTTCACGCCGCCAGTCCTCTCCCTGGGATGCGACCGAAGCCCGAGCCTCAGTTCCCAGCCCCCGCCCGCCCCGGCGGGTGAGCAGACAAGCCTCTCGGGCTGGTGAGTGCTGGTCGGCACTGAACCTCTGTGTGCGGGAATCTCCCCACTTTGCCCTCCGCACCCCTGTTGCTGCGCTCTCCTCCGTGGCTCCAAAGCTCCCCGCCTCTGCCACCCTCTGCCTCCGCCCGCAAAGGGGCTTCCTAGTGTGTGGAAACCTTTCCTCCTTCACAGCTCCCTCCCACTGGTGCAGGTCCCGTCCCTATTCTTTTGTCTCTGTTTTTTTCTTTTTTCTTTTGCCCTACCCAGGTACGTGGGGGAGTTTCTTGCCTTTTGGGAAGTCTGAGGTCTTCTGCCAGTGTTCAGTTGGTGTTCTGTAGAAGTTGTTCCACATGTAGTTGTATTTCTGATGTATTTGTGGGAAGGAAGGTGATCTCTGCGTCTTACTCTTCCGCCATCTTGAAGCTCCTCCCCTGGGGTGAGCTTTTCAATGGCTTTGATTCCCAAGTCTCACATTCTGTTTCCAAAGATCGGGGATGAGTCTTGGTGGTACGTATGCTTAATAACTTGTCCAGATGATTCAGATTGCATTTAGCCTTGGAAAAATGTGCTTAATTGTATTGAAAAGTTGGTATCAAGTGATTACTTATAAATTACTGACTTCTACTATTAACTGAAAATTGTCCACTTTTTACTGCTTCTTTCTTGTTGGTTTTATTGAAATCACTTAATTTTGTTACAAATTAATAATCATGTTTTTGCTTCAGAATTCTCATTGTTTTATCATATTAACAGGAGTTGTTTCTATGTTACTTTTTGCTGGTTTCATGTCTTGTCACACTTTATAGAAAAATTTATTTTGATGCATGTTACCATTAGCTGGATATATCCTCAAGTAATTTTTTCAGGATGACTGCTTAGGTGGCATAATTTTTATGCCCTTGCATGTCAGAGAATCTCTTTCTCCTCTCCTTCCAAATAAATGATGGCTTCTCAGGGTATAGAATTCTTAGGCCTTAATATTCTTTTCTTTCAAAGCTGCTGATGTTTTAGTATTGATTTCTGCCCCTAAGTGATCAGGAGAAAAAAAATCTAATACTAACCTCATTATATCTTTTGAAAGCAACCCATCTTTTCTGTTGGATATGCAGGGTGTCTATTTTCACTACATTTTCTTGGTACTCTCTGACCTCTTTTGATCTGATGTCTCAAGTCTTTCCTCAGATCAGGAAACTTTTTAAAATGTTTATTTGATGATCATATGTCCACCACCTTTTTCTCTTCTCTTTTATTCTAATTTCAAACAGCAGTATAGTGGTTCTTCTAATCCTTACCCAATATATTTCAAGCCTTAGTGTTCAAATGGATACTTTGTCCTGCAAAATCCAATCAAATAATTACCTCTTTTTAAAAAATTTTTCATAATTATTTTTACATGAATATATTTTTTTCTGATCTTAGATTTCCTCTTTTTAAATTCCAATACTCTAGATTTTGTTGTAATTAAAAATTAGATCTTTTATTTGGTTCCTTCTATTCTGTTTTGTGAATCTACTCCATAGCTCCCGAGTTTCAATAGATTTATACCCAGCTTTTGTGCTACTCAGTCTTTCTAAGGTCACATTATGTATATATATTGTATTCAAGTTAATTTCTATCCCCTGTTTTTGGATAGTGAATTTAACAGATGTGCTGCCCCTTTTATAATTTACAAATTTGTCCTCAATAAAAGTCCAGTGCATACATGCGTGGCTTTTGTCCATGCCAAATCTAAGTGAAGAACTACTGGAGACTGCCAGGAAGCAGATAAACTACTCTGTTATATGCTCATATTGATCATTTTGATAAAATTTCCAATAAATATATAATAACATTTAGTAAGAATCTTTGAGAAACTTCTTTGAATTTTTGATAGTAAAAGACCAAGGCACTATGGGTAAAATTTGATAGACTGAGATAAACAGCTAGCTACTACAGAATTTGCTATGCTCAGTTACCTGGCACCTAATTCAAATACTTTAAAAAAAATCAATATACTGTAAGTCCCAGCTCTCCTAAATAATGATCTTTAGACTTTGTATAAAGGATGTTGCTTACATATAATTTGTTTGTTTGCCTTTGTAACTGAATAATGATTACTCTTCAAGTAATATTTTCCTCTAAATATTTACTGCTATTAAATTCCTTTTTAAACCAAAGGTCACATTTAGAAGAGCCAAGTAGGTCCCTGAATGGAAATCTCCAGGAGTGGTCAACAGTGAGTAGTATATGACTTGCTACCTATAACCAAGTTTTCTAACATTAATTATGCATGCCAGAAACCCAGTGTGTGTATTAGTCAGGGTTTCCAGAGAAATACAACCAATAGGACATGTCCTTATATTAAAAGGTTTTATAAAATTTGGCTCACATGAGTTTAGAGTCTGACAAGACCCAGATCTATAATGTGGGCTGGCAACCTGGATACCCAGAAGGACTGATAGTGCAAATAAAGATTGAAGGCAGGCTGCTGGAGAATTGCCCCTTGTTCCAGTAGGTCAGTCTTTTTTCTATTTAGGCTTTCCTTCAGCTGACTGGATGAGTCCCACTCTCATCATGGAGGGCAATCTGCTTTACTCAAAATTCACCCATTTAAATGTTAATCACATCTAAAACATAATCCAAGTTCACACATAAAATGAACCCTCACAGTGTCATAAAGAAAAAAATCATTAAATGGAGTCCAGAGATCTTAATTTATTTAACAAATTTGAGTTGCCATATACTTCATATACTGCCATATACTTATTTCATCTTCATAACCATTAAGTGGTTATGAGGATGAAATAACACGACACAGTGAAGCACAGAATACAAGCCAGAATGGGTAAATAACCAGAGTTAGAAATTTTTCCTGTGATACAAAAAAGAAGAAAAGATACAAGTTGATCTCTGGAGGATATGGCAGAAGAATCAGGAAGGGAAACATAATATTCATTGATTCTCTAGAGTTTCCAATTTACTCTCTCACCTAATTAGTTTTAAATTACTGAGCTGGGCAATTTCTAAATGAGGCAGTTAGTATACCAATTAAGAACAGTGGTGTTTATGCAAGCAGACCTGGATTGGTGTTCAAGCTCCAGCACTTACTTGTGCCTGGGCTTGTGCAGCCACCTAACTAACCCTCCTGAGCCTTAATTTCCTTATCTGTAAAAGTAATGAGTGCTTGTCCTTCATAGAGTGTCATAAAGATTTATGAGATAATGCATGGAAGCCCTCGACAAAATGCCTAGTATATAGGAAGAGTTGTACAAGCAATATCTTTTATTATAACATATTAGTAGTTAGACCCTCCTTGTTATACTAGCTTAAGAAATAACATAAACAATTAATTATTAGCACAAACATATTGAGAATACATATACATTAAAATACTAGATAAATATGGAAAAATTATCAGACAGTTACTCTGATATTTTACTCTATAAAGACTTACTTTCCAAAGGAGTTATTTCATATAGATTCTAAAATGTGATAAAAAACACATATGGGATTACCACTGCTATTATGTTTCAGTACCTCATGGGAAATTTTACTTAAATCTGTGCAACCTCTCGATGATTAAGCTCTATTGAATTTAAAGAAAGTTTTTCATCAACGTTGTTTCTGAGGTTTACTAATAAATAGAGAAATAGAACCTAAATCCCAAAATAGGACATTCTCAAGGATAAGATTCCAAAAGGTCATAGACTCAAATTAACATTGTGCTTAGTTTCATTTCCCATCAACAATGAAATTTTTCATATAACATTTTAAATTCTCAATATGTGGTATTAATATACATGTGTGTTTGGAGGAAGGCAAGATTAATCCTACATTAGGTTAATACATTACTGGAAGTCAAATCTAATCACATTAAATTACCAAAGTAACAAAAGAGAGAAAGAAATTTCAGCATGCAAAACTGAGTCTAAATCCACAATTAAAGGGGGAAATGATTAACATATGTGTCATAAGTAACGTTCATAAACCTTTCCAAAAAGTTTGACTGTGTAGAGAACAAACATAGTGAAAATAGACATCTTATCTCTAGAAAACACATTTGTTAGGCTTAGAAACAAAATATAAATTATGTATACCATTGCTGCAATGAAAAAATACAATTGTTGCTTGAAAAATTCATTAAATTGTAAATAAACTGTAGTTAACCCATATGTTGATTATTTATCTCAGGAATTTGAGAGGGATTTGAATGCCTACGTGGTGTATAGAATTAAGGTAGGCAGTGTTTTGACATTTTATCCAAAGTGAAGGTGGAAATCACAGAGAGAGAGAGAATAGAACTACTTAAAAGCAGACCCCAAAGCCAGGACTACACAAAAAAGAATCAAGTAGAAATTGGAGTAATGATTTCCATGTATTTTAATCTAATAAATCAGGCCACAAAGTGCCAAATAATCTGATGCGTGGGCTTTAGAGAGTAAACCTTAAAAACCTGTCAATTTGAAAGTTGATTTTAAGAGACTTGAAATTGCATCAAAAATGAAAAGAAGAGGGACTTCCCTGGTGGTGCAGTGGTTAAGAATCTGCCTGCCAAGGTCAGGGGACAAGGGTTTGAGCCCTCGTCTGGGAAGATCCCACATGCCACAGAGCAACTAAGCCCATGCACCCATAACTACTGAGCCTGTACTCTAGAACCCATGAGCCACAACTAGTGAGCCTGCATGCCACAACTACTGAAGCCCGCATGCCTAGAGTCCATGCTCCACAACAAGAGAAGCCACGGCAATGAGAAGCCCACACACAGCAACGAAGATGCAATGCAGCCAAAAATAAATAAATAAATTTTAAAAATAAGTAAATAAATAAAAATGTTTTAAAAAAAGAAAAGAAGAGGTGACAATCATCTGAAATCTTGGGTGTTGATTCCAGTTCATGGCAGCCTCCTAGCTGTGTGAAGTAATTGAAAGGGACTGTATGTTTTTTCTTTCTTCACTTTCTCTTCAACATATAGCAACCTGGTTGCCTTTTTTTTTCCACTAACTAAAATCAGTATACTATACTGATGAACTCCTAATGCTCTGAAAAAATAACCTTATCACACTCTATTAATATCCTTTTTCTCTAACATGGAAGGACGTTCAATGGCTTTAAAGTGCCAGACTCCTTTGTGATACAAGCACTATAAAGTAGATATCTGTATCAGAGAGTCTAGAGGCTGTAAGGACAGAGAAAAATTAAAAATAAGAGGCTTAATTCTCCTCTTGAAAATAAGGAAAGAGATCCCTCTTCTTTGTTTTTCTTAAGAGTATTTACCTTAGAAAACTTGTATGTACTTTCTCCTCTCTTTGAAATGTATATAAATCTCTCTGAAGACTAGATAGGCCTTTTGTCAGCTTTTGACCTAGGTCTCTCTGGAGGCCCTGGGACCTATCTCTTTGAATGTAACAATTAGATATAGCACCTCTACATTCCAGTTTCTATGTGAGTGTAGGAGCCTAACTTCTGTGTGTTCCTTGCTCCAAGTTGCAATACTACCTCCTGCCATAAGATATGAGAGTGTGTTTTTTTCTCCAAGTAAAGGCAATTAGCAAACACAGATGATCAATCTCACTTACTAGCTACATTTAAGATGTGTTACAAATGGTATTGTGAAGTCCTCTTACCTGAGGACCAATTATTGTTTATCTTGAAACATGTATGTAATGGGTTATATCTGCTTGACTATATAAAAGGGTGAGACTTCTTTCTGTCTTTGCAATCTTTGAGTGGATTTCCTGTGATGTGTGTCACATTTTGGTTTAATGCTTATTCAATAATAAAATTGTGTGGAGAGGTTTTCTGGGTTGGGAGTAGATTTTGTTTCTAATTATATTTCCCCAAAAAGATCATCTCATGATTTTGAGTAGGAGATGGAGCAAGATATCTAACTCTCCTACATAGATATTTTTGAGAAAAATAAACAACTTTTTATTAATATACACTTAAAGATATTAAGAAGCATTTTTGCTGGCACAAATATCTAATTAATCTGGGACAGAGAATTGTCCATTTTCTCCACCAAGATAGAATATCAACCATCTCTTTTGATGTTTCATTGAAATATTTTCTTTTGGTCACCTGCTTTAATTTAGGACAACCTTTCTAATTTATTCTTTTTTGTTGTTGTTGTTTTTTGGCCGTGCCTGGCAGTTTGCAGGATCTTACTTCCCCCATGAGGGATTGAACCTGTGCCCTCGGCAATGAAAGCACAGAGTCCTATCCACTGGACCACCAGGGAATTCTCTCTAATTTATTCTTAAGGAAGATCAAATTCCTGCTCTTTTCTATTCATTAAAAATTATTTTAATTCTATAAAATATAAACAAAAGTTGTTGACCAGCTTCATAATGAATTCATAATTGCAACAATAAATATATGCATAACTATAGAGTCAAAATCAACAGTTTGTTGTTAAATTGGAGTCAGGTTTTGATCCTTGGGAAGAAACATGGCCAAACCAAGGTAAGAAACCAAAAAAGCAAGACTCCTAGAAGGGGGTAGAAATAGGCAGCAAGAGAGAAAACTTAAAGAGAAGAAATAGTTATCTTCCCTATAGCACTGAATTTTGAACCATAGAGGATAACTAATATTACCTCCTTATTAATTCCTCATTGGCTAAAGTCTGGAATTGGGACCATTGATCAAGAATTGACTATAGAGACTCATGAACTTAGAATAAAGAGACACCAGGAAAGAGTAAGAAAGAATTATAGTATATTAATGTTCCATTAGGAAACAAGGTCTTTGGGATATTATTTCTGTTGGAAAATATCCACTCAATTTTAACTGTAAACTGGTGTCATTTGGAAGCTGACATTCAGATTTTCTTTATAAAGGTGAATTATGTTTCATTTTGACAGTTATAACATTAATTTTTTTCAATGAATGTTTTTCAACTATTGATCAGGTTTCAGTGGAAGTGAAGTCTGGCTCATATATATATGCCCATATTTTTATAGATATTATACTTTCTATTTTGTATTTTCAGTAGTTTGTGGCAATTCATTTTGTAACCTTTGAAGACCTAACAGATTTTGTTCTTTTAAAACTTTTCAGTTTCCTATTTTGTCACATCAAATATGTTGGAAATTTTTAATAAAAGATGAGTATTCCTAGGGCTTCCCTGGTGGCGCAGTGCTTGGGAGTCCGCCTGCCGATGCAGGAGACGCGGGTTCGTGCCCCG
>NW_006774670.1:1896283-1929072 GCF_000442215.2 Lipotes vexillifer
GAAAAAAAAAAAAAAAAAAAAAGATGAGTATTCCATTTTAAGTCTTCTGTTTCACTGCAAAGAGATAATGCATACTTTAGAGCAAAGTATCAACTAGCACAATATTTTGGGTGTCCTGACAAGATATCAAGATCGAAGATTTCACAGTGGGGAAAACCACAAAATAATCCAGTATTAAGAAACCATGTTTCTTCTCCTGATGTGTCCGATTGGGGGCACGATGTTTGACTCTTTTAGGTTTATTCCCTCTTTGATGAAAAGAATGTATATCAGGGCTTCCCTGGTGGTGCAGGGGTTGAGAGTCCACCTGCCGATGCAGGGGACATGGGTTTATGCCCCGGTCCGGGAAGATCCCACATGCCGCGGAGCGGCTGGGCCCATGAGCCATGGCCACTGAGCCTGCGCGTCCAGAGCCTGTGCTCCGCAACGGGAGAGGCCACAACAGTGAGAGGCCCGCATACCACACACACACAAAAAAATGTATATCAATCCTTGCCTGGTCTGGCTACTGGGTTGTGGTAAAATGCATATGAGTTATTAATAAATGTATGTTTTTTAAAAAACGAACACAAAGTTATTGCAATTTTAAAAAATCCGCTCACCCTAATGCTGAATAATCCAAGAAAAGCTACAGAGAAGACTAGCTCTCAGCAAAATGTATAGTTAGAATTATTATTTTTTGAATGTTATTTTATTTTTTTAGTATAGCAAGTCCTTATCAGTTATCTATTATATATATATTAGGGTATATATGTCAATCCCAATCTCCCAATTCATCCCACAGCCAACCCCCCTCCCCCGCTTCCTCCTTTGGTGTCAATACGTTTGTTCTCTACATCTGTGTCTCTATTCCGGCCTTGCAGTCTAGTTCATCTGTACCATTTTTCTAGATTCCACATATATGCATTAATATACGATATTTGTTTTTCTCTTTCTGACTTACTTCACTCTGTAGAACAGTCTCTAGGTCCATCCACATCTCTATAAATGACCCAATTTCGTTCCTTTTTATGGCTGAGGAATATGCATTGCATATATGTACCACATATTCTTTATGCATTCGTCTATGGTTAGGAATTTAGGTTGCTTCCATGACCTGGCTACTGTAAATAGTGCTGCAATGAACATTGGGTTGCACGTGTCTTTTTGAATTATGGTTTTCTCTGAGTTAATGCCCAGTAGTGGGATTGCTGGGTCATATGGTAATTCTATTTCTAGTTTTATAAGGAACCTCCATACTGTTCTCCATAGTGGCTGTATCACTTTACATTCCCACCAACAGTGCAAGAGGGTTCCCTTTTCTCCACAGCCTCTGCAGCATTTCTTGTTTGTAGATTTTCTGTTGATGGCCATTCTCACCAGTGGGAGGTAATACCTCATTGTAGTTTTGATTTGCATTTCTCTAATAATTAGTGATGTTGAGCAGCTTTTCATGAGCCTCTTTTCCATCTGTAAGTCTTCTTTGGAGAAATGTCTATTTAGGTCTTCTGCCCATTTTTTGATGCGGTTGTTTGTTTTTTTTAAATATTGAGTTGCATGAGCTGTTTATATATTTTAAAGACTAATTCTTTGTCATTGATTCATTTGCAAATATTTTCTCTCATACTGAGGGATGTCTTTTCATCTTGTTTAGTGTTTCCTTTGGTGTGCAAAAGCTTTTAAGTTTCATTAGGTCCCATTTGTTTATTTTTGTTTTTATTTCCGTTACTCTAGGAGGTGGGTCAAAAAAGGTCTTGCTGTGATTTATGTCAGAGAGTGTTCTTCATATGTTTTCCTCTAAGAGTTTTACAGTGTTCAATCTTACATTTAGATCTTTAATCCATTTTGAGTTTATTTTTGTGTATGGTGTTAGGGAGTGTTCTAATTTCATTCTTTTACATGTAGTTGTCCAGTTTTCCCAGCACCATTTATTGAAGACACTGTCTTTTCTCCATTGTATATCCTTGCCTCTTTTGTCATAGATTAGTTGACCATATGTGCGTAGGTTAAACTCTGGGCTTTCTATCCTGTTCCATTGATCTATATTTCTGTTTTTGTGCCATTACCATGTTGTCTTGATTACTGTAGCTTTGTAGTATAGTCTGAAGTCAGGGAGTCTGAATCCTCCAGCTCCGTTTTTTCCCTCAACATTGCTTTGTCTATTCAGGGTCTGTTGTGTCTCCATACAAATTTTAAGATTTTTTGTTCTAGTTCTGTAAAAACTGCCATTGGAAGTTTGATAGAGATTACATTGAATCTGTAGATTGCTTTGGGTAGTATAGGCATTTTCACAATACTGACTCTTCCAATCCAAGAACATGGTATATCTCTCCATCTGTTTGTGTCATCTTTGATTTCTTTCATCAGTGTCTTATAGTTTTCTGAGTACAGGGCTTTTACCTACTTAGGTAGGTTTATTCCTAAGTATTTTATTCTTTCTGTTGCAATGGTAAATGGGAGTGTTTCCTCAATTTCTCTTTCTTATCTTTCATTGTTAATGTATAGGAATGCAAGAGATTTCTGTGCATTAATTTTGTATCCTGCAACTTTACCAAATTCATTGATTAGCTCTGGTAGTTTTCTGGTGGCATCTTTAGGATTATCTACATATAGTATCATGTCATCTGCAAACAGTGACAGTTTTACTTCTTCTTACCCAATTTGTTTTCCTTTTATTTCTTTTTCTTCCCTGATTGCCATGGCTAGGACTTCCAAACTATGTTGCATAATAGTGGTGAGAGTGGACATCCTTGTCTTGTTCCTGATTTTAGAGAACATGCTTTCAGTTTTTCACCATTGAGTATGATGTATGTTGTGAGTTTTTCATATATGGCCTTTATTATGTTGAGGTAGGTTCCCTCTGTGCCCACTTTCTGGAGAGCTTTTATCATAAGTGGGTGTTGAATTTTGTCAAAAGTTTTTTCTGCATCTATTGAGATGATCATATGGTTTTTATTCTTTAATTTGTTAATATGGTGTATCACATTGATTGTTTTGCATATACTGAAGAATCCTTATATCCCTGGGATAAATCTCACTTGATCATGGTGTATGATCCTTTAAATGTGTGTTGTTGGAGTTTGTTTGCTAGTATTTTGTTGAGGATTTTTGCATCTATGTTCATCAGTGATATTGGTCTGCATTTTTCTTTTTTTGTAGTATCTTTCTCTGGTTTTTGGTATCAGGGTGATAGTGGTCTCATAGAATGAGTTTGGGAGTGTTCCTTCCTCTGAAATTTTTTGCAAGAGTTTGAGAAGGATAGGTGTTAGCTCTTCACTAGATGTGTGATAGAATTCACCTGTGAAGCCATCAGGTCATGGACTTTTGTTTGTTGGAAGATTTTTAATCACAGTTTCAATTTCATTACTTCTGATTGGTCTGTTCATATTTTCTATTTCTTCCTGGTTCAGTCGTGGGAGGTTATACCTTTCTAAGAATTTGCCCATTTCTTCCAGGTTGTCCATTTTATTGGCATAGAGTTGCTTATAGTAGTCTCTTATGATGCTTTGTATTTCTGCAGTGTCCGTTGTAACTTCTCCTTTTTCATTTCTAATTTTATTGATGTGAGTCCTCTCCCTCTTTTTCTTGATGAGTCTGGTTAAAGATTTATCAGTTTTGTTTATCTTTTCAAAAAACCACCTTTCAGTTTTATTGATCTTTGCTATTGTTTTCTTTGTTTCTATTTCATTTATTTCTGCTCTGATCTTTATGATTTCTTTCCTTCTACTAACTGGGTTTTTTTTGTTCTTCCTTTTCTAGTTCCTTTAGGTGTAAGGTTAGATTGTTTGACATTTTTCTTGTTTCTTTTTTTTTTTTTACAACTTTATTGGAGTATAATTGCTTTACAATGGTGTGTTAGTTTCTGCTTTATAACAAAGTGAATCAGTTACACATATACATATGTTCCCATATCTCTTCCCTCTTGCATCTCCCTCCCTCCCACCCTCGTTATCCCACCCCTGTAGGTGGTCACAAACCACCGAGCTGATCTCCCTGTGCTATGTGGCTGATTCCCACTAGCTATCTATTTTACGTTTGGTAGTGTATAAATGTCCATGCCACTCTCTCACTTTGTCACAGCTTACCCTCCCCCCTCCCCATATCCTTAAGTCCATTCTCTAGTAGGTCTGTGTCTTTTTTCTTGTTTCTTGAGGTAGTATTGTATTACTCTAAATTTCCCTCTTAGAACTGCTTTTGTTGCATCCCACAGGTTTTGGATTGTTGTGTTTTCATTGACATTTGTCTCTAAGTGTTTTTGATTTCCTCTTTGATTTCTTCAGTGATCTCTTGGTTATTTAGTAACATACTGTTCAGCCTCCATGTGTTTGTGTGTTTCCCCTGTAATTTATTTCTAATCTCATAGCATTGTGGTCAGAAATATGCTTGATATGATTTCAATTTTCTTAAATTTACCGAGGCTTGATTTGTGACCCAAGTTGTGACCTATCCTGGAGAATATTTCATGTGCACTTGAGAAGAAAGTGTAATCTGCTGTTTTCCAATGGAATGTCCTATAAATATCAATTAAATCTATCTGGTCTATTGTGTTATTTAAAGGTTGTGTTTCCTTATTAATTTTCTATCTGGATGATCTGTCCATTGGTGTAAGTGAGCTGTCCTCCACTATTATTGTGTTACTGTCGAGTTCCTCTTTTATAGCTGTTAGCATTTGCCTTATGTATTGAGGTGCTCCTATGTTGGGTACAGATATATTTATAATTGTTATATCTTCTTCTTGGATTGATACCTTGATCATTATGTAGTGTCCTTCCTTGTCTCTTGTAACAGTCTTTTTTTTTTAAGTCTATTTTATGTGATATGAGTATTGCTACTCCAGCTTTCTTTTGATTTCCATTTGCATGGAATATCTTTTTCCATCCCCTCACTTTCAGTCTGTATGTGTCCCTAGGTCTGAAGTGGGTCTCTTGTAGAGAGCATATGTATGGGTCTTATTTTTGTATCCATTCAGCAAACCTGAGTCTTTTGGTTGGGGCATTTAATCCATTCACATTTAAGGTAATTATCGATATGTATGTTCCTATTACCATTTTCTTAATTGTTTTGGGTTTGTTTTGTAGGTCCTTTTCTTCTCTTGTGTTTCCCACTTAGAGAAGTTCCTTTGCCATTTGTTGTAGAGCTGGTTTGGTGGTGCTGAATTCTCTTAGCTTTTCTTGTCTGTAAAGCGTTTGATTTCTCCATGGAATCTGAATGAGATCCTTGCTGGGTAATCTTGGTGGTAGCTTCTTCCCTTTTATCACTTTAAATATATCATGCCACTCCCTTTTGGCTTGTAGCATTTCTGCTGAGAAATCAGCTGTTAACCTTTTGGAAGTTCCCTTGTATATTATTTGTCATTTTTCCCTTGTTGCTTTTTATAATTTTTATTTGTCTTTAATTTTTTGTCATTTTGATTACTATGTGTCTTGGCGTGTTTCTCCTTGGTTTTATCCTGCCTGGGACTCTCTGGACTTCCTGGATTGGGTGGTTATTTCCTTTCCCATGTTAGGTAATGTTTCGACTATAATCTCTTCAAATATTTTCTTGGGTCCTTTTGCTCTCTCTTCTCCTTCTGGAACCCCTATAATGCAAATGTTGGTGCATTTAATGTTGCCCCAGAAGTCTCTTATGCTATCTTCATTACTTTTCATTCTTCTTTCTTTATTCTTTTCCACTGCAGTGAATTCCACCATTCTGTCTTCCAGCTCGCTTATCTGTTTTTCTGCCTCAGTTATTCTGCTATTGATTCTTTCCAGTGTATTTTTAATTTCAGTTATTGTATTGTTCTTCTCTGTTTGTTTGTTCTTTAATTCTTCTAGGTCTTTGTTAAACAATTCTTGCATCTTCTCTATCTTTGCCTCCATTCTTTTTCTGAGGTCCTGAATCATCTTCACTATCACTATTCTGAAGTCTGTTTCTGAAAGGTTACCTATCTTCACTTCATTTAGTAGTTTTTCTGGGGTCTTATTTTGTTCCTTCATCTGGTACATAGCCCTCTGCGTTTTCATTTTGTTTATCTTTCTCTGAATGTGGTTTTCATTCCACAGGCTGCAGGATTGTAGTTCTTCTTGCTTCTGCTGTCTGCCCTCTGGTGGATGAAGCTAAGAGGCTTGTGCATGCTTCCTGATAGGAGGGACTGGTGGTGGTTAGAGCTGGGTGTTGCTCTGGTGGGCAGAGCTCAGTAAAACTTGAATCCACTTATCTGCTTATGGATGGGGTTGAGTTCCCTCCCTGTTGGTTGTTTGGCCTGAGGCAACTCAGCACTGGAGGCTACAGGCTCTTTGGTGGGACTAATGGTAGACTCCATGAGGGCTCATGCCAAAGAGTACTTCCCAGAACTTCTGCTGCCAGTATTCTTGTCCCCACGGTGAGCCACAGCCACACCCCACCTCTGCAGAAGACCCTCCAACACTAGCAGGTAGGTGTGGTTCAGTCTCCCCTGGGGTCACTGCTCCTTACCCTGGGTCCCCATGCGCACACTACTTTGTGTGTGCCCTCCAGGAGTGGAGTCTCTGTTTCTCCCAGTCCTGTCAAAGTCCTGCAATCAAATCCCACTAGCCTTCAAAGTCTGATTCCCTGGGAATTCTCCCTCCCAATGCCAGACCCCCAGGTTGGGAAGCCTGACATGAGGCTCAGAACATTCACTTCAGTGGGTGGACTTCTGTGGTAAAATTGTTCGTTTGTGAGTCACCCACCCAGCAGTTATGGGATTTGATTTTATTGTGATTGTGCCCCTCCTACTGTCTCATTGCAACTTCTCCTTTGTCTTTGGATGTGGAGTATCTTTTCTGGTGAGTCCAGTGTCTTCTTGTCAATGGCTGTTCAGCAGTTAGTTTTGATTCCAGTGCTCTTGCAAGGGGGAGTGAGCGAATGTCTTTCTACTCTACCATCTTGAACCAATCCCAGAATTATACTTCTTCTTGACTCTAGGGGACCCATGGTCATGGCCCAGTGTACCACCAACACCTCAGTGCTGGAGCTGTGGTCTAAGTAGACCAAATTTGTCATTGTTCTATGCCCGTTCATTGCATATGTCTTCACCTTGAAGTCTTTCTTACCTCTGGAAAAAGACTCAATCAGCAATAGCAAATTCCTCCTTTTGTACTCATGGAAGATATCAGTAAATGACCCTAGAACTCATTCTCTCTGAGCTCAGTGTCAAAGTTCTTCAAAACAAAGCACAGCATACAGTCACAACCAACAATCAGAGATTTACACACAAGAGAAAGGCTATTCACCACTTTTGAGCCAGAGCTTCAGTTATTTCTATTCTCTCAGTTATGATGTATACATTTTAAGAGCAGTCTTGTGGAAGCAGTGCCTTTGCTGCAGAGATCACCTTCTTAATGAAAACTGGAACTTGAACTGGTTAAAATAGATTGTTTACAGCTAGTGTAAAGAATGAGAAGCAAAGTAAGACAAGGAACAGGTAGCATCTGCACATCACAATGGTCTCTTGTTCTGGTCATGTGTAGAGGGACCTTATAGGCATAATTTGTCAGTAAAAGGGAGCCACAGAGATGAACCAAAAAAATGAGATTTACAGGTTCTGACTATGTCTCTTACTTTGAGAGCAGATGGGAGAGGGAATGAGGATGGATGCCCAGGGTGCATAAGCTGATAAATGGCAAAGGAACACATTTTATAGAAGTGAGATTTAATCTTTGAGTCAATGACTGAGAAAGAAGGAAGAAGATTATACTGAGGCATGAGGAATATTTGGGAACATTGTGTTCATATCTTAAGGAGAAATTTTCTCCCTTTTTAGACTGTGTGAGCACTTTATATAGAAATATCTGAGAGAGTCCTATAGCCCAGTAAGAGAGAAGTCAAGGGAAGAAGGTGTTCCATTTACCTACTGCCACACAGTGACCTATTCCAAAATGTGGTGTCTGAAACAAGACCATTTATTATCTCGCATTGCTTTGTAAATCAGGAGTTGGGTAGGGCTTGGCTGGGTGATTCTACAGTTTTGTTTGGCATCCACTAGGACGCTCAGTTTCCTGGGTGAGACTGGCAAGTTAATATTGCTGGGATGGCTGGAAGGTTGGGCTCACTAGGCCTCTCTCTATATATGTTATCTTAGAGTTTCCACACATGGTTTTTCCAAATAGGTGGTTGGACAAATTCCATGATAGCTTTCAGTGTCTTAAGGCTTATGCCTCTAAAATAGGCTGGCATCATTTCCACTTAATCCTAAAGGTCAAACCCTCACACAGCCTAACCAAATTCGAAAGAAAGAAATAATAGATTCCATCCCTTACTAGGAGAAATCTCAAAGAATTTGTGGTTATCTTTAATTGTTTTTAACTGTAGGGAGGAGTTTTAATAGCATCTTATCTCATCATTGGGAAATCACAGGCTTCAGAAAAATTACTGTTTTATTGTTGCTTTTGTTGTTTTTAAGAAGTCAGTAGGAAGAATTTCTAATTTAATAATCAGCTTTAAATGGGCAATATAACTGTTCTTTTTTTCTTTGTTTCAGTCAATCTCTTTCCCACTAACCTTTATTATTCCATAATTTCCCAAACCATGGCCATCTATTTTAAAAGTACCAGTGACCCAGTACTTTGCTGACTTTTTGGAAAAGATTCATTTTACATAAGAAAGGATTGGCAAAAGAGTTCTCTAGACTAGGAGCAATAAGATATGGTTTCTACTTTTAGGTTTATTATAAGTGAGAATAAATCTTTTAACCTCTCTGATTCTTGTTTGGATAATAAGCTCTCCCTTTTCTAAAACTCAGAATTGTAGCTAATTAACAAGGTAATGTATATTAAGGTCTTTTGACTTTTATGTATGAAGGAGTATTATGACTGGATTCATTAAAATTCCAATTTAAAACTTTGTAAATTAACACATGCAACTTCAAAAGATATGTTAAAATGTCCAAGTGGAAAAGTATATGAGAAAATGTTAACTATGATGTACTCTTGATGCTTTTGTCTTATTCTTTCCAGTTCAAAGAATTTTTTTGATTTGATTCATGATGTCTCTTAGATTGTCTTATCATTCTGGTTTCCCAGGATCATCTCACCTTTTCCAAGGTTATGCCAAGAGATTTGATTTTATTTTACTTATTCTCTTTTACAAAAAAAAAATGTGTGTGTGTATAGCAACTTCATTTTTGGTTTAATAATTAAGTCTTAATTATTTTCTTGCATTAGAGACCATAATTAGTGATCTTTCCTAGTCCTCTTTATGCACATGAAAGAATTTTATGTAACAGAACATTTTCTTTAATTAAATATGACTGAGAAGAAAATGTCAGAAACTGATGGTCCAAGGCATGGTATCACTTTCAGTGCATTATAAATACATTTAGTAAAAATTATTATTTGGAAATGTTTTCTAAAATCCTCCTTAAATGTTAGAGAACTACTTTTATATAATGTAACTATTTTCCTTCTTAGACAGATTAGGATCTCTTTCTGTTCTAAGAAGAAAATATCAAATTCTATAGCCAAAATTTCTCAATTTCTTAGTACTTCAGAGCTCCAAAAGATTACATATATCTCTAGTATAATTCCTCACTGTTACCTAAATCCAAATGTGGAGAAATATTATCATCATCGTTTAACAGGACATGTAGTAATTGATTGGCTATGGGACAGTAGAATATGTCTAGAACACTCTTCCGTAGATATCAGCATAGCAAACCCCCTAACCCGTTTTAAGTTTAACCCAATTTCACTCAATAAGACCACCCAAATCACTCTTTTTAAAATTGCAACATACCATACATATGCACACATTCTTGGTCCTTCTTTTTCTGCTCTATTTTTTCTTCTTTTCCATGGTACCTAGCAATTTATAGTACCCTATATACTTTGCTTCCTTATTAGAGTTTACTGTGTTTTGCCTGTTCTTTCTATAATGAAGTGCAATGAACGCAAAAGTTTTGTTTTGTTCACTGTTACACCTTCAGGCACCTAGAACAGTGCCTGGCACTGAGCAGGTGCTCAATAAACATTATTGAATTATTGAAGAAATACTAACTAAGCTTAATAATCATCAGTAGATTATGCACTACAAAAATATAAATATCAAATAGGCAAATTATCACAAAGGTCATTACAAATCTGTCAAATAAACATTTGTTAAGTGGAGCACAGGTGCTGGGCGCAAGCCATGGTTCCACAACAGACCACAAAAGAAATTGAAAGACAAAAGTGTATTATTCACTAGTCCTGGAAAAAGTAAATGGCACACCTTGAGGGGCCACATAGGGAAGTCAAGGCAGAGTGCAGACAGAAAGAGAGGTAGAACCTGGGGCATATGCGTTTATTAGGGCCGATGGGTGCAGTGTTTTTGGGATCCTGGGCTAGCACCAGATTGGTCAATTCAAACTAAAAGATCAGGGTTTTGGTAAGCCTCATGGGAGTCTTGTCTAAGGGGCATATAAGGTATACAGGTACTGGGAGACAAGGGAGGCTGTTGATCACAAGGGCTGTTGGGAAACTCATATCAGGGACTTATATTTGCTTGTGTCTCTGTGGATTGTTAACCAGGGTACTTACTCACATGAAGAGCTAGTATCAGTTTCAGGCTCACTCAGGCCGCTTGGCAAAACCAAATGGATCCAAAGGGAGCAATACCATAGAATAGCTTAGCTAAAGTTCATCAAGGATATTTTCTTTTTTTGTTTTGCTCTTTAATGATTATTTTCAAGGCTTCTTGAAGAAACTGTTCATTGCAGGTTTGGCAAAGACAATGTACAAGGTGACTTGGGATATCTTTTATCTGAAAGCAAGGAATCAATAAAATACAAACCGGATTATATCTAAATGATATGCAATCCAGTTTCCTGTGGCTTCCATGATTCTAGGATGGAATAATTTGAGGATTCAAGAAAAATACTGTCTTTGACTTCTAGTCTTCTCTCTGACTTGGAAAGAACTTGGAAGTCATCCCTTCAATTCTTACAAGAAAAAGCTACACAAACTGAAAATCAATGACTTTTCTTGAACCTCTCAGAGAACTGAGGTTTCAGAACAAACTACAACCCTGAAATCTGTAGAGACAGATGAATTGGACAGTCACAGCTAAGATCTTCTTACCTGTACAAAAGCTTCTGGAATATGAACTGGTAGGAATACTTAAATGGTAATTTTGACAAATTGTGGGAAGCTGAGTGTGGACTAGTGTGAGAGTTAAAAGTTCTTGGGAACCACAGTCTTAGGAAGGACTCCACACTTTTACAGACATTAACTTTGGGAAACCCAACAGGTTCTTAGGGTGAAGAACTAAGAAATGCCCCCTTCCTGGTTCTGGAAGGGGAGGGGGAGAGGAATCATTGTGAAATATGTGTAGATCCTTCTCCATAACAAGGACAGACTTTTTAGGGAGAAAGACTTTACCAGAATTTCATCCTAGTAGAGGAAGGGCATTCCCCCAACTCCAGTCTCTTTTAGCCTTCCTTTCTCCTATCAGCAGGGAAAATCTCAATAAATAGAGATCAAGTCTCTAAGGAAATTGAGAATAAGAGTTGATCCAGGGGAAAGATTAAAGAAGAGGAGAGAAAATAAGCTACTGGAGAAACACTTATAAACATCACAACCCAGAGACACATATCTACAAAAAGACATGTGTCTATAATCATAAGACTACAGAATTCTTCCCCTTAACATCTCACTCATGCACCAACAGAGTTCCAGTATAACTGCAGTGGATTATAGCTAGAAGAGCTGCAAGACACAAACCATCTCTCAGGAGGAGTATGTAGGGAAGCCCAAAATTAAGAGGAACAGCATATACTATGACACTAGAGGATTTGAAACCTCTGGCACGTATAGTGACAGAAAACTTTAAACCTAGCCTAATTCTTAACTAAGTTAACATAAGTCCTCACACTAAAGGCCGATGTATCAATATCTCAGTTCCTATTACATGATATAACATGTCCAACTTTCAACAAAAATTATAAGGCACAAAAAAAGGCAAGTAAAAATATAGTTTGAATAGACAAAGCAAGCATTAGAACCAGACTCAGATGTGACACAGATGTTGGAACTATGAGACAGGGAATTTAATATAACTATGATTGATATGTTATGGGTTAATGGAAAAAGTAGACAACATGCAAGAACAGAAAGGTAATCTAATTATAGAGATAGCAAATCTAAAAAAAATCATAAGGAAATGCTAGAAATTTTAAAAATTGTGACAAAAATGAAGAGTGTTTTGATAGGCTCATCAGTAGACTGGACATGTCCAAGGAAAGATTCAGTGAGCTTAAAGATACATCAATATAAACTTCCAAAACAGAAATGCAAAAAGGAAAAAAAAAGAAAAATAAACAAAAAGCCCTGGAACATCAAGAACTTTGGGGAAATTTCATAAGGTGTAACATACTTATAACTGGAATCTCAGAGGAGAATAAAAACAGAGAGAATATAGAAGAAATGTTTTAAGTGGTAATGGTTAAGAACTTTTCAAAATTAATGACAGGCACCAAATCATGGATCCAAGAAGCTCAGGAAACATCAAGCAAGGTAAATACCAACAAAACACACCTAAGTATATCCTATTCAATCTGTAGAAAAAGACAAAGAGAAAATATTGAAAAAGAGGAAAATATTCCTCTTATCTATAGAGGAAATTATGCAAGCAAGAAGAAAGTTGAATGAAATACTTAAAGTGCTGAAGGAAAACACACACACACACACACACACACACACCAACCTAGAATTCTGTATCTAGCAAAATTATCTTCAAAGGTGAAGGAGAAATAAAAATTTGTTCCAACAAAAACTGAGGGAATTTATTACCATCAAACTTACCCTGCAAGAAATGTTAAAATACTGAATTGAAAAAAATAAAACATGTTAAACATGTAAAATCCATGAATTCAACACACTACCTTCCTCTAAACACACACACACACACACACAACACATGGGTCTCCATTGAAAGTTACCAAGATATAAACTTATTTTGAAAGTTCAGTAATAAAGTGAATGAATCAATCATTTTTATTGCCTTCCCTGAATAAATTGTATTTCAAGATAAGAAAATAGTTGATGTGTGAAAATTCTTCTTTAAAGAAGTATTCCAATTAATAACATGCAAAGAAAGGGCTGATAGAATTGTAAAATTATCATCTCATACCACCTAATGAAATAATGGAGCTTGACAATCATGTTCTACTAAAAACACCAAATGAAATTTGACAAAGAATTTATGAAAGAGGATCACTTTGGCGTATCTCAACCCACTAATGAGCTTAAGCATCACTAAAAATGAGACAACCATAAATCATGCAATTCCTGATATGATGTTCTATAAAACATTCTTACCCTTCCCACAAATTGAATCTAAATCTAATTAAACCTTTAGATCTAACTACCAGAATGCAGGATACATGGGTTATAGTAGGATAAGAAAAATGACATCACTGGAAGCAATAAGCCAAATTTAAGACAAGCTACACGGAAAAACAACCTGATCTCTCCAACAAATCAATGACAGGGAAAAATAGGAATTAAAAAAAGCAATATGTGGACCTTTTTTGGATCCTGATTTTAGCAAATGAACTCTAAAGGATATCTTTAAGACAATTAGATTCAAGTGGATGGTTATTAATGAAATTTAAAAATTAGTTTTAACTTTGGGTAATACTGCAATGTGGTCTTTTTTTCAAAGGTTCTTATCAGTTAGATGCACATGCTGATGAACTTATGGGAGAAATGATACGTGAGGTTTTCTTTAAAATGCTTTAGCTTAAAAAAAGAAAGAAAATGCAGAGAGGGGGCTGGTCAATGAAACTTATATGTCAAACTCACACAAAGAAAAGGTTTCATGTTCCATTAGTGCCTTTCTTGAAGAAAAGTTCTCCCTTTTTTTTGTTTTGGCCACTCGGCATGTGGGATCTTAATTCCCTGACCAGGGATGGAACCCCCTCAGCCTGCACTGGAAGCATGGAGTGTAAACCACTGGACCACCAGGGAAGTGCCAAAAAATTCTCACTTAATGATAGATCACTGACTGAAGGATGTGATACCTCCTCTGAGTGTCACACAAAGTGCTAAGAACCACCTGAAATATAACTGAGGAAAATGTCTCGGGACCTCTAACACTCAGGGGAAGACAAGAGAAGGTATATGACAATAGATTCAGAGAGATAACTGTAATCAGAAATTGTAAAGGAATGTTCTTTTTGATTTAAAATTTTATTTTAAAAATAACATCACTTTCTTTAACATTCACCAGGAGAAACACATTTTAATGAATCAGAGTAAATAAATAAAGAAAGAAATAAAATTCTGAAGGTGACTATGAGTTTCTCTGTTCAGGAAATGAAGAAACTCAAGACACATCCAGTTCCTTGGATTCTGAATCTTCCCAAAGTGTTCAGAGAATGAAGCTGGAAAGTCCTGTGATAACTTTAAGCACAAGTCTTGAAGATGTGGCCCCGAGGAAAGAGAAATGAGGAAAGTTAAAAAACAACTGTCCTGATAAAAGTCCTGGAACTCGTACAAGGCCAGGTGAAAATTTTTTTAAAAAACTGTCTTTTTGTATGTTTTCTAATTTATAGTGAGTAAAGCAGACACCCTAATACAACTAGAATATGAGGTTATAAAGTAAAAAACTAGATATAGATATATATGTAGATGTAGATATAGATATAGACACAGATACAGATATTGCTAATCCCTTATGTAAAAAAATATGGCTTTCTAAAATAAATGAATAATTACTGGGTAATTTAATTTTTTACATTGCTTTTTCCTTTGGTGTTAACTGCTAGATAAAACTGTGCCCAAAACAGACATTCCTCTTAGATTATTTTTAATTGAGAAAAGTCTCGACATGTTTATAGGTTTAAGAGTGGGTAGAATAATCAATCTATTTCTCAGTGCCTACTTGTGTAGCTTAAAATGCTCTCTCAACAAAAGTATAAACAACTGCTGCAGTAAAATTTAAGTAACATTTTAATTGGGCCTCTAAAGGAAAGGCAAAAAAAAGAAAAGAATTTTTAATGTTTTCCTGTGGTGTTCCTCACACACTCACCCTGATCCTCCCTTATTAAGAGCAGATAATCGTAAAGTTTCATCCTGATGAAATCTCCTTGCAATTCTTAGGGTTAGGAGGAGAATGGAATCACAGAAGAGAAAATTTCATCTCAGGGATTCGAAACGGAGCAGAAAGACTTTTCTTGTTACACCCATAATATTTTTATTCCAGACTAAAAACATTAGATGTTATTTATTTAATAATTCATATTCTGCTTCATTCCACAAACTTGTTTGAGGCAGTACATTAGATATATACTCTTCGAAAAAGTTCTGGAAAAAAAAGTCCATTTTTGAAGAGCAGAGAGTTTAAAGATAGAGGGAACTTTCACAAGGTCAAAAACAAAATCAGAGATGAGCCGAGTAATATTCGGCGATTTTCAGTGTTTTTATTCTTTGTTTCTATTTCTGAATTTTTTATTGGAATGGCCAAAAGTGATTCATTGTTTCTTTCACCCTCTTTGAAAATATTTTGTGAGCTAGAATTTGAGCCCTAAGTGATTTCTTACAAAGGTTGAGTGTTTCATATTTTAAAGTGCCTGAAGCAATATATATTAATTGAAAAAGTTATAAATCATGTTCTTCAAATGTCATTTTTAGATGGAAAAAAATTGAATGATAGTTTGAGGATCTTATTAAATGAAAACTAAGATTACATCCTCAGTTTTAAAAAAAGAAAACAATTTACAGTATAAGTAAGTACTCAAAAAGTACTTTAAATACTATTTGTTTCATATAAATAGGTACATACACAAATGTACCTTCATTTATACCTCCTTTCTTTCATTTTTTCCTTTCCTTCTATTAGGCATTTATCTTTGTCAACACATTTTAATTGGGTTGAACAGCACAGAATGTTCTGTGTTCAGAAATGAACATAATGGAAACAGCAGTATAGGCAATATCCATACAGTACATTCCAAATCATCTACTCACTCGAGCCCTGTTTGCTGTTCCCACCCAGCCATTCAAACCCAAGTCCCTTGTTACCAACCTCCTCAAATGCTCACAGGCAGACAAATCTTCAGTTCATGCTTTCTGTTCTGGTTTTCCATTTTCCCCATTTTTGGCCTCTTTAAATCTCCCTTATTTTTTAGTTCCTCAGCTCTGCATTTTATTAAATGGTTTTGTTACATTTTAACCAGGACATCATGTTTGTTATATCTAATACAGTATGTCAACAAAATCTGTATTTCGAAGTGTTTCTGGTTTCCTAGGCGAGCACTGTTTTCATAACTCCTTAATGACACCCGATGAAGAAAAGCTTAGATGTAATTCTTCCCACATGAATGATTGACTACTATCAATCTACAGATGATAAATCTATAGTCTCTATATTATAGCTTATATAGTTATATATCTATAAAAATAAAGATTGACCTGAAATCCGGGTTCATTTCAAATAATAACTCAAGAAATGGTTGCCATTCATAGTAGAAAAATTAAAGGGGACAACAAACCTTAGATAATAGGTTAATCTCTCTTTTCTACACTCTTAAAGTATAGGTAAGATGGTGTTCCTATACCATAGAAATTAAATATGGCAATTGCCAAGAGCAAAAAAGAGACACCGGCATGACCTGGCTCTTTCTAGAGGTTCCATGTTTAAAAAGGTGTAGACAATAAGTTTGGGAGTGCAAACTTCTTGCTTGTAAATTTAGTGGTTTATTTTCTTATTATTTCAGTATTTAATATCTTCATATTATTATGTGCTATTTATTTAAACTTGTTTGGAACGACCAACATCTTTTGGCTTTGTTGAAAGCCATGAGGAAAAAAAAAAGAACCTGTTGTTTAAAGTGAAGCAATTCTGGAAAACTCCAAAAAGGGACTGATGCCCTCTGGTCTGTTGTCCTGATCCAGAGAGTCCCTTCAAGTAGTTATCTGTGAAACTCTGGATATAATGTCACTTAAGGGAAGTGCCATTTCCTTACACCCCTCCCCCATCACATTTCTCACAGGAATTTTCCCAAAGTTTTCCCTCTTTCCTTAAGGGTTCTCATCCCCCAGTTAATCATCAACACCTGACTGAAAACATTTTGAGAATATTATTTGAACACACTTTTTTTTTTACCATGTAATTTTAATTTTTTTCTGCATCCTCATCATCATTTCCCTTTGACCCAGCTAGTGAGGAAATAGTTGCCATGCCCAGTTCTTCCAGCTATACTCTCAACCACAACTGTTCTATTAATTATGTCATGCTACTATCAAGGTTAAAATGCAGTTTGCACCTCATTGTAACAGGCAGTCTGTGTGTATAAGTGTTGGGCGACATAAGATATTAAGTGGCAAGACCTTATTTTCTTTAGCCCATAGATCACTATAAGGTTTCACTACTCATAGACCAGGTATAAAAAACTGTATGTGACAGTCACATGAGACTGAATAGACACAAAGAGCGCTACCATTAAGTGTCACTAGAACTTGGAAACTTGGAAATAAGGTAAAGTTATTAAAGTGGAAACAGTTAGCCACTGAGAAACACTGTCTACAGACAATATCTTAAAAATTAGAATGCCTCTAAGACCCAATACAGGAGGATAGGATCTGGAAATCTAGTCTACATCTACCTCATGATATATAAAAGTCATACTCTAACATATCCTTTGGTATCCAAGAAATAAATTATTAACATTAGAAGGATGGTCTGTCTGAAGTCGAAAGCAAAGAAAATTTCAAAACAGAACGAAAAAAAGACAATTGTCAATGTATTTCCAACTCTGCCTATGTGGAAAGTACTCTCCTGATCCCGCTTCTAGGGTCAGCAAGAACATCCCACGTGGAGCCTGAAGAGTCATTCACCTATGATCTGCTCCTTTGCTCTAATTCAGATTCACCTACCAACTTTCAGAGTATAACTTGATTTCTGGCATAGATTTTCCATTAGGTGGATTTGGATTCTGCACTGAAGAGCTAGTGTATGTACTGGGACTTCTTGCCAGTTATTTTTCACAAGAAATGACTCCATCAGCATTTGGTTTATGCATCAATCTTTCATAAGTTCATTTTAATGGGTCATCTCTAGTTTCTGACTCACCCTGAGTGTAAATGGCTCTGGATCTCTGTGCCAAAAGTTGAGAGGTGGTAACTGCCAAGATATGGCTACGTCAAAAGGGCCTGCCTGGGAAGCTCACAAATCTCCATCTGTGACACCTTATTTCTCTCTAACTTTCCCAGGCAGAGTCACACTTATATACATGAATATTCACATTGCAACTATGATTCTTCATAGTTAAGTATAGAGAATACAATAAATGATATAAATTAACATCTATTATGAAAAAAGCCACAGCTGTAACTTATAACTTGAGGAATTGAATACATAACAAAAATAGGAGGGAGAAAGCAGAGAAGGAAATCTTCAATGGAATGACATTTCTGAGGAAATAAGTGGAGGCATAACCTGAACATATGTCAACAATTTCAAACATAAAAAATATATAAAAGTCAAATGTGTTAGTGCTACTTGACAATTCTATGCTTAAATGAAGTTTCCTGCTACACAGAAATATTATCACTTCTATTATGCTCACTCTTTCATAGAATTCATCAGCAGTGTTTTGACAGCAGGAGATAACAGATATTAGGTGACTATTTCTCTGAAATGAAATATAAGAATGTGTCTAGACATTATTTTTTCAGAGTAGCTCCTAATTTCTTGTGCGATCGAGTTGCCCTTGGCAACTCCAGGAGAATTAGCTTCTCTCCCAGAGTTCAGCATAAAGAATCTAGTCAAGTCTTCGAATGAAATGTGTATTGTCTTGCTGAAAGAGCAGATATCCACATGCTGTTCTAATGCATCAGATCCAGTTGCCAAAGCTAATACACAAAGCTGACAGAAAAGGTGGCTGAATATTCTTTTCTAAGTTTAAGTATGTTAAGGATGTGAATTATTACATGAGACTAATTTCTTCTTTTCACATAACCATTTCACATTCCTTTCAGAGTAAGTGTGACAACTGATGGTGACAAGAGGACAGGGAACCCCAGGAGTGGAGGAGTGTTGAAATCAGCAAAATAAATTTCATTCACAGTAAATTCACTGTCACTATGATTTTCACTGGCTGTAAAGCTGAGACTTCTGATGTCAATTGTCCCACTAAGCCGTGAGTAAACCACTGTGCTCATTGTTCTTCAGCAAGAAGAAAATTTGTGAGACTCAGAAATCAAATGGGGAATTTCCAAAGAAAGGTACATTGTAAACTACTGAAACTCTAAAAAAGATATTCAACATTAATTTTAAAAAGACTTCATTAGAAAGGATGTGGAAGAAGTGAATGGAAGTCTTCATAAACTCAACTGAAAAACAACCAGAACATGCAGAAGAAAAAATGGTTTGAGAGAGTGTGACTCACAATATTTGGTCCTTATTGTAGTTTTCTTCTAATAATATTTAATTCCGTTTAAGCTCATAATAGACAGAAGAAATTTTTCCTTGAGATTCTAAAACTGGAATCAGAAAGGTAAAATTTGACTCCCAAATACACCAGCTTAATATCTTTGCATTTTCCTTAAAATTTTTTGTTTAATTTTAGCGTCATAATTTGTAAATACATGTGTGCTATAAGAAGTATATATTTTTACACTTTATGCAGATTTTCTATAAGTGAGGTATCCTTGAGTTCCAGTTCTATAGATAAGGTAATAAATTCTTAGTCAAGAGAATGTTGTTCCAAAGCCTGAATGCACATCAGAATCACCTGGGTAACTTTTGAAAAATACAGCTTCTTAGGCCTCACCCCAGACTTACTTATTGAATAACAATTATCTACAGTGAATGGCCTAGAATTTGTATTTTCCAAATGTTCCTATGGTGAATCTGAAGTAGTTAGCCCTGGACTTCAGACTAGTGTTTGAGACCCAGTGTTTAAGCCATACTTACAAAAAGAACACAAACTATTGTTTACTGAGCATCCACTATAAGGAACCAACTAGATGCTTCCAAATGTTATCATAATGCATCTTATTAATACAAGCACACTGTAGTGGGTTGAATAATGTCCCCTCAATATTCATGTCCTGCCAGAACCTCTGAATGTAAACATTTTAGGAAATAGAGTCTTTGCAGTTGTAATTAAATTAAAATGAGACCATATTCACTTAGGGTGGGTCCTAAATCCAATCACTGGGTTTGTAAAAGAAGGGAAGAAAACACACAGAGAAACAGACAAATACCTTGTGAAGATGGAGGCAGAGATTGGAGTAATGCAGCTACAAACCACGGACAGTTAAGAATTGCCCAGAGCCTCCAGGAGCTAGAAGAGGCAAGCAAAGGTTTTTACAGAGCGTATTCAGAGGGAACATGGCCCTGACAAAACTTTGATTTCAGACTTCTAGCCTTGAGATCTATGAGAGAATAAATTTCTCTTGTTTTCAACCAACCCAATTTGTAGTAATTTGTTATGACAGCGCTAGGAAACTAATACAGACACAGAGGCTCAAAGAGAGAGTTTCAGCAGTCTACTGTGTCATTCAGGTAGAAAATGACCAAGCAGAGTTCCAAACCCAGTCCACTGTTTCCAAAGCTCATGGACATCTGGGACAACACTGGCAGAAATTTCCATACACCAAGACTGTGGCAGCATTTGGTCAAAGCAGGGTTCCAGATGACCTCAGCAGAATTACCTGTAGGCCTTGCTGAAAATGCATTCTCCTTGACTCCATCTGGAGTTACTGAGTTAAAAATCTTTGCAAGTTGGGTTGAAGAACCTACTTTTAACAAAGAATTCAGAAAATTGTCATTCATCGTAAAGTTCCATACCATTGACATAGAGAGTTAAAGATCTCTAACACAACATCCATGTGCATTTTCATTCAAACATATTCTGAATGCATGAAACAAATGAATGGTGTGACTGTGACGTCATTGTAGAAATTAACTTGGTGAAGTCAACATGTACTTTATTTCAATCCATTTTTACGTAAATGTGGGATACTAAAGATGACTCACATAACTCACATTCATTCATTCTCCCATGTGTGAAACACTTTCACATTCACTATACCAGTTGATTCTCACCCAAACCTTGAGGAAGAATGAGTAGGAATTACTATTTTTCCTATTTTATAGAAGAGGAGGCTGAGACTAGACACTTAGAGAAAATCACAATCACTCTCCTGTGGTTCATTGTGAAAGCATGACATTTTTTTCTGTCCTGACATTGCCAAAAAATTAGTGGGGAATTATGATGAAAAGAACATGGGTGGGAGAAGTGTGATCTCACTCCTTCACTGAACTCCACAGTCTTTCCCCTTTTTATCACTAATGTCTCAATTCAAGTATCTTTCCTCAGAAAATCCTTCCTTAGAAAGATCTTCACCAGCTCTAGATAAAGCAAGTCCCTTTATATTGCTCTCTTCCAAAATAGACTATTCTATCTTCTACATAGTTATCAATATCTGATATTACCTAATTTATTGTTTATGTGTTAGCTTTTGTCTTCCTCTGCTAAACCTAAGTTCCTTGAGAACAAGGGCCCTGCCTTCCTCATAGCTACTTCCCAGTATGTAGTACAGTGCTTGGCACATAATAGGTTCTCAACACCTGTTGACTGAGTGATTCCAGAAAAAAAATCACCATATTTAACAGCGTGGAACTAACACAGATATATGAACACAAGTACTGTTCATCTTCTTATTGGTATTGTAGTAAATATATAAATCTGTCTAGGGAAAACAATGCCATTTCTAGTGTCTACTTCTATTCTTCCCATCTAGGAATTAGAATTGTTCCCAAATTTATTCAAGTGTTCTTAGTTTTTTCCACCAATCTTTGTTGGGCTTTTGAGTGCAAAAGTCTGGTACATTCTATGTTGTCTAGTGAGGTTACTGTTGAAAATGGAGATTGGTTTTTAACTGCACTATCAATGCAGCTAATAGGAAGGTTATTGTTTATCTAGCTAATAGGAATGTTACTGTTTATCTAGCAATCACCTTGAATTCTATTTCTTCTCATAAAGGAGAAAAAGAATAGAGCTTACCTTATACATAGTACTGATTAGTTCTTTTGGTTTTGTTTGTTTGTTTTGAGAATCAAATGAAATGATGTAGGAAAGCTGTTTTATAAGCCAAAGTGTTATACGAATGACAGTTGTCCATGTGTGAGTGGTGATATTTTTGTCTTCTTAACATTATTTTGACAGTATACATTTCCTAAATTATGGTAATTAATAATAGTGGTAGAGAAGAAAAAAAGTTTCCCGATTACAAACCTGTGCTTATTCAGGTCTCTCAGCCTGGAAATCTTTTTCCTTCTATCAAATCTCAGTGGCTCCTCTGTGAAGCTTTCCCTGGCTGGGTCTACTTTTCCTTGGACATGTACATGCTACTCTCCACATTGCCTCTACTACACTTAGATGTATATGAGATATTGTTTGCTTCCATGTCAGCTTATAATTATATAGCCAACACTTGCATAGTACCTACTCTTTGTCATACACATCTACACATCTTACATGATTTATATTAATTCATTTAACCTTCACAAAAACCCGATGAGGTAGATGCTCTCTATTTGTCATTTTGCAAGTGAGGAGACTGAAGCAGAGTGAATGATAACTTGCTCAATGTCACATGTCTAGAAACTAGAAGAGGCAGAATATGTTTGCTTTTTTACCTTCCCATCTCCTTGATATAACTCAATAGAGTAATGAAACTCCATGAATACAAATCTCAGCCCATATTACCAGAAACCTAACACCCAGAATGGTGGCAGTAATGGTAATCCAGTCTATACAGGTCATTCATTCATTAATTCTTTAAAGAAATGTTTATGAGAACACACCAAGTGTTAGAGATTGCACTTGGTACCCATGATTCGAAGATGAGTTAGAATGAATCATCAACTTCATTAATTTGATCAGGAGGGAAAAGGATAGGGAGAGATACATGGGGTGAAAAAGAATCAGATCACATCTAAAAAATATACTTTTGCCATATTCGAGGACTATATATTTTTTTAAAGAAATCAACACATTGGTAAATAACAAATGGAGAACAACCGCAATAGAAGAGAATTAAGAACCAACACATCAGAGAAATGGTCAAAACAACAGGAACCAGTTAGCCTGGAGAAGAGGGAAGTCTGAAGTGTTCTCACATGAAAAGTGGCCACAAATATCTGGATAGCTTTCAAAGGTGGAGCTAGTTCCGTTGGGAGAAAGACATAGGGTGAAAAATCAGTCTCAGCACAAAGCAAACTTTTGAATAGAGCTACCCCAAAATGTACTAAACTGGTTCATGCATAGTAACTCCCTGTCACTGAAGGCTTAAACCTGAGAATGGGCCATTTACTACTCAGAGAACTAGTAGAAAGTCTTCCTACATTAGATTAGAAAGCTGGACTCCACTAGACAGCTTGTTACTCATCTGAATCAGATTTGATTCTGAATCAAAATCTTCTATGCTGTAAGGAGGATGGAAAACAGGAGATACTGTCAGAAACTGTGGAGGATCTGGGATTTACTATTTCATGGATGCTGGCAGGAAAAAAAAAGAAAGAAAAATGAGACTCCTGGATCAGAGAAAAAGCCTTTATTACTCATAGCAAAAGCAGTAGCCAGGGCTTCCCTGGTGGCGCAGTGGTTGAGAGTCCGCCTGCCGATGCAGGGGACGCGGGTTCGTGCCACGGTCCGGGAGGATCCCGCATGGCGCAGAGCGGCTCGGGCCCGTGAGCCATGGCCGTTGAGCCTGTGCATCCGGATTCTGTGCTCCGAGGCGGGAGAGACCACAACAGTGAAATCAACTCCTCCATTCTCCCCAAGTCCCATGGGGGCAATGCCAAGGACCCATGATGGATGCTTGATTACAGAGGAGGAACATGGAGCTTGGGGGAAATCATCACTTTTATAGTAAATAAAAGCAAGCCTACTCTTTTCTAGAGGAAGACATTACTGCATCACTCAAGGTTGCTCCCTGCAAACACAACACAGAGAGATGGCCCAGATAGCCAAGGTTTTGCATTCTTGGAATACCCAGAGAGAATGTGTAGGGTCACTCAGGCCCATGGTAAATTGCCTCTCTCAACATGGGCTGCAAAACCATTGAAAATCCGGATTTCTTGGGCATGCCAAGGTCTCTGATTACCAAAGAAAGCAGATAACGAGGAAGATATTTCAATGACATAATTCCTATTTAAAATATTCCCCAAATAGTGAGATATAGATAAAATAACAACAGTTTCTACACCTATTGAATCCAGATGGAAGTTACATATGTCATCAACCTACTTGTTTGTATGCCAAAAGAACTAACCTATTTGGTAGAGGCTTATTTATAAGGTTTCTAATGGCAAGAAGCACCCATTTTTCAAGTTCAGAATTGCCCAAATCAGCTTTTTCCTATGCAGGAATTTTCATTAGATTGGAAAAAAAGAAAAAACAGACTCTTACTGCTTTCAAGAAGATAAAAATGTGAAGGTAAACCGTGAGTAGATAAATCAACAGTGCCACCTAGTGGAATCATACATTTATCTGACAAATTTATATTTTCAACAACACGACCCACTTTTTCCTTGTGTTTTTGCCAGCAAAGATGAGCTCTTTAAAAGCCTAGTTTGAAAAATATACTTTAAAAAATTAACCTATCCTTTTTTAACTTCTTGAAATTTACTTTTATGCATAAATTGTGTGCAGTGTACAATGGGAACAGTTTCTAAAACAGATCAATTTTAAGAGTTGCTGGTTTTAAGGCTAAAATTAAGAAGTGCACAGTTCCTGGCAAATTTTGTGAAGGAAATGAAAGTTAGTGAAAGTAGAATTTAGAGTCAAAATTATTTAAGTAATATTTTTTAATGTAGGTCACCCTAAAACTGACAAATCATAGTGCCACTGTAAATTACTATAATTATGAGTCACAAATAAATTTTCAGGGTCTTTCTGACTTTTTAAAGTGATACAAGTTGCTTTAGAATAGAAGCTGCAAATAAGAAAAAGCATTGGAAAAATAACACTTTTACAAGCTGAAAGAATTGCACATAATTTCATCCTTTTCCCATTAAAGAAAAGGGGAAATATGTAACATTCCAGTCAATAGGCATCTTGTGGAAGACTACTGCAGACATCACAGGACTAAAGACCACTTTTAGAATTAGATTTTCCAGTAGTTTCCAAAGTCTTGTCAGCATCTAGGTCAAATTCCGTAAGAGAAATGGGAAGAGAGAAACAGAAGAATCAGAAAAATTAAAATGAATGTAAAACTCTTTCCATTGATTCTGAAATTCCATTCTTTTTTCCTTCAAGTGAGGAAATATAACATAGTGGTTAAAATCATGAACTTTGAATTTGTATTTGTAGGTGGAATCATATGAAATGGTGGGTTTTTTTTTTTCATAAATCAAAAGAGGTGAAATATCCAGTTTCACATGGCTCAACCCCATACATTAATATCCTAACCCCAAGTATACCTATACAACTTTCACTGGGCAAGTTGCTTCACCTCAGTTAACCTCAGTCACCTCATCTTTTCAATGGGGATAGTAATACCTATCACAATGGATGGTTATGAGAAATAAATGGAGGAATTATCAGATAGTTAGTGCTTAGCTATCATCCAACTGATAGTGAGCATGAAAAGAATGATTTCCATAATTAGAAGCTATTTTGTGAGATGTGTTTTTGGGTAATATGGAAGAGGAGAACTTATTAGTTAATTGTCAACTATTAAAGTATCTGAATGACAAAGCCACTCTCTACTTGCCTCATTATCAGCCACTTTCTGTTTCTTAGAGTTTCTTTCTAGCACTTCTTTGTATACACATCTTCATCATTTAAATAACAGCCCTTTTAACATTTATTTTTCCAGCTCATTAGATGAGACACCATCAATATCTTTCACAAGAGCCCCCAAAGGATGAGCTGTCATTGGTAGTTGCTTCTGTTGATCTAAGTCTTCTTGGACTCAGACCTGGATGGGATAACAGATTATGCTTCTTCCAGGTTTCTACACCACTATGTGCTTTTCGCCTGTCGTCATAGCTTAGAATCTACTCTGTTTGGGAGCCCCAGATAAAGTAATGGGAATATAACTGGGAGGTAACTTGGCTCACTCACTTCTAAGAAGATGTGATAATATTTACCTTACCAAGCCCCGGGAAAATCATGTGCGGTAGCATGTGTGAAATGCCCAGCCAAAAAGCTGATATAGAACAGATGTTGATACACGACAGTTCAGACTATCTCAGACTGCAAGTAATGAAGTCAATATTGTTGTTCACGATCAGGTCATCAGAATGGAATGAAATGGATCAGAGTATGTAATACAAAATAAGGACAATTTTTTTTCATGAAACTTCTTTCAGATATACATATACACATGCAAATGTGTTCTTGGATCATGATATAAAATGCATTTGCTACCGTGAGTCACAATTTAAAATTTTGAAAGCTCCCTTCTCCTTAATGTATTTCTAACTAATATAACCCATATTAAGAGATTGACTAAGCCCAGACTCATTTTATTTGAGAACTTTACGGAATGGTTCTTATCTTTTTCCATTACTATTTCATATGTTACTTTCATTTCTCCCAAAATTCTTTACAATTACCTTTATTACACAGAATTTTTCTCCCACATATCTATAGTATAGATATCTATAGTCCCTATAGTCTTGTTTACATATCTATAGTCCCTCTAATTTTTCAAGGGCAATCCTAAGAAATCTTAGGATTTCTTTCCCCTTTTTCAAGGTTAACAAACGGACTGACGAATTTTTTGTGTGCTAATAAGAAAAATATAAGTTGAAGGTCTATAATTCGCCTGAAGTGATGTGATATTGTTTAGATGATTTTAGTAGAATTTTCAAACATTCCTTCATATTTAAAAATTCCAAAAATATAGGGAGAAGAAATTGAGCCTGGACTTGAGAAATATGGATTCCAGACATGACTTTGTCATTCCTAAGAATATAACTTTGTGAAAGTCATTTAACCTTTCTTGGCCTAAGCTGCCCCCTCTTTAATGAGGTGGGAAGACTGCATGATTTCTTAAGTCTCTTTCAGATTTAATGTTTCTGATTTTGTTGATAATCCTACATGGCAGAAGATTAAATATGAGTGACAGTAAGGAAGAGACAGATTTAGGATCGAAACTCAGAGATTATATAGTCATTGTTTTAACTCCCCCAAGATATATTATGGTATAATGTAGATGATAAATTTGGAGAAAAGAATTAAAAGCATTTCAAACTGCTCTGCTTTGGTGAATCAGGGAGTAATTCCAAATGCCAGTTTTAATCAAGTAGGAAACCAGGGAGAAGAAATGACAGCTAAGTCTTGCTTCGTTTCGAGGTTTTGGTTGCACTAAATGGCTGAAGTGAATCATTTGTGTAATTATTAGTGGTTACAATTTATACAGTAAAGCACTAGAGTCATTGTCCTTTCACAGTGTTTTTTTTCTCCAAGTTGGTAGGCAGCACATAAAGAAATAGTTTTTCAGAAAATAAAATAATTAATATATTTTTATGTTCAGACTGCCCAGAAAATGGTAGGTACTTAATATATGTTTGGTGGATCTAACTATTAGTTTATAGACATTGGGCACTTTTTGTATATTTTTCTGTTTTATCCTCAAACAACCCCATAGAGTATGAAACACCATGATTCCCATTTGTAAAGATGAGGAATTGAGGTTCACACATAAATAACTTGAAATTGTGTGTCTCCTACAGAATTGAAAATATTATGAGGTATATGTGGGACAAATGAAAACATACTGATGATGAATAAATGTCAGACAAATTGAGTATGAGTTCCAAAATCAGAAATGAACTGGGGCTTAGGACACATCCTAAGATTACAAACTTCTGTTGAAATTTGACAAATAGTTAAGTTCAGTTTTTTGTGTTTCTTGTTTTGTTTTAGATTTGTTCGTTTACATAGGTATAGGATCTCTGTAGTATTAATGAGGTAAGAGTTATAACATAAATGTTTTAAACATAGAAGATCCTTATTAAGTGGTTAGCATATAAATGAAATATAAAATAACTATCAGGAATTAGAGATAATACCTGGGTTTCATATATCCTCTCTCTAAGAGTATGAACAGCAATACTCATATTTTTAGTACATTCATTGAAATCATTATCCTTTCCATGTTTCTTAAATAAAAGCTGCTTCAGAGATAAAAATAGTACTAGCTAGTGTTGGTCTCCTGAGTGATGTGACAGACCAAGCACACACCTGCCCTGTGTGCCGAGATAGTCATGGGCTCATTAGTTTGCTGCCAAGAGAAGGTAACTCTAAACCACCATAGACTAGCCGCAGGTGGTATAGCCATTTGGAAGACAAAGCACCTCATTTCATTTAAAAGTATCTCCAACACTGCCCTGACCACTTGAAATTACATAATTGAAAACATACTACTACTGACCACCTTATCGAGTTTATTTTTTGGGTGAATTGTCTTTATATTGCTTTGGCCACCTCAGTAAATAAAGAGCGACTTCAGTTCATTGTCATTGTCAATGGATTTTACATTTAACCTTCCAGTTTAGGATCTCTACCAACCATGACTTTGCAAAGCATCAATAGTATATTGATTTCAAATTGAGATGTCATATATAAAATACTAGTACTCACAACCAGATGAGGGTTGCAATTATTTCTATGCTATTTCACAACAAATGAGCGATTGACAAGAAGAATCCATGAAGAACTAATATTCTACAAAATTTCTTTCTCTAAATCACAAGGTTAAATGAAAACTCTATTTCAAACTTAAAATACTTTAATATATAGTAAGTCTATTTCATATGATCAATGGGGTCATAGAATTATTCATATCAGAAGGAATATTTAGTCTTGATTTATAAATGTTTAGGGAAATGGGAATTATATCAGGAAATGGGAATTAATTACGTCATTTCACATGCTTTTAAGAAGTTACCCTGACTTTTGAATATTTAGATGCTGGTTCTGGCAATAATATAGGCTTTACATTTACCAAAATGGAAATAAGTCTCCTGGAAGAGAGGCAAAGGATTACTAGACCAGGAGCCATGCAGGATGGTCTTTCAAACAGAAAAATAGAGGAAATAGAAAGATATATTTCAGTAGTATGAACTAGTTCAGTTCAATTTCACAGGCATACTATGTGTCAGCAACTGTGCTAGACACTAGAGATTAATAACAACAATAAAAGAAAAACAGAAAAACTAGGAGAGCAAAAGTGAACAGCACAATCAGCAATGTGAGGTGTCACTTCATCTTGGAGACAAGACACGGCAAAGGTGTTGGCGAATTTTGTGATTACTTTCTAATATATAATTGTTGGAGTTGAATTCTGTCCCCCACAAAATTTCAAGTCCTATATGCCAGTACCTCAGAATGAGACCTTATCTGGAAATAGGGTCATTGAGTAGATATAATTAGTTAAATTAGGATGAAGTCATATTGGAGCAGGGTTGGCCACTAATCTTACATGACCGTAGAGTTTATAAGAAGGGGAAATTTGGACACAGACAGATGCACAGGGAGAAGGCCATGCGAATATGAAGGCAGAGATCAGGGAGATGCAGCAGAAGCCAAGGAAAGCCAAAGAGCATCAGTTAAAAACCCGGAGCTAAAGAGGTAAGAAACAGATTCTCCTTCACAGCCCTCAGAAGGAACCAACCCTGCGGACAGCTTAATCTTGAACTCCTAGCCTCCAGAACCGTGAGAAAGGAAGCATCTGTTTTTGAAACCATGCCATTTGTGGTACTTTGTTACAGGCAACCTAGGGAGATAATACAATCATCAAAATTATTAATTTTTAAGTATTAGACATTTTTTTCATGAATCTTTATGTCAGGTTGCCTTTGTTAATTTCAAAGAATTCAAGTAAGAGAGAGATGGAGAAACTGTGGTAGGAATGGGCTGCAATACCAAAAACCAAGGAACACAGACTGAAGCTCGAATGTCAGTGATTCTGATTCAAAGTCACTCAGGCTCATTTATTAATCATTCACACTCTTTTCATTTTCTCTTTTTATGTGTCCTCCCTGCCCTTTCCACTGAGTCACACTTTTCACCTCAGTAGCACTTGAGGTTTCCATTACAGGACCAACCTACAGAAGATAAAGCAAGTCTACACTATGATAAATTCTTTTCCTGATTTAACAGTCCAAAATGAAAAATGCAGCTTCATAAGAAACCAAAATGAGCATTTGATGCCGCATTTTGAAATGTGTCCAAGTTTTGTCACTATCATCACTAACTTGATGGTCATAATTATCTCCCCCAGATGGCAGGAAGGTGCACAGAGCTGATATAAACATCACTTAATATTCTCAGGCAGTGAAACTTTTTAAGCATATTAGCCTTGCAGAATATAATAGATCAACAGAAGCAAATTGCCTCAGAATTGTAGGATTAGATAGAATGCGTCTTTCAGGAGCAATTGCTCTATTTTCAGTTTGTAAGGTGATAGATATGCATTTCTTTTTTGCAGTGCATGTGTATGGCAGAATTTCCGACAAATGACTGAATTCAAGACATCGGGTGACCACAATGATATGACCCTTCAATAAAAAATATCACTCCGGGCTTCCCTGGTGGCGTAGTGGTTGAGCGTCTGCCTGCCAATGTGGGGGACATGGGTTCGTGCCCCAGTCCGGGAGGATCCCACATGCCACGGAGCGGCCGGGCCCGTGAGCCATGGCCGCTGAGCCTGCGCGTCCGGAGCCTGTGCTCCGCAATAGGAGATGCCACAGCAGTGAGAGGCCCGCGTACCGCAAAAAAAAAAAAAAAAAAAAAAAATCACTCCACTTTCACTCCGCGATGATCCGTTTCAACATGAGAATCAGGAATGGGACAGATGCAATTGCTTTTACAAAGTGTTTCCCTGGATCATATTACAGCAGAGCCTGTGTTCCCAGCACAACTTCCCTATGCTACAGATGAGGAAATTCAAGGACAGATTTCTGGTGTTTTTAAGTGCCTTTATCAAGTCCACCCATGTTGTTGCAACAAAGTAAGAGCATCAGTTTCTTATTTCAAGTCCAATTCCTGATCAAACCACCTTCCTATCCTGTTCCCTCTAAAGTCATTGACATAAGATGTTGAAGCCATTAAAAGCAAGGATGAGTGCAGAAGGACTTTTCCTCATTGCATATTAAAAGGATGCATTTTGCTTCCTAAGTTCTGGCATTATACAGGAGATCTGCATGTGGGCTACAGATTCACCATTATCCAAGTCACCTTTACATACAGCCTGTGGCCTAAAATCTATCAATATATTGCAATACTCAGTTCAAGAATAAATAACCCAACTGTCACAAATATTGCCAACTTTCGTTTTCAAGTTATCATAATCTTCCATTTTCTGTAAAGTCTCTGACATTTTTAACTACTCTATCTCTTTGTCTTATTCCAAAGGTTCTTTGACAGTGTGAGATTAAGGAGGATAAATGGTAGTAGTAAGAGTAAAATGTGATGGGTCGGCCCCAATAAGACTTGACAGCCTTATGGTATAGATATATAGTGTCACTTCACTATTTTGGTCTCGTGTATGTTTGATAACCCTTGTTTCTGTCCAATTTAAGCACCTGAACCATAAAGGTGACTTGTTTTCACGTCACCCATATTTAACTGTAACGTCACAACTCAACAAAAATTAGGATATTGTTGAAAGAGGTCTGTTTATCCTATTGTGCAAATGGTAAGTACCAGAGAATCCATCTCCTTTCAGATACCTGTCTAATTCTAGCATATTCTTTACCTAGAGATGCTCTGAAGATAACATAAAGGATTGGCACACTGCAGAACTATTGACCACGAACTATAGATGGTGAGCAATATGTTTTCTGATAAGGTATTTTCATTTATCATCTCATTACAGAATTAATGAAGGCCGTTTTCCATGCATGGCAGAAAAAAGTAAGCTATGGTGTGCTCAGTGGGAATTAATGACAGTGGTGAAATCTAGCAAAGGAGGCAGGGAGGCACGAAGGAGTTAAGCTGAAAAAAAGTTAGGAAAAAAATTTACAGGCATGCAGAACTTGTGGAGAAATAGAGGTAGAGTTCAAGAACTGTGGATTGACTTGCCATCTTTTAATCAGAAAAGAGGAGTCAAAAATAAGAAGAATTTTGAGTTAGACTGAATTAGAGTTTGAATGGAAATAGAGCTAAAAAGAGTACGGTTAGAGAGAGTTCATAGAAAGTTAATTAAAGTTCTAGGTCAACTCTGCCCTGCTGCAGTTCACTTTCAGATTCCAGAGACTGGGAAAAACCACAAGTCAGAAGCTCCGAGTCTCTAATTAAGACAGTGTAGATTAAATTAAAAATATATCCACATCTCTCTTTTCAGTACATTACTAGTCACCATTCAGATTTTAAACACCAGTATATTTATTTCTGACAACCAGACCACCTGTGCATTACTTGCTGCTGTAGGAAAGGTGCATCTCTCTGAGACCCAGGCCTGGACATTGCATGAAACTATCCTAATGGTCTCTCTCTGCTCTGATCACACTGGTCAGTCATCTCAGTGTTCAGGCTTTCTGCATCATTTGATCAATGTTGTATCACTGCTAGGAAAAAGGTATACAACTGGGTGGAGATGTACTTTCAATATTCTCTGCAGGAAAAGTGATTCACCAATCAGCAAACAAGACAAAAACACCTTTTCCATTGGGAATACTTCAGATGAGGCACCATTAACAATCTAGTTTCAGCTGCCTCACCCCTTGTGTTTATGGGTTTGGCGGGGGGGGGGGGGGGGGGGGGGGGGGGGGGCACCACAACGACACACTGCGTGGCGTGACCTGGAAAACAGACACATACACACCAGGCAATCACCGACAGGCTCTGAATGAGGACCGGT